>NC_039515.1:8320836-8673493 GCF_003672135.1 Ooceraea biroi
CGCCGTCGCCGATGACGACAACGACGACGACATCACCCACCCTTCGGCCGTGGAAGGCCGCTGTCATATCTCCAGGGGATGATTCGACGTGACAGCTCTCCCTCGAGGGTTGCCACGGCCGAGCATCACCAACGAACCGCCGCGCGTCCAACCCCCTGCTCCCGTAGAGAAGCCACACGTACACACATACACGCACCGTAGCCGCGGGCGGCAATATACGTCGTGACGTTCGCGAATTCCACGCGTGCCACCCTCCCGCGCTCCTTCGTGCGGCCACCCTCATGTGAGGTTTAATGACGTATAAACTATGCGTCGGATTAGCAACGCGGTTACGTCGGGGAGCGATCGCCACGCTTACGTTCAACGCAACCCCTACAAGACGGTCGCGTAGGGCTACTTCTGCTCGACGATGCGTGGACCGGAACTATCGGAACCATCTTCGTTGACGTATCTGCCTGTCAAACGTTCACACGTGGCACTATTCGTGCAGCGGAATTAATTTCAATCCCTTTATCTCGTTTTTTCATATTCAGTACGTGCCGAGTATTTACGTTGTAACGCATTTCTGCTGACGAACGAAGGGATGGTGCTAGGTGGCAAATATAAATCGTTGACGTATGCCGATTTCTGTATTTCATTATTTCGGCATGAATTTAATTTATTAAATAAAAAGTGACACAATGTTACAAAATTAGCGACCAACTAATGCATATCAATGTTTAAACTACCATGGGTAACGATTTTAATAATTTAAATAGAAATGTGGTGTTGTTAATTACATATAATGAATAAAAGAGATACTAAATAAAAATAAAATAAAGTACCGCTTGTGTAATATACATTAATATAATATTATATCAAAATTAACCTTATTACGGGCTCGAAATAAGCTGAACAGTGCGTGAGTATTAAGGAGATAGCTAGTTCGACATTCAGTTCCGTTTCACCAAGCTGTGTTCTGCGATCAGCGATTTCCGGATGGGCAAGCCGCACTTACGAGATCAAAACGAAATAATTAACACGGCGTAGGAACTCGGCTCGCCAAGGAGCATGAGTGCACGCGGCCGGTGCAGAAATGCCGGTAAAACGGGGTGTGAGCGTGCGGGGAGAAGAAAGCGAGACAGATAGAGAACGGGCACATAAAGGGGGCCCGACAACAAAGTCAAGTGGGGCACAATGAGACGCGGTATGAGTACATCGAATGCCACGGTCGCTTCTCTCTCGTGCAGTCACGGTCCCATGGCTCTCTCTACCGACCGTTCGACCGCTTGCGGCACACTCTGTCTCATGGTGTGGTCATGGTGAGCCCACAAAAGCGTTCATTCAATAATCTGACCGTGTCACCTATGTATACAATTACCGGTGTACGAGCCGGCGCGAGAAGGGGGGGAAATCAAGCCGCGCGGTCAGTTCACCATCGAAACGCCCGAAGACAATGGGCCACCATAACGAGCGAATTCTGTCAGTTAGGAGAGAGAAAGAAAAAGAGAGGGATCTGGGTTGCCGATCTTTTAACTTTCGCCACATAACGACGGAATCTCCCACGAGGCAAAATCGTTGAACGAAAATTTTTTATGGTGCACCACGCACCCGAGGAATTGGGAGATCGACTTACGAGTACACGTGCGATCGTGTAATATGCGTAAGGTTTCCATCGAGTGCGTCAAACGTGTCAAGCTCGAGAGTCCGGCCCAGCCAAAGTCGTCGTTGTTTTCGAAAGCGAGACGAGAACCGCGAGGCGGGGGAGGGAAATGGGGCACAAACGCCGAGAGACAACCAACCAACCGTGCCTCCTGTCCTCCCGCCCCCCGCGGTGGACACATCCGCAGTGATCCAAAACGCATATTCGCCGCTTCCGGACGCCGCGTGCCCCCTCTGCCCGCGTTATTTCCAGCCGGCCTAGATGGATAGGCGCCCTCACCGCCTTTCCCTTCCCCTCGCCCCCATGCTCCCGTCATGATCGTCCCCGTTCGCCCATGCTCCCGTCATCCCTCATCATCCGCGCCGGAGCACCCTCTCTCTTTCTGCTCATCAACTCTCGCGTCTGTCTGTCTCTCGTTCGCAGGGGTGCAATCAATAAGACATTCGTGACGCGACGGTTATGGCTGACGGGGACGTGAGCACGGGGGCCGTCGGCCAGCCCCATGAATATCTTTCGATAGATTGCACATCATCGTCGCTCGCCCCCGACGACGACGCGCGATGCGCCGATCCGGCCGAGGGGCGATCCAGTCCGAGGGGGGCAAGAGACACTACCGAGGGTGGACGTGTAGCCGATGCGTAGCCACGCGTCCACTGCGGTTAACTTCCCGCCCTTTCCCTTTCTCGCCAGACGGAGGGAGGATGCAACCGGAGTACTAGGGTGGTCGAGAACGAGCGCGAAGAGCGCGTGTAAGTCGCAGATTGCGGGAGGGAGCGGTGGATCGATCATCGGAATATTCCTCATACTCACGTACCCCGATCACGAGATAACGCAGCGCGACGAGATAATCATCTCGACGAGAATATGCTTCTCGTTCGTCGTACTCTTGCGCTTTCCTAGAGCGACAGCAAACTTCATCCCTGTACCCTTACAGCTACCCTGTCATAGCACGATCCTCTCAGCGGAAACACGTCGTGCGAGCGACGTGCGAAGAGTTTCCGTGTGAAACTCTCGTTCCCCGTTAATCGCCAGACAACGAGACGGAGGAGTTTCTCGGTGCCCCTCGCACCTTGTAGCTTTTTCTGTCTTTCTCTCTCTCTCTATTCGTCGACAGTTGCGCTGCTTAAATTACCGAGACACCCGGACCCTTTCTCTCTCCGTTTCTTTTCTCTTTTCTCACCTTCGTCCATCTTGAAAGAGCGGCCTCGCCCCCTCCGCGGACATCCCCCTCTCACCCCCGTCGCCACTCGACGTAGATTCATCCTTCTTCCCGCCACGTCTGTCACACACCGTGTCGCTGGCGCAGAGTTTTCGGACTGATTAGCATTTTTTTCCTTCTTCACGCTTCTACCGTGACCCGATGACGCCCGTTGGCCGGACAATGAGGCTACTTATTTATTTAAATACCGGGTATCCTGTCCTTTCACGCGAAGATTTATGCACGCCGCCGAGCTAATTGCCGGCCCATTATCCGGATAATGATATTCCGTCGCGTAACGACGACGCATCGTCGGCGTCCTGTCCCGCGTCTTCCCCCCTTTTCTTGCCCCATCCACTTCTTCGTCTATCTTCTCTTCTTTATGCACCACCGCCGCCTCCATATCCACTTCACTCCGTTCTTCTCTCTCCTGCCTATCCTCCTCCTCTCTCTTCCTCTCACCGTTCTCCGTCTTCCCTCGCGGCCGACAAAAGACGCATCGTCGACGGAATATTCGATCGCGGTAATAAGCGAAAATACGCGGGATAGGCACTCGAACTTCGTGGTGAACGCTCGGGAATACGTATGCGCGACCTCGACGGCGCGAATAATTGTGATGGATACAGAATAACGAAAGACGATGATTTGTCGTCTCTTCTTGGACGCGTGTCGGACACATCCATGTGGTCATATCCATCGATGTCTACTTGGAACTACGAGTCGTGAAATAAATTACTTTTTTCTGCAACATGCTGATGTTTTTAATAATCCTTCTCCTTTTTTCATTTATCCTTTTTTTTCATTAGAAATTTATGGTGAAGTAATGTTAGAACATGCAGTTAGCATGGTACCCTTTTATCGTGCCAGATAATTACATTTAATTCTGTGAGTTCGATGAAACGATCGCGTGAATATAATCGTGCATTTTGTGAATTTTGACAATCGGGAGCGCATTTAAATTACCGGGATGTGTATTATTGGCGCGGCAACGGCGGAATCGATGTGCCGAGCCCATCGAAATTCAAATTTTAACGCCGAATTAATATTAATTCGCGGTTTTCGGTGGCGGTGACGAACTTTCTCCAGCGCGGAAGAAAACGTCGGGCTGGATAAGGCAACGATACGCCAGGTCTGATTAGCATTTCGTATTTAAAAAAACCGGCAGGTCGAGTTTTCCTGCACAACCATAGGAACGGGCAAAAGGAGAATCCTATTTAAAAAGTTTGATTAAGAGTGCCGGCGCACCATTATTCTCATGCTAATTATGAGCCCAGAGACGCACTGCAAAATACGTCAAAATGAGAAAACGCTCTCGTGACTCTCGTATTGACTTCGCGCTCCACGAAGCTCCTCTTGGATGACAACATATTATTTTTCTTGTTTCTCTACAAAATAATATATAGTGCGATCGAATGGTGATTGCAATCTTGCAAGAAGAAAAGTAAGACAAGTTGACAAAAACGACATAAGAAAATATTTAATTCCAAAAATAATGAAAAGATCAACTCTCTGGACAGAGACAAAATTGAAGAAATAAAAATTGTAGGAGACACGAGAGTAGGCGCGCCTCAGTTACGATCGTTCTTAGTAACCCATCTATAAAATCATATGCGTCAGTTCCCGACCAAAATCCACATTTCCTACAGCGATATCGTGCGTGATCCGGAAATGGGGTCGCACAGTTTTCCCCCCGGGCTCTTATTCGCGAGTTTTAGGGAAGTGAAACCCTGAACGCTCAGATAAACATACGAGCGAAAGTCTTTACATAAGACTCGCATATATTCTCACGCCAGCGAGGCGCTGAAGAATCTTTTGTCTCAAAGGCATCACAATATAGCGATCATAAAACTTAACTTTCCATATCTCGCAATCCGTTGTATAAACATCACCAGACAAAAGTTATAAATTAATCTCAAGATATAATTTTACGAAATAGTTAAATATATATCGAAGATGTTTATAGGAGCAAGGCCGGCTGTAATTGCAAATTGCTCAAATCAAATTTCGCGGTGAGCTTTTACAAATGACCTCGCTGCGCGTAACGGTATCCCACGGCTAGATCCATACAAGATCAAAACGATCCTCACACACGAGTGCCGCGCGCGAAAGTCACTTCGCTCGCCGCCTTCCTTTCCTCTCATTTAATACATCCTTGCAGAGGATATAAATCACGCGGCACATACATCATCGCACCGCCGCCACCGCCGCTGCCACTGCCGCGCGGAGGGTAGCGACATCCAGTAAAAAGTAACTGAGAAGCCGGGCGAGCGACAAACCGACGATTTATCCAGTTACACGGGGGAGGATTTATCCATTTTTTTCCCCCTCCATCTTGTGCTTCTCGGTTCGCCGTATCTCATCCGTGACGCAACTTTGTCGCTCGTGATATTCACCCCGTGTGCTTATCATTGCTCTTTAAGATATTATTGGGAGGAGAAAGATATATCGTCGATTTGGCTATTATTTATTATTAAGCGTACACATTATTCACATCGCCTTACGAACTATTAATAATTTAATATAATTATTAATTATAAATATAAATTAACTATGAATATAAATTAATTAATGTAACAGTGACCCACGAATCCCCGACTTTACAATGGCCTGATTTTCGGAATATTATTTTAATATTCCGACGTACCACCGTGCGAAAGCCGCGTGCGATTGATAGAACAATCCGTATCCCGGGGGAGCAAGTGAGCTCCACACACCTTATTCGCCGTTCTCGCGTCACAGCGCGATTCGTTATCAGCGTGTCTACTCTCTTTGTCGACTATATTTACTTTTTTACTCGTACCACTCTTCATCACCGGTGGCTGTTCCATGGACAGTTCCGACCTCTCGACACAAAATTCTATCTATTTAAACTAACGTGTCACATCCCGATATAAAGACTGTCAGGCGCTCCGCGTCGATTATTTCAGCGCGATGGACCCGCGCGCTCGAGTTAGGCAAGCGTTACTTCATAAACAGGCACCGGCATTCGACAGAATGTTATTTCGCCCGCTCCTTATGAAAGCTCTCACGGCTGTGACTCTGAAAACACGTGTATCTCTCACGCCTGTCTCGTCACGCAATCGTGCAAGCCAAGTATCTTCCTGTTCGTGAAATCGTGACGCAATCATCGCGACATGGAACGTTCGAGATTTCTACATTCTCTTGGCTAGCGTTCGCCCGCTCTCTGGCTCAAGCAATAAATGACTCGTGCTGAACTATCGAACGTCAGACTAACGAGATTAGGCAGTTAATCGCGTCCCCCGTCGAGTTCATTGACGTTCGTAAACGGGGTCCTGTCGTTACCGATGCCTGTTGCACATCACCGCTGCACCCTACGTACCCGTACGATCACCAATTTCCCGAGGATCGGGAGTCAAGGCCGCCGATTCTCACGCGAGCGAAGGATCGTGGTGAGCACCCTCCCGTCTCCCCTATTTCTGTCATCACGGTATCTAGGATGCGATAGCGCTTTATTGGGGCACCGCATTCGACTGGGAGATTCTCACGCGGATCGCGGACCTACCGGCTGGTCCAAGTGAAGGCGAGGAAGAGAAGATCGACAGAGAGAAAGAGAAGTAGAAGAAGAAGAAAGTAGATTAATAATCGCGGCGAATGCATCTAACAATCCGATAATCGTGTATCATTGCGTAAGTCAGGCGGCCTGACAATACGTCGGATTCGTTGGACCAAGACAAGACAATGAAGGGAAAACGAGGGGGGCAAACGGCAGGGTGACGAATGCGGGAAGATTGTGGTCGCGGAAACGAGAAGTCAACGCGCGCTTTCGCGCGGACACCCGGTATTAGCCGTTTGATCGGGCTCCCTCATTACTCGTACGCGCTGCGTACGTATCCATTCGCCGCTCGGCCATTGTTCGCCGATCCGCCAGGAAGCATTGTGCCCCGTGGTCGGGGGACCGAGGGGGGCGGGTAATAACGCGGCGCCTTGTTCGTCGATTAGGCGACACAATCGCCGCGCCGGGCTCTCCTTTAATTGGATTACGGCGACGACGCTGACGACGACAACGATGAGTACGCCCGGTCGTTCCTCGCGCGCAATCGTCGAAAAATGATCGCGTTCTTCACAACGAGAGCCCACAAATCCTCGTGAGAAGTCGTGGACACAGAGACTTGATGGACCGTTTTGTCGGATTACGCGCGAAGACGATTGACCTCGACTAAGGGGGGAGGATGATGGGACAGGGTCTTTTGAAGCGACCACGTGGGATCCGCGCATCGTCCCAAGGAAGCAGGGATGAAGTTGGAATGGGGGTGGATTTGGAAACCCACGCGTGTCCAGTATCTGGATATGGGCTGAATGGAGGAGCTAAGAACGCGAGGTAACACGCGGTCCGTTCGTGACCCATAAAGCTGTGCACGAAGAAGGGATTGATATTTCGCGAGCGCGGAAACTACATCGGATTAAACAACGAACAAATACACGGAGCTGTGAGTACATCTTGGGTGCTCGCGGGAAGCACCGTTGCCGTTTCGCGAGCGTCTTATCTCGCTTGATAATCCCTCAACATCCTGGGAGGACGCGCGAGATATCGAGGAGACGCGCTGCGAGACAGAGGGCAGTTAGTGTCGGGGAGGGTGCGTGAGTGGTTGTTCGTGAGTGTGCTTCGAGCGAGCGAGGTTGCGAGAGAGGAATGAACACACAGGCTACGAACGGTAGTAAGACAGAGAGAGTGAGAGAATCGCAGAGCTGGGATGGAGAAGGAGGGAAGAGACGAAGAAATGGGCTAGAAGGAGACGCACGGAGGAGGAAGCCGGCGAGCGAACGTACGAGACAAGGATGGAGAGGAATCCAAGACGAAAAGAGAAAGAGAAAATGAGGGAGAACGAGAGACAGGATCAGAGAGAGAGAGAGAGAGAGAGGCAGAAAGAGAGGAAGAGAGAGAGAAAGAACGAGAGGGAACAAGACAGAGAAACGGAGAGGGACGGTGACTTGGGCAGTGCGTATCGATCTGGCCGCGTTACGTGCGTGCCGGAGGTTGGGGTCCTAGCGTGGACCAATCGGAGGGCTACTCCTTTCTCTCTCGCGCTCTCTCTACGTCTCCGTTTCTCTCTCTCTCTCTCCCATTCCCTCTGCCTCCCTCGTTGCTCTCGCTCATCCACGTAGCCGCTCGTCCTTCCACTCGCTTCCTCTTACGTCTATCTCGACACGCACAGGTCCGCATGCTGGCTGGCAGACACGTATGCACGCACGCACGGCATCACCGGCAATGCGTATATATACCTGCCTGCCTGATTACGTCGGTTGATAACGCTATGCGGCCATTTCGGTACAATGAAATGGCGGATGACCGCTGGGGCCACATCGCCGACGTCGAAATCGGCCGATCGCTCGCGCGCGCCGCGTATACTCGCGCGTCGCTAATTTAAAAGAGCTCTCCCGCATGATGCTAAGGGCAATTAATAAATCGTGCTATATTAAATATAATTTAATGTCTTGCATAAAATGTTTTAATACCCCAAAGTCCTCGGAAATGTGAATCCTGACAACCGACAACTGAACATCTCGTGCAGCAAAAGTTTCGATCAATTCAGATCAAGTTTTTGACTGAAAAGACAAAAAGAGGATAAAGTAGACTGTAATATCGACATAACACAATGCCTCGTGGACGTCCCGTCTTTTCCTGGCTGTTAAAGTTTTCAAGTCCTTAGATGAGAATGGAGTTTGACTAGATTCTTCGCTGGAGACATTACTTCCTCAGCCGTTCCGAAAATCGAAAGTAACTTTGTGCTCACGATGGCGGAGCAACGATGACCGTTATAGAACGCATCAGCTGCTAGTCAGGCACGTTTCATATTTATGCTTGATACGTCGGCCAGCAAGCAACGACGCAACGACGTCGACACAATGAAATGGCGGACGGCCACGGTGATCATCGACGTAGGCCACCGGATATCGCAGAGGCAGCACGGTATCCGGAAGGTCACTCGTCGAATCGATACGTTAACGTGATCCACGTGTCCGTGATACGGCGGTACGGCCTACTTTATGCAAGCGTTAAACAAACTGCTCGTGGTAAAGTAATACGGCGATATGGAGCATTATTTCCGGCAAGAGCACTCGCACAGTCAATATGTTAACGCGTTCTGCTCCAGAATAAAGTTTGAGTGCGCGTTTTACGTGGAGAGTATTAAATAAACTACAATTAATATAGTAGCTCGATGATATAAATAATTAAATTAATAATAAATAATGATAATAAATAACTACCAGTCACCAATAAAATAGTAAAAACCGATTTAGCCCAAAAAATTGATGTGAAGATAATACAAACTGTTAAACCAATTCTGATGCTTAATATTGTAATTGATTAAACACAAGAGCCGAGGATACTTTGAACCAATGGTGGTGGCGACTGAGAAAAGAAAGTATTAAGAATAAACTGGATGTCCTGTATATTGAATTGAATATCCACTCGACAACTTAAATTACTGATCGAAACTATATGGTTTAACCACGGTGCAGGCAATCAACGAAATCTGATCGCAGTACACATGTTGGTAAACAGCTCGCCAGCTAGTTGGAGGGATATCTGGCCATTGTTTGATAAATACCTATCCCATAACTATGCGAGATACAAGCCGTCGCCGCCATGCAATTCTGTTCATTGTAACTCGATCGAGTCACTTTATTAACCCCCCGCGGATGGGGTGCCACTTCTCACTCCCGTGAAAAATCGCCGATATTGAAGCGATATCGGTACCATGCCAAAAACGCGCATGTTACTTCGCGCGGTCCAATGGCGAATATTATCTCACAATGAGGGAAGAGAAGGGTGGCGGGGGTGGATGGATTTGTTTTCCGGACGGACAATGCGACGGAAACCGCCAAGGGTTCATGAATATTCCCGCGCGGCGGCACTTACGGGGAGGAAGAGAGGAAAGTTCGGCCGGTATAACGAGTTAGACTTTCAGAAAGTTCGGCGAAAGGGGTTGCGACGCTCTTGGCGGTATCTTCCGGCGGATCTTTAACGAACGCGAGGTGCGGGGACGAAGATCACCCCGTGGGATGCGGGAGAGCGAGTATCGCGAGCGAGTGAACGGGTTCGCGGGGTGTTTCCTCTTTCTTTCTTTTTCGCTCAAATGCTACTCACTTATCGGGATTTGTTCCATACAATTTGGCGCGTCGTTGATCCCCTGAGCGTAATCGCTCGCTAATAAATCTTCGTCACGCATATACATGACACTAAATGTCATGTCGTCCGGATGTCAGTCACATCGGGAAAATATTGCACGGACCGTGCTCGATTGCGTAAACGATTCGGTATTTTAATTCGCGTCGTTCACTCGCTGCCGAGTGCGCCTCCATCCCTCTCCTTCGCGCCCCCGGTCCCCCCGGGGTGCAAATTCGCTTGACAATCCGACACGTCGCGATGCGTCCCGACGGCTTAATCGCTCGTGCCTTATCGCGTCCCCGTCAGTCGAGCTCATTCATCTCATTTTCTCGGCCGAAACAAGTCGCCATCAAATGAGGGAGCGACGTCGATCGCGGAGGAGGGACAAGGAAAGGGGGTCACGAACATCCTGATCGGGTGTCTGGTTGAACTTCGTCGGAGTGTTAGCGGGAGTTCGTTCGGCCGTGAAGCCCCGGAAACGCATATAGCGGCGATTAACGAGAGAATTCGATGAAATCGTAAATTCGTTCGTTCGTGCCTCTCGTCCCTCCCCCGCTTCTCCTCCTCTCTCTTTTTCTCTCTATCTATCTATCATCTATCTATCTCTCTTTTTCCTATCTTGCTTGTACGCGCGAATAAATGGTCGACTGTATTTTCGTGCACGCACATGTACACACGATTGCACGCGACGAGCGAGCGCGTGCGTGTGCGTATGCGTATGCGTGGGTACAGACGCGTATACGTTGGTGAGGGGACTGCGGGAGGGGCAGAAAATATCTGGCATGGCGCGGCCGGCACCACCCGGGAGCAGTAAAATTTGCTAAACGATGTAAATAATGGATGGGAACAGTTGGACAGTTTTCAGTTATTTTCCTCGCGCGGGCATAATTCAACCGAAATTTATTGCCGCTGCTCAATTACGCAAAATATTGTCAAAAAACGTGGTGACCGCGGCACCCACTCCATTGTGTCGTTTCGTTAAAAGCGCCGGTGCGTTCTCGCATCGTCGACCGCGAACTACTCGTCGGGAATTTCAATCGTGCCACTGTTCCGCGAGCACGTGGATGTATCTCGCTTAATTGCCGCTAATTATCGCTTCGTAACAATGCGACCTCCGAGCGCTCATTTCCAAAGACACAGTCCAACGTGCATTAACGTGACTAACGACATGCGTTTCGTCGTTCAATAGCCGCACGCTGATACGCCTCGATTTTTTAACGTCAAAAAGGATACGTACATAGCGTACATAAAGCGGTATCAAGAGAGAAAAGAAGGGGGTGGAAAGCAAGTGAGGAGGAAAAAAACGTTTCGGACGGCAGCTTGACAGTTTTTCGCGTAAAATCATCGCGAGGATCCCGGGAAACCGTAGAAACCGGAAAGCTGACGGGAGGAACGATGGGCGGTGGGTGAGAGAGAGAAGGAGGAGGAGGAGGAGGAGGAGGGGGGAAAAAAATTGCCGGCAAACAAATCCGTCCTACATTTTTTATCGTGCAACTTGAACGTAAAACTCACGTTGCGCTGTGAAAACGCGGCGTTCAAAAAAAGGAAAGGAAAAAAGAGAGAAAATGAGAGCGAGCTAGAGAGAGAGAAGTATTCGCGAGAATTTCGCAAACTCGTTATACATTTTCCAGCTTCGTCGTTACATTGAATTTAAACGGATCCCGTAATTTTCGCCCACGCTCGACACACATTTCATCAAAAGCCGACGTCTCGCGTCGTCCCACGACGCGACTCCTCTTCTCCTCCTATTTTTTCTTTCCTTTTTCCGTTCAATTGTGGCGCGAAAAAAACCCGCGGGTTTTACGTCCCTACGTTCCCAAGGTAAACGCCGGGGCCGACCCTCGACCAGCGGCCGGCCATTTCGGGTTCGATCGGCCCTTCCATCGCTCTCTCCGGGCGCGCCTTCCACCTTCGCCAACCGCCATTGTTTCCACGTAGTAGCGGTGGCCGTGAGAGGGTACTAGGTTGTACGTTGCGCGCGAGATACGAGTCCCGAGTGGAAATCACGAAAGTCCCGGCCGCGCGGGTTTCGCCCCCTTCTAATCTGGTCTCCTAGGTTCCGCCATCGGGGTTTCGTCGAGGAGCACGGAAGAGAAGACGGCGGGCGAGAAACTCGCCCGTCGGCGTGAGGGTGGTAAGGTTGGGTGAGATGAGGTGAGGGCGAGGTGAGGTGAGGAAGAAAGCAGGGGAAGAGCGAGAGCAGCCGGTTTCCCAAGGGTGCGAAGGAGAGAGCAGGACGTAGCGAGGAAAGGAAAGTCGCGCGAGGGCGGGACGAGATACGCAGGGGATGCGAAGAGAAGCCAGGGTGGCGAACGGCGGGAAGGACCGGGGTGAGGAGGCCGGGAGAGAGGGGCGGGGGAGAGAAGTGAGGACAGGAGGCGGTTTTAAAGGGTAGCGAGCGTCTCGACAAAAGCAACCCTCTTAAAGTTCGCCCTACGCTCTGCCTACCAATGCGACTTCGGATCTCCGGCGACTCCGGCGTGCCAGATTCGCTAAAGGGAAGCGCCCCGAGGTCGGGGAAAGAGAAAAGACCGCGATACCGGGATAAAACGGGTCGAGGGTGCGCGCGCGCTCCTAACGAAATGGCACGCTATCGAGACGAACGTACTCAATCAAGCCTCTGATTTTAACAGCTGTAAGAAAAATGAAAGAGAAAAGAGAAGTAGACATTCGATCGCTGATCCCGATCACGCAAACGCGTCCCGAAACATAATTGCCAATCGTTACCGCGCGGAGAACGCTCTTCTCACGTCGTTGTTCGTCATCGGGGGATGATTCGTGCCGGGCAAATACTACGCGCCCCAAGAAACAAGTCTCGCAGGAGCTGGGTCGTGAGCACGTCGTCGTCGGTCTAATCTGGGACGCAGTGCGAGAGCAAACCCTAATCCAGCTTATCCAGAAAGTAATTTTGAGTCCTTTGAAAGCGAAGTTCCCCGCGCGGCCGGGCCGTTCCGAAAGAAATCACAACCACGGGGAAGATGAGAGGGGTTGGAGGGCGCGCGAAACCCGTGACTCCCCCGCAGGCTCGAGGGAAGAAGTACCGCGAAGACGGAGACACGAAACTTTCGCGAGATTCCTCGACTATCAGCGCGCAGATCACTTGTTCCTCTCTCGATTCCGCTCGAGGAAATTAGCACGGAAAAAAAGAACGAAGAAAAGCGGGAGATTCTCGACCGCGATAAGAAGATAAAGTCCCAGCAGCAGGGAAAATTAAGCGCTACGAGTGCTTAAACTATTTTTTTATTTCCACTGGATGACCGTTGCTAATACAGAGGTGTTCGAGACTTATCGTGGATCTTTTCTTCGGCGATAATGCGAGGATGGATAGTTATCCAAGAGCCTTGATTCTTGAGTGACGTCGATTCAACGATGACGATTCGTAAATAAAGTGAACATTTTCCTAGAAAATCTTCTCTTCTTCTAGAATGCGTATTATTACTTTTATAATATGTTTGCAGGTTTGTCGTAATTTTTCTCTGGTTCTCATCATTAAACGTAATATAAATCAGATCAAAGTGTTTATCTGTTAAGATAAAATCTACTCTTGACATTACATAAAAATAAAATCCTGTTATCGCTGTTGATTCTTTTACGATTTTACGATATAGTTCGCATAAATTCTTCGAGTTTCGTCATTAGTGGATCAGAAACAAGCATTATTCGTCTTAGATTTCGACTATATAATTTTGCAATTGCAAACTTGCAAGATGCATAAGTATGACATGTACAATATTGATTATAGTAGGAGAGATATTTTCTCCCGAATTTTTATAAACATGCACCTTCACGGAATTAAGTATCGTAAATGTCGAGCTCAAAATTAATTACATATTATTATTATTCAATGTTTTCATTGTTCTTCGATATCTCACAGTAAAATTACCACGTGCGACACTCGAGACGCCAACATAATTCGCGTAACGCTCTTCACGTAAGTCTAGCCTATCCGATTTCACGGAAAGCCCGTTGAAAAGATGAAATATTAGAGTCTCCTGTTCTACAACGACGACGACGACGATGGAGCAGAGAACGCAAAGCGAGGGATTTTATCGTACTTTAAGAAAGTCGGATCGAGGAACTAGCAGTGTAAGATACATATGGAATACTCATCGTGATGATTCGTGACTATCGATTCCGGCAGATGGACATTGCTTATTATGATGATAAAATCTGTGAATAATGACGAATCATGCATATGATGTTTATCTTCCTCAACTAATTCTATAGAATTTCTTATACGCAAATGTCTAATCTAAATAATAATTTTCGGAGCAGCATGGTTGATAAATAAAATGTCAATGTTTTAAAAAAAAACATTCACATTTTATGTAAGTTTCCGTACAAAGTATAAAATTCTTTGTATCCGAACATCAATTAAAATAGCAAATGACTAAGGCACCATACTAATCTAAATCTTATCAGAGTTCAGTTTAGTGAGAAACTCTCCAGATAACTTACGTAATCTACATGGACCTTGGACCCACAAATCCGATACAATCGACACAATATAGATTTTAGTTTCTGTACTTTTATCTCTACGTCTACACTAGTACTCGAAATTCTTTCGTCTAGACAATCCTTCGAGCAGCTCAAAATTACATCTATTAAGATTCAAACCAAGCATCCGAGAAAAATTGAGCATGACACATAGTATAAAAAGAAAACAAAAGAAAGCTCTCCCTAATCGCAAAAAATATCAATTTTATCGATCAATTTCCCAACTGTTCAATCGCATAATTTAAGTTCCATCAAATCCGCATTCGAATAGCACATTAGGTCTTCAAAGAAAAAACGTGAAGAACAATGACGAAAGCACGTCACCAGCGACGATGAATAACCGGAATCGAAATGGCAAATTATTGTCAATCGAGGGACCAACAGCTGGAGGGAAGTCAGAGACGGACGGGACAGAGCAAGAAACAAACGGCATTGGCGATCGCGAGAGCGAGAGCATTCTGCGCCGGGATGTTTCGAAAATGCTCGATGTACATTGTCGCTCGATGCCTATCATCCCTTGATAATCCAGCACCTCGCGAGGCTCCTAAAACAACCACCTCGTCGCGACGCGTGCGTCTCGTATCGCGCCGCGATATCAATATCGCGTCGTGCGTTATCAATATATCTCGATATCGGTTATCATCGCGCGGCCGTCGATAGCGCGATGCGCAATGTTCTACACGTTAATCGGGACAAAGTCAACCCAAAATCGGCGATTCTTCCGAGTCGGAAAAGCTCATCGCGCGAAAGATCAGGAAAATCGGAGGAACGTCGCCGCGCGCGGTCTTTGATAAGTAATCGCTGTCACAGGAACAGAACGCAAGTCCAACAACCGCCTCCGGAATCCGGACGCGTCTCGGATCACCCGGTAGAATTTCCGTAGGCACGCGTTTAGCTATTTTACCCTGCCGAGTCCCGCGTTAGACAGTGGAGTACATGGCCGGCCGGGATAGTTGGCCCCGGCGGGCCCGCCGCGCGTATATACTCGCTCGCAGTTACGTATCTGCGAGGCCACCGCCGGTTGGTCGAGGTACCGTATTATATACGTAGTGAGGGCTGGAGGGTCCTCACCGCCGCAACATTACGCTGATTGCCTGAATTATCCGCAACCAGCCTGCCGCTGTGCTCTCCGCCGCTATGTACGTACGAGTTGGTACATAGCCGCGCCGCGCCGGTATATACATATACATATGTACGTGCCCCTCGTTCGCGTTTGCGTTCCCGTATGTAGCGTACATATGTATATGCACATATGTACCGTCCGGGTGTACATACGTGTGCGTATACATGTGTGTATGCACATATATGCATGAATATACGTATCATGTATGTATGTACGAATGTATGTACGAGCGCATATGTGCGTGGCCCCGACGACGACGATGACGACGACGACGAAGATGACGTGCACCGGCCGCTGCATACGCATTCACGAGATACGCGCGCGAACTCACGCGTCCCATCCGTGCGGCGCGTATATATACGGTGTACGTATCTATACATGCGTAGACGCACGTATCTTCTCGCGAGGAACGCGTGTACGTGTGGCTGCATCGTCACGCTCGTAGGACGGTTCACGACGAGAAAATTGAAAACGGAGCTGCGCGCGAGCGCGGAAGACGATAGCACGATATATTCATGAAGGCGGAATAATGAATCGAGACGAGAGAGAAAGAGAGAAAGCGCACATGTACATACGGAACAGCAGCAGGCAGACACACCACCGTACGTCGCATCCCTCGACGCGGCATGCGCGTTATCTGCCGTACCGGCAAACCGCCCCAAAGCGAATCGATCGCTTTATTTTTCAGCATAGTTCGACGTGCCGGGAAACTTCGGTCGCTGATACCACCGAGGAAACCGAGTTTAAACAGGCGGACGTTTAACTTTCCCAGACATAACATTCACGTGAACTTTTCTACCACCCGAGATAATTTTTTCTAACTCATAATAGAGGACGCAATCCTTTGTTCGTCGATTAATTAACGAGGGAAGAACAATCTTGAAATGCTCGCGCGCAAGTTAGCAAGATTGATGAAGAATGCACGGTTCATGCGTTGCCATGAATGAGGAATGATGAAAAGTCGAGACGGAGAACTCCAGTCATGAATTCGTCTCGACGATAGCGCGAACTTGCATGAAAACGAAGGCGAAGGGATGGAAGGCCAGGGAAGGGTTAAGGACGCGTATCATACCGCTTGATTAATGTACTTCACCCGTACAGCATCCGCCCACCTTTGCCGCGTCCTTGCCTTACACGCGGATAGTTCGGACACACGCATGTCGTCGGTTAGTTACGGCACATACACGATACAGCTGTAACGAAAACGTTATAAAAAAATATGATTTACGCAAGAATTTACAATGGATTTGCGAGATGAAAATGTATCAGAATCGCGGACTTTTTCTTGTGCTCGATCGCATGAGAATCGCAATATTATCGAAACTAATTAAGATTATTAAACACTTGATCGCGAAAAAATCAGGCGATCTACCTTCCTATCGATAAATGAACGATATTGAGAATTTAATGTAAATTAGCTACGAGTAATAAATAAATGTGAATGATGCGACTTGGAAACGTAACTTTGCGACAGCGATCCTTGAACTTTGTCCCTGTAAGATTTCAAAATTCGGAAAGTATCCATCATAGAGTAATTGATTAATGAGCAACAAACGAGGAATTTCGGTCGACCTTTGCTCGCTATCGGAGCGATCGCGATAAATTGTAAGTGGTTAATTTCTTATTCTCGATCTTTTTTCCCACGTTCCGTCGCATGTGCAATAGAGATGGTGCATCGGTATCCTAGAAAAATTTCAATGGCAAGTACAACGCGCGTCGATCGATTGTGATGGTCCATGACGCTCGATACCATCATCGTCATACTTATTAATTGTACGCTTTATCAGATGAGGACTGGACGTTGCGCCGAGGTTGGTCGAATAAGCAGATCGCGAGATATGAAATATACGGGATACGAATTCACGATATGTCAGCGACAGTTTCGACGATAAGCAAGTCAAGTGGCACAAGAAGTCTTACTCATTATTTCGTGAGTAAGCACACCTGTATTAATGACACTTTCTTAGAATATGATAAAATCTAAATGTATAGATTAAATGTTAAATGTATAGATTACCGCATGAGAGGGAGAAGGAGCAAGAGAGATCACTCATAGCTGTACCACGATTTGCTTCTATTTGCACGAGCGTTTAACGTCAACGTTCATTAATCTGTCGCTATCGTTGATTTATCATCGTGAGCTACGCATATGCATAGAAACTAATTGGCTGATATACCTTTAACACAAGAGATAACTGCAAAACTTGAAAAAATGTAAAAGTACTGATAAACTATTTAGATTGTCGAATATTTTCGATACGACAGCGGTCAATCACATGTATGTGTATCAGGTATAAAATACTAATTTAACTAGAGTGCTAATTTAACGCTGCTCGTTTCTCTGAATTAATTTCTTTGTTTTCATCGGTATCGCAGGCTGTGTCAATGCAGATTACGCGTTCCGATAAAGTCGTGAGCGGAAATCGATTGAGATATTTTCACGCGAAATTTGGAGGACCCAACCGCGCGCGCATGCGATAACAAAAGATTGTATCAAATATAGAAAAATTATGAATGCATAAATAGCATCAAAAATTGATATAATCATAGAACTCACTGTTCGTGCTTCATATCATGCTAGCTATACACGTTGGCCCAACCAACGCCAACTCCCAACGTAGACCAATGCAGCCGAATGTCAATGCAGACAAATGCTGTCGTCTACACGTTCACCAACGTTCGTACAAATCTTCAAAAAGCGGCCAAAAAGTTGAAAATTATGAAGCATATTGAGCGATGTTGGATCAACGCTCCCACTACACGTTGGAGCGTTGGTCCAACGTCATTTGACTCGTGCCACAAAGACCGACAGCGATCTAAACAGTAGCCAACGTAGGCGAGCATGGGCAATGCAGAGCAACTATCCCTACACACGTTGGCGTTCGGATAAGTTGGACCAACGCGTATAGCTTTAGAATGAGACATTTTCTTGTACATTCAAATTCACACACGTAGAATTTTTCGAGAATTTTTCAAGAAAACATTAGCATTCGCGTAAACCAAACAAGTATCATATCGATTTAATCTACCCGAGATGTAACCATAAAATAAAAAAAACGTTTCAAGCACATACAGGAAATTAAAGGAAATTAAAGTGTCTTCTAGATGTATGTAATAAATTCATATTTAACTACACAAGTTACAATTATGTATTTTTCTGTAAACGCGTATTATTATTTAACCATCAGGTTAAAAAAATATTTATTTATCTGATTACTGTAATATAACGATTTTGTTGAATATATCTTTACTGGGAAACATATATTCAAAACAATAACCTTCTTTGTGTGTCATGTTTTTAATCAGAACATTATATTCATATCACATGATTGTAAATTTTGCGCAGAATACAGATAGGTTTCAAATAGGCGGGAATATTACAATCGCATCACAATTCAGTCATTCTAATGATTTCACAGATCCAACACGATCAGCGGTTCTAGTGTTAACTTAAAAAGCTTTAATGATAAAACGTTTTATGAGTTTCGATTGCTATCTAACTGAAAATCATGCTCAAGGCTACTTCACTGCCTTATTAACTTATTACATATCTTTTATCAACAATAAATAAAAGTCATGCTTTTGATTAAAATCAAATTTAATGATAAAGATAGAGCACGATAGAAAATAGTATAATTTCCACTGTGTATATGTTTGATAGTTTACAAAATTAGCGATTCTCGAGCGACGCCACGATTGCAGCCAGATTGTTCGCAATTCGTCACCCAAATTTGGCGTGGTCTGACGCAAAAATTCCTCTGCGAAACAATGTGCGACTGATAATCTTCCCTTCCCTATAAACGAGGAAAGTATATCTTTAATCGATACTTTAATCTGTCCTTGTATTTCGTGATATAATATTACACACACATACATATTTATAAGGAGTATTTATAATAGGCGATTCGCCCAAGCTCAGCCACTCACGTATTTAAACGGATCTGAGAGGTGCCAATAGAACAAACGATACACGTCTTTCTCTCTTCAAACGGGATTTGAGTAGACGACAGGCGATGAAGGGTGAGTGTTGGAAAAAGCTTGAACTTGGCAAACTTCTGTAGTAAAACTATTCAAATACAATGGAATCATCGAGAGAGTTTCTTGTTAGCCTAAATTTACATTAACAATCGACATCTCTCGATTTCTCATCACCTACGCTTACAAAAATGACTCATACTACATAACTGACAATCCGTTTCTATCTTACACAGGGACGTACGTGCTCGCCGTCGCCTTCCTGGCATCCTGGACCGTGGCTATCGCGAGCGAGGAGGAGCTCGTGCAACCAGACAAACCTGGAAAAGAGTTGACTAAAGTGTGGGGTCGCGTCCTCACAATATGCCCATTCCCGGAGAGATTCCCCGAAAACACCACGACCAATCTCGCGCACGAGAACGATTGCACTAAATTCTACAAGTGCTTCTTGGGCAGAGGAGTGCCTCAGCTCTGTCCCTACATGGAGAAGGGTAGTACGCGAAGACTGCACTACAATATATTCGAACAAGTCTGCGATTGGCCATGGCGGGCTGGTTGCACTAGCTGCCCTAAGAAAGATGAAGACGGTGATTATCTGCCATCGTCCATGATCCCGCACGAAAGTGGCGATTGCAGCTTGTATTACCAGTGCGACAATGGTGTCAAATCACTGCGTCGATGTGGGCCCAATACATGCTTCAGCCGTACATGCCAGCGTTGCGTCCAAAATCCCAGAGGGGGTGTCTGCAACGGAGACTGGGACCCCATACCACCGCCAACACGACCTACGCGACCACCTCCTACGCGACCACCTCTATGCAGGACCGGCAACCGACGACCTCATCACTGTAACTGCGGCAAGTATTACGAATGTTACGACGACGAGGACTGGATCCTTCAGGAGTGCGATGGCGGTCTCCACTTTAGCCCCATCAACCTACAATGTTTGCCGCCGGACGAGGCTAGATGCCGGCTCGACGCATAGAAAAACTGGTGACTGTTCGAAGCCAATTCCCAAAAACGGACGATATCACGAGCGCGAATTACAAGTCACTTCATGGATGTTAATATAGAGAAGATTCCGCGTCACCGATTTTGGGAATTCAACTTCGATGAGGATAGAGTACGATTTGTTGATTGAACGACACCTGGAAAACGACAAAATGCTCAAATGTAAAGAATTGCTGAGACAATCGTTGGGCATAGATGACCCTCGATCTCGGAGGATAAGAAAGCCGAAAGTAGTGACGCGTACGAATCGCGTACGCTTGCCACAGTTAGATTATCATATTTGTACGAGTAGCTCAGACTCCTAAGATATTTTAATAAATCCGAATAATAAATAAAACCATCTTTTTTTCTGTCTCTCGAACCTTCCTGTCGATTCCTGCGAGGCCGATGTATCATCGATTGCTGATACTGATATATGTTTTGTCACTTCGAATCCAGATAAAAGTTTGCGATATACAATCTTGCCCGACTAAATAAGCGAAGATTCTAATCATCCACCCACATACGATTATCGCAATGACAGCAGATACACGCTACAGCGCGTTACATCATCGGCTAAGATTGATTCGCTTAGAGATAATGAAAGAAAAATATATCATAATTATCTATCGAAATTCTGTCCGATCCCACCTCGCGGACCAACGTGAATCTTATCGCTCTAGCTGGAAAAAGCGCATTCGTCGATATTTCGTAATCCGCGTTTTCAGTACTGGCACATCGTAGCCGTGAAAGGCATCGGCAAGAGGCGAAGAGGAACAGCAGCATTTCGATTCCGGTGACACAGTGACACGAAGCCTATCAGCCGAAACCCTCCTCCATTCGGCGGCCGTTCCTGATAAATAGAACGGTACCGGGAACAGTGTCGCGAGTCCCGACAATGGGCCGCCGGAAGACCGGGGCAGCTTTAATTTCCCCCCGTAGTTCCTGGCAATTACCGCGTGGCGCGGCCCGATAGCCATCTCTATCTCCGACCACAATACCACCAGTTCCGACGCACCCCGTTCCTTGCCACCTTGCCAGCGATCTACCCCCTACTTCCCGGTCCTACGGAACCCTGTCGACCTTCGACGATTTTTCTTGTCCCGACATGATGCACGAGTTATCCGCGCCGCCTCGCGAATTATTGATGAGAGGTGATCCTATCCTGTTCACCGTGGAGAGGAATTGTATTCTGTAATTTTGTAACGCAATGACGTATGCTGATAATGCTGATAAAAACGGAAACGCTCTTTGCTAAACATGATTTTATCATTAAGTTAAAGAGCGCTAGGTACTCATATTTTAATTAGGTGTTTATTAGAGATTATGTGGTCGTATGAGTTATATAACTGATTTAGTAGCTTATATATCTGTATATCTGCTACAGATATTGAAATTAAAATTCAGAAATCATTCTTCCGGACAAATTTCATCGATCCTGGAAACTATTCTTCATTCTTGTACGAAATATTGGTTGTGCAAACTTTTCGATGATTCTTTCAACAAAAGCAGCATTTCGAAGTAGCAAACTTAAAAATTTGTAAATTTAAATTTGAAATTAATATTTGAAGGCACCGACTTAACTTGCACACCCAACAATTCTGATGTGGTATCACAAACATCGAGTGTTTCTCTCGAAGCTACTTACGCGAAAGGAACGGGGTGTGCGTGTGCAGGGTGGTGTGCGCGAGAGAGAGTTGCGGTTCGGGCGTTTAACAACTCGCGGCAGAACTCCTTCGAGGAGTTGGCGAACGGTTCGAGACGATCGGAACGCAACTGCTTAAGTTCGGTCACCGGGGAAGAGGAAGTGGAAATAGAAGTAGAAGAAGAAGGAAAGGGTGCACGAGCGGCGGTGACGGGGAAAGGCTCTCCCGTTCCTTCTCTCTCGCGCCTCCCTCCGGTCTCTCTTCCTTCCTCACTTCCACAGCAACATTATCGTGTTTTAATTTAACTTGCAGCTGCACTTTAATTAGACTTTGGCTGAATGAGACGACGCTCGACGAGCAAAGCGAATAAGTACTGGCAAGTAAACGGGAAGCGAAGCGAGCGAACTCCATTCCTCACTCATTTCTCTTTCTCTCTCTGTCTCTCTCTTTCTCTCTCGATCTCCTCCTCCTCTTCCACCTCCCATTCTTCATCCCTTGGCGATCTCCTCTGCCATCCATCTCTGGCGCACCGCCTTTTCCTTCCTCATCTATCCACGGTTAAACAGAAAATTCGAGTGATAAGAGCGCAGCGGAAGAGGAAGGTAATTGGCCAATGCCGACAATACGGCCGGCAACGTCGCTTCTACTTAATTTTTCTTCCTTCTGTGACTTGCTGTGACGCTGTCTTGCTTTCTTTTCTTACAAATAGGAAAGATATTCCTTGAGATTTGTATTTTTTTTCGGTGCGGCGTGTACGTCACGCGAGGGGTATATGTGTTATAATTCCTCAAGTCATAGGAATATCGTGCCTCTCTTTGAGTCCCTGTTCTTCAAGAAATGTGCAACTGATTTTTTATTTCATCATTCATTTAATTAAAATAATTACCATTTATTGCAACGTTTTAATATTTAATTAATATTTAATTCATATTTTATTACGCGTCAATTAAAGCTCAGATGAAAAAGAAGATTTTATCGTTCAGTCATATATCATTTCTGCATAAATATCGTGCTATTATCTCGTATCTCGTCGCAAGTTTCTCAGAGAGATCATCGCATCAGAGTTGTGGACCCCGAAAAAACGTACTTCCAACGTCACGACGCTTCCATCCACGGCCATTCAACCGTCAATATTACTTCGCTCGTGCTCGCGCGAGACACCAGGTACTTTCTACCTTAGCCGCGTGCGCATTCTTCGCGCAACTTGTAACGCAATAAATCCCCCGGTCCTTCCGCTCGCGGAGGAGTGTCTCCTGCGTTGCTCGAATTAATGACATAGCGAAGCCATGGAGACTCGAGTAAGTCGGTTTTCAATGGCGCCCCTCATCGTCGTGCGCACCGGTGTCTCTTCGCGCTTAATGAACGCCGAAACTGTCGCGAAGCCTCACCCGCGCCCTGCACGCGTCGCCTTCTTCGCCTCCTCGTCGGCATCGAGCTTCGCCAACAATCGTGACAATGCCGGGTATTCGTACTCTGACGGTAGACATCAAAGGCAATAGTGAAGTCGTATCGCGGGCGCACGATTTACTGGGGATTACGCGGAATAATCGAATTCGGCTGACCGAGTGATTTGCATGCGTCATCGGCGATGGCAGACTGATTCTTAGATGGAAAATATCGATGTTACGCTTGACATTAGTGCATTATTCGTCTCAGATGAATAAAAAGAAATCAAAGTATAAAAACAAGCGTCATTTCGAAACGCTGCGTTCTTGCATCGTGCTACCCCCGTTTCCGATTGTCCATCGATGATGTTTTAGCCGTGAGTTTTTCCTTTACTTTTTTCCTTCTCTTGCGGGATTCTAATAGCATCTACCAAGTCCATCTTCCGCTGAGAACCTCTGTTCCAGGTCGAGAGCACTTATTCGGGCCATAACTCCCGCGCGCGTGTTCCCTCCGTTTCTGCCATCCCGCCCTCATAAATACACGAGACGAGGCGAGGAATGGGAGCAGCAATCCCGGACGGGAGGAGGCACGAGGAGGGTAGGTAGGTACGCGTGCTCTCCGACGTAGCCCGGGAACGAAAACGGTGAAGTCGCTGCGCCGTGGGGGTGGTCCCACGGAATCCCGGACTTTAAAACAAATATATCGCGCGTAAATCCAGCGCGCGGATGTACCTAAGCCTCCCCCGCCGGGGGATGTATCCCCGGATGTGTCACCCTAACGGGAGACATTCGTCGCGAGACGCCGCGAGGAAAGAGAGCGGCAGCAAATCACTGACGTTTTGCTTTACATATTTCTCGAGGAATTGTCTCAACCGCGCCACGAGGGGAGTAGGATCCGACTTCTCATGTCTCGACAAGCGACAGCAAGGCGGACATTTAAAACGCGATTTTTCTTTCCCTCAGTCGCAAAATCCGTGAAACTCCTCGTATCTCATCTGTCTTCTTTTTTCTTCGTGATTTTGGATTTTTATATTTATGATTGTAGGAGTATGGTAACGGTATGGCAGGGGAATAAGGAGTAGCTTTTCAGACGGAGATAAACACGAGTAAGCCTGTCGTGGAACCCGACCGGACTTGACGGGCCGAGCGTACATCATATCCCGTGGGCGAGTACCGGGATTCATGAATACCCAAGTATTTGCTAAGCGCGCGTACCGATAGCGGACGCGTCGCGCGGACAATTCCGCGCCCTTACGCGCGCGCTTGTACCCTCGTTTCGCCACCGAGACGCGCGTACGTGCGAATCTACACGGAGTGTACTAAAAAAAAAGAAAATGTACACGTCGAGAAAAGTTATCGATCGCTCTTCAAGCCGACATCTAAAATCAATCAATAGCTGCTAATTTCCACACAAATTCTCGAAAAAATCTTATTTCTCAACTATTTCCCCAGATTCACTTGAAAGCCTAAAGTCGGCTTTCAACATGATGTTAATATGAACTAGCCAATATATAATACATACTGCTCGACAATCATTAACAATCTTTGAATCGGACACCTAAGAATTATCGATTCCTCGGCCATTGCAGTCATCAAGCTATCTCGTGGCGTTGCATTCTGACCCGCGTGATCCGCGGGAAAGACGTGCGAGCGTCTCCGCAAGACACCCCGTACATATACGACACGACGCGCGCTCGGTACGCGTCGCGCATGTAGCCAGCGAAGTCCCCGCGGGGCTTAATACGGTATGCACGTCCGTCGTTCGCAAGCTCGACCCTATGCGGGCTTGAATCTGCTACCAGCTAATATTCCACGAGAGGGCCCTGAGCTACGTGCTTGGACTAGGGAAAACTCGGTAGCGGCGTAGCTCGCTCCTGATACCGAGCAGTCGATTCCGCTGCCGCGTTAGAACGGACAAAAGCGCGGGTAATTGCCTCGTCCGTTTGCCGTTCGCCTGCGATAGGTTCTCGTCGCTTGATATTTAAGTCTGTAGTGATATTGTAAATACGACAGGCGCGGTAAGTTCGCCGACTTTGGCGAACAATTACGTCTTTGGGAGTCGATAATCCGCCGCATTTGCATCGTCCAGCGTCGCGATCGATTCGCTCCTTCCGCGAGTCTAATTAATGCAGCGTGCTTCTCGAAACTAGCTACAAATTGATATAATTTTACAATAATTGCTGAACATGTTTTCATTGTTACATCAATCAAATAGTTGATAACGCCTTTGAAAGGATTTATAAAAATATTCTCGCCTTATACCGCAAATAAAACATTTGACAAAACCCATAGAAAGAGAAGGCAGGGTACGCGCTAGTTAAGGGTCAATCGTAACGATCCACGTATTCGATATCCGTTAACGATCATAACGATCGTCATTTAATTCAAGCGCGCAGACGGCGCGGCGGGGCGCGCGTAACATCCGCAAATAAAAAGCCGCGCATCCATGCGATCGACAATGGTCACCGAAAGTTCGTTTGCGCCCCGTTTGCTGGTGGCGGATGGTTTTCAAGCTGCCATCGTCGGGGGTGATCGGGACACGGTGGCACGGGACGGTAGGGTTCGTGCCGATGTAGACATGGGGGGAGGGATCGCACAATGGCAAAGCGAAGAACAAAGCCTATCCACGGGTAATTCGAAATTCGTAGCGCTCTCTGTGCCTACGCGCTCGTAATTAACGGTAACCTCGTGTTCAGGTACCGATTAAAAAAATCAATGAAAAAAGAGCGAAAAAGAGGAGAGGACATCCTATAATTGCACGTTAAAGCAGGCGCACCCAAATGATGGCGCTTTTAATGATTCTTTGAGGAGTCTCAACTTCGATACTTGCGCGCGATGGATCGGACACTTATGCTGATGTAGATGATAAAGATGACATACATTTCAGAAAAGTTATTGTTTCTAATCAAGGTAACTATCATTTAATTGTCGACTATATCTGTAGTCGTGTAGATTTCTTTTCTGAAATTGTTATCAAGTATGAACGATTAAATGGATTCCTAGAGATTCAAGCTTTGTGAAGCATCCATCAAGCTTGCAAATGCAACAGTTCCTATGCTGTCTGGCGAGTACTTTTAACTGACCGACACATGGCGGGCAGATACTGTTAAGCAGAACGAAACCTACGGAGCTAATGAATATTCATCGGTTGATCTCTCACAATCGAGTCTGCTGACCGTCGCCGGGAGGAGAAAGGCGTGAACGAAGACGGGAGAGCAAATAAGACGAGGTTGCGACATGTTACACTTCGGGACGAAGAACCAGCCATGAACCTTCCGCCTTCGAAATGATTGCCGAAATATTCCAGACACGTGGTTGAGACGAAAGGGAAGAAATGGAAGAGGACTGAAAGGGGAGAAAGACAAGGAGAATTAGGTGGATGGAGCGAGAGCGAACAGAATGGAAGCGCCGAGAGGAGGAAGACGAAAAATAGGAGAAACAAAGAGAAACGACGGCATGGAATGAGAAGAGCCGAGGGAGGCGAGAGGGGGAGCAAACCCAGGTTTCCTCTCGCGATCGAGACGGCGACGGAGCATGAGGAGGGAAAGAAGGAAAGAGGGACGAAGAGGAGAGGAGAGAGTGGGAGTGCCCAAGATGGCGCCACGCGGTTGAAACTACTGCAGAGGCTCGAGCAGGGTGAGGAGGCAAAGAGAGAGAGAGAGAGAGAGAGAGAGAGAGAGAGAGAGAGAGAGAGAGAGCGCGGCGGACACGCGGGAACGCGGGTGGGTAGTAGGGTGAAAGATAAATGACGTGTCCACCGTCGCAACCACCACCATCTCGCGTCAACGTCGTTGCCACCAACAACGCCTCGCGAGAGAACACGCGGGACGAAGCGGGAAGAAGACGAGCGGAAAGACGATGAGAGAAAGCTTCCATTAAACATAAGCTACTTCGCTCGCGCAGCTCCGGGAATTCCCCGAGTTTCCGGCCGTGCGATCGCGGGCCCTCCCTTCCTCCTTTCGGACTTCGCGCGCTTCGACGCTTCGACGGATAACTGAGGTTCACGTTTCTCAAAGACGCGAGATTACACCCACGCTCATATCCACAATGTAACCCTTCGTGCGGCTAAATCCCACGGGACTGGACAAGATCTCGAAAGCTGGACGTCTGAAAGACTCAACGATCAGCTGGTGACTAACATTGTCGATCAACGTTGATATCATGTCGAACATTGCAAAGTAGAAATCCAACCTGGGGTTGAAAGGGCTAATCTCTTTTAACCGTTAAATTGATGATCCATCAATTATTAATGGGCCCTCTTGAAAGCAGGGACAGTTTACCAGGGTAACAATCAGACAAGAATCGGTAAAATAAAAACTGCGTTTAGTGAACTATCAAATATTTATGGGATTGTTATCCGTCGTCGGGAAAAGATGTCGAGGGTTGCGAACAACGGGTTGCTTCGTCGGTCCCTCGAAACCGTAGAAGGGTCGAAGCGCGAGGGATGGCTCTGCGAGTTTACGGCACTGTGAATCGACGACGAGAGAACGTGCGATCTCCCTTTCTCTCTCTCGCGTCATTCCAATGTTATGAACTATCGGAGGACACATTAACGCAAATCTGCGAAGCCGATAACTCGGCGCGGAGGGTTGGAAACGAGGAAGGACGGTGCGACGAAGGAGGCGGAGGTGCAGGGAGGTAGAGGGTAGAGGGTGCGTAGGACGCGTCGCCGGCTCTGTCGTCGGGGCGTCAAATTATTCCGCGATTAATAATCCGCACGTTACACGCGTGATCGGGCCTTTATCGACGCACCCGCCACATCGCTCTCTAGTTCGCCTTCCTTCCTTCCTGGCAACCAACCACCACCCTTCTCCAAGGTATCAATGCTCGCGGTACGTCAACGCGATTGTTGCGTCCTAGTGTGTCGGGAGCATTTATCGCTTCGCGAAGCATGTGCAGATCGATCGCGCGACGGAGTCCTTTAATGAGACATATCGCGGTGACTGTTTCCTGACCGTTTCGAACAATACCCGCGACTCGCGATCGACAATAAGTTTAATCGCAGTCGTTCGTCAGTCTCCTCTGCTGGGTTTTTAACTTTTCAGTTCGAGAGAGTCCTTGATTTCTCGTCAAGATCCAAGAAAGACTTCAGACTGCTGTGGTCTTTGAAACTTTATATTCTTCTAACTACTTATTCTTAAATCCCTCGCTTTTTTAATTTTGATGACGCGGATGAAAATGAGTTCAGAACGTGTTTCGTATTTAAAATTGAAACGAACTCGACGAACTCGGTTTAGTTTCGGCTTTTCCTGCCGAGCCCCGGAAATTGACACTTCCTGCGTCTTTTAGTAGTCTTCTCAGCCGAGCTATTGTCAGCCACTCGATCGCTCGTCGCAATCATCCGTAAATAACGCTCGCATCCGGATCGCGAATACTAATCGTGACGCGAAATGACGTCGCCATCCCAACTTATTTCACCTTTCGGGAATGCGGCCTTTTTAAGTCCGCATTTCGACGGCGGCACAAAGGGGAACCCATTGAGCGGAAGTCTGTCGCGTACGCGTTCCGTACGTCACCGTTGTCGTTCGTTCCGTATTGTACGAAGAAGAATACGCTCGCTCGTGCGCGTGCGCGTGTTCCGCGCGCGTCCACGTGGATGTGCAAAAGGGTGATATCATCCCCGTTAATGCGATGCAGGCGCGATGATCCGAGAGCAATATACGCCGCTCTTTCTCGGTCTATCTCTCTTTCCCTCCCTCGCGGATCCCCACCGAGCTCCAGGATAACCCCGGCAGGACTTCCCTTCGGGCACCCGGGACACCGCGATATTGCTTGTTTTATTGGAGCGTGAGACCAGCTTCCTCCATCTCGGCTTAACGGCCGGGATCTCGCGGAGGAGAAAAAAAATCATTTTGCCGGATACTTAGAAGCGGAAAGCGTCGTGTCGCCCGGGGGCGAAACGATCCCTGATTTCGCGAGGAGGATAGGCGGGCAGCGATAAACGAAACAGATTGCGGCTGCCGGGTCTCAACATCGTCTGGGTTATCTCAGGGGTAGAAAGAGAGGACAAACGCCGCGCGCGCAAATATATCCGCGTTTTATAGAGAACATCACTGGATCTCACTCAGGATAATTTAATAGCCGCATCGACTCGCGCGTTTATAATTTATAACGCGGTTGATTCGCACGATCGTATAACCGTCATAAAAAATTCCGCCTCCATCAGATTCTTTCTCACGAATAGAAGGCTGCTTGACAAATTTATGGTCGGTTGTCCCTTAGCTGGGATTCAATGAGAGATCTACCCAGGACGAGGAACTTTTTGCGACAGCGTGAACTACCCTTTCGCGTATCAACCGATAACACTGAAATCCGAGCGAGTCGAACATCACAGTGCCTGTTTCGACAAAATGGCGAGAACGAGACAGGAAAAGGGAGAAAGGTGAAGGACTGGTTGAGGGGGAGAGACGCGCGCGTACAACCGGATGCGAGCGAGCGCAACGAGGGTGAGTGCACGCCGGGCCAGAAAGAGAGGAGTCTACTAAATTTATCAGTGGTCATCCGAGGGCGGAACCGAGGCCGGGGACAAATTCCATCGCGAGCGTCGCCCTCTTTCGCGAACGGGCACATGGGACGTTAGCCGACGCGGAGGGGTGGCTCGGTCGGGGGTGAATGGTTGGCTCGTTGGTCGGCGACCGAGCCGTTCTGCCTCACCCCCTTGTCGCTACCACTGTCCTCCTCCTATGTCCGCCACGACCCGGCGTAAGTCATTGCGGCTGACCGGAAGTCACGGGATCACCGGAACTCGAGATATTTATGCGAGCGCACCCACCGACCGGAGCATTACCCGTAATAAGGAAATTGCGAATTTATTACAGGAGCCACCCCCGACTATCTCTCCAGCTCCTTTGCGCTGTCGCCGACTGCCCATTCCCCGATCTCCTTCCTCTTCTTCGATATTGTCCGCCGTCGAATCGAAGGGGGTTCCCGGTCCGAGAGTTATTTCGGCTTTTATGGGTCGAGACCGCCATGGGTCATCCGGCAACGTTCCAGATGATGGGGAAAAAAGCTGCGACAAGAGAGAGAGAGAGAGAAAGAGAGAGAGGGGAAAGAAGAGAGAGGGAGGTAGGACGTAGTGAGCGAGGACGAGCAAAATTGATTATTCGAGGTTCGTTGGCCATTGCGAAATTCATAACATTCCTTTCGAACTGTCGCGAAAACATCCCGCGATAACGGCAGGTGAAAGATCCGATATGCACGAGAATAAATCCGTATTTCGATTACGCGCAAATTTACAAGCCGTCCAGCCAAAACGAGAGGCGACGAATCGTTCCCGCAGTGGAATCACGTGGAAATATCTTCATTTTGTCCATAAAAATGATAGTATTTTTTGCGAAATTAAGAGTACACAGTAGTCCTTCTTTTCGTATATTTTCGACATTGATACAATCGATATTAATTTCGATATCAAACCATGTCATAAAATTTTATAAAACATTTTATGAAATTCCCAGGATACTTACAATAAAAAAGAAGTTAATTATTTATGTCAAATATATCCGGGAAAAGTGTGCAACGGCCAGAGCGCTGCACAGCTGCACAGACAGAGCAAGTCCATCGTTCCCGTATTATGACAATCGAGCGCTAAATGAGAGCGCATTTCGCAAACGCGTGTACGCGCTCGTTTCGGCCATGCGTTACGTCAAATTCGCGGCGCGCACTCGACATACAAAATTCAAGGCATTTAGTACATTATGAAGTGGCTTTATTAAATCATGATACGTTAATAAATTAAATTATGGATATTAAAACGGGCTAATGCTAAATAAAAGCACATTATGTCGCGGCCCTGCAAATTTAATCAAGCAACGAATTAATATCGCGGTCATAAAGTATGCAGCCAAGCTAATAACAATATGATTATAATGATTATTGTTGTTATTATTGTTGCTAAGTACCTTAAAACTTTCACAAAGAGCGGACCGCCGCGAAATCCTCATTGAAACGCGAAGCGGAAACGCTCGCGCACGCGGACGCACATGCTTGTCGGCATTTTCCGCTCGAGAGATGATTCTCCCGTGGAGATTACGACGGCAGGCGTAAATCTATGTGGAATAGAGAGAAAAAAAGCGTGTCGCGAGACGTGGATACTGTGAGCGAGAGCCACGGGGGACTATTAGCACACATCATCGACAGTCGGGTCGCTGCTCGTGATGCGCCGGCATTGTTGTGCTCGGTCGCGCGCTGGCAGGAGGCGTGGTTCCGCGATAATTCATTCTTGATTGCGTGTCTGATACATACGATCCGTAATTATACCGCTGTGCCATGTGCATACGCCCGTTCTCGAAATCATTCAGAGAACAACCGGGAAAACCGGGCCGTTCGCGCCTCGCCAACCGAGCTCGCGTTCTCGCACGTTCTCGCGTCGCGTTTTCAGCTGCGGATCAGTCGCTTGTAAGTATTGCCAATGACTTCCCGAGTTTTTTTCATGGGAAAGAATCAAGACGAAGGTATTTAAAAACTGGCGCATGTTCTCGGAGGAATGACACCGTTCAGACAAAATGATCTTTCAGGAGAGCTACGTTTGGAGTTTCGTGGATTATGATCGCGTTCGGCATTTCGTCAGCGAGGAACAGAGTCACGGTTCTTCGTCTTCTCTCTGAGGAGAGCACGCGTGCGAGGCTAGACGAGGGCATGGCGAGATGAGGAGAAGCAAGGCGGGACAGAGCGTGGCGAGAAGAGGTGAGAAGAGAGGAGAGCAGAAGAGAGGCCAAGGTGAAAGAGTCAGGAGAGTTATTGATGATGCACGGGCACGGACACCGCCGGATACTGGATACTAGCGTAACTCCCGTTTCATCCATCAAGCTAAGGGATTCGGCTTAATATCCCCGATGACCGCGAACGTGGCTCTGCATCTCTAATTCGTCGCCCCCGCCTCTCATAACCGTGAGGTGGCGGCCGGTCCCGCCGTCATCGCGGTTCTCCGTCTTTTTTCTTCCATTTTTTTCCTCGTTTTCTCCCCTTCCTTTTTCTTACGACCGCCTGGTCCGGAGAGTCCTTGACGTGCCGAAGACGGGATTCTCGGCCTAAGCGTAGAATAATTGGGTGAAATATTAGCGGCCTCTACCAACGCCGTCGCGTTACCAAAAGACCGCTCAGCCGCGTTGCTTGGAATCGTAACGAAACCACGCGGAGATTAAGGTGGTGCCCGGTTAAAACTATGTCGACCGGAACGCCGCACGAAAATAATGCCGTGTGAAATATTCAACGACACGGATAGCGAAATTGACGCAAAAGTGCCGTTTCAAAGATCTTGATATTTAAATGGGCACTCAATTACTAAAATTATAAAATTTCCAAATTAGCAGATTATTATTATCGAATTATTATCGGAGTACCATGATCAAGATATTACTAACTCGTTAAATTTCAAGTCCGTCGTGTTCCATTTACCAATCAGATTAGATTGCCAATCATAGAGTAACGCCATGTATCGTCGTCTCGATGAAAAAAAATTCTCGGAAAGTGGCTCGCGGCGCTTTTAAAACAAACGACACGATCGATGGCGCGTAATTTCGTTTCCGCGCGGTCGTTCCGAGTTGACCGGCCCGCCAGTGCAAAGTTTGCCCAGCCTCGTCCACCAGGGGGTGTAGGCCGGTCCCCGAAGAATTTCCGCCCTATAAACTTCAAATCCAATCTGCGCCACGGTATACATACATCGAACGAACGCCAAACTCGGCCCGGTCCTGGCAAAATATTGGACCTACGTATACACATACGTGCACGTATATTGGCACCAGCCGGCGTACGACGACGGGCCGAGACCACTTTGTGTGGATTTGTATCGCGTGCACACGCCTAAGCGCGCGCGCACCACGGCGCACCATGAAACCCCCATAGGCTGTTTGGCTGTACCGGCGAGGCGGTATTATGTGAGCTTGATTGGCAATGGTAAACGTTTGCTATCCGCTGTTGCAGATTTTGGTCAGCATACGCGATCGCTTTACTAACGGCAGCCGGCCCGTCTCGAAGATTGTTCTCTGAAAGATCGACCAGAGCACTCGACGTTGGCATGCGCCGAAGGGAGATCGATCGTGGATCGACGATACCGATCCTAGCTATCCATTGCGAATTGAGCGAGGCGCAGCTACGCAAACAAATAGTTGTTTCTTGAATGTGTAAAATAAATCAGTAAATCCTTGCAGCGTTTCATAATGAGGGAAATCTGGGCTGACGCGAGATTTGCATTCAATGATATTTTTGGATTCGGAATGGGAATGTTGAAGATTTTTTATCAATGTCTCAGTTCGCGATTATCCGAAAATTTACGAGATGCTAACTGAAATATTTGCACATCGCATCCTCATTTCTTCCTATGAAGCAGTCGGCGAACACGAGCAGAAGCGGGGCGGATTTTTGCATTCCTCTCTACGTACCTACCCCCGGATTACCAACTTGAACCAGAGGCAGCAGATTTACGGTCGAAAACTCAAGTTCCACGCGATAGTTTCACGGATTCCTGGCGAAGTTCTCCAAACGTTATTCTCTCTCTCTCTCTCTCTCTCTCTCTCTCTCTTTCTCTCTCTTCCTCCCTCTCCCTCGGGGTTCTCCGATTCCACGTGTACGCGCCCACGGGCGCGACCAAGAGGGTTCGTAAAAGGGAACAGATGCAGTTGCGGCACGGTGTTTAAGGATAATTGCGATCGGTCGAGAGGCCATACCACCCTGCGCCGGTACGTCGTGCGTTCTGCCGAACTACTTGAAACTTTCCGAGTGGATCGTGATCGAGGAGAGAGCCACTACCGAGGGCTCAGCCGCACGCAAACCCTACGTGGCCTCGTGTGTTCTTGGAGAATGTATCGCGGCATCACGAGGGTAGAATCCAACCTTGCGTCACCCTCCGCGTGTCATGTCGAGCGTGCGGAAAATCGGCAAGTTGCTGCGGATAAACTATGCACGAATAATTCACGCTTTATTTAAAGTGAAAATAAAATCTTGAGCCTTGTACACTTTAATCTCAAGATTATTCTTTAAAGCTTACTGCGATTCTCTCAAGCAGCGACGAAAATTCACGGCAGCTAGGATGCAAGAAGACTTGAAGTTTATTTAAGTTTCTCAGCGAAATTATATTTTTCTTACACGGCTCTACTAATTTGATTACTTTATTATTTAAAATAAGGTTCCTTCTCTACTTTAGTCCACTTTGATACATACATATTTTAATTAAGTTGCAGAACTTTAATTACATTCAGGCATTCGCGTACACGTCAAGGACCACGTAAAAAGGTATCCTACTCGAAATTCGTCTGTGATGGCGCGTGTCGAAACTCTCGGAGCCAGTCACGTCCGGGCGAAGAAAAGATCGTTCGGGAAAGAACCGTCAAGTGAATATGTGTCCGGTGCGTTGCGTCACGGCGCGGCAAGTTATTTCGCTAATGCAGCCGCGACGAATCCATCCGACGAAGTGCACGAGGAGAGTTTACGGCGCGGGGGGGTCGGCGGGCAAGAAAGGAGGTGCTCGGCGGAAGAAGAGAAAAAAACCAAGTCCACAGTATTCTCGTACGGTAGAATGCATCGTCGAGAAGTTCACGCCTCGCAACCGTACGGCCTCCTCCATGGACCAGAATGGCTCTCCAGTGCGAACCTCGTGATTACAGCAAATTAGGAAAACGTCTCGTTTCGTCTGGCAACAACTTCGTAAATCACATCAAAGTAAAATATAATAATTAATGCATTAATCGCGAAATGACCTGTTGAATTTCAATGTGCAAGACTGAGACGAAGAGAAATTCCAAATTATTATGGAAATAAAGTATAATATTGAAATTATTATTTCTTTATTAATAATAAATATGAAATAAATTATTGAACTTAAGGATAACATATCACATTGTCATTTGATTCTCCCAAAATAAAATCAGGTAGTATACAATTAACAACTAAATGCCGAGATTAACGAGATTTACTGTAGCATTTTGACATACTAGTACGACAATTCCTCGACTCTTCTAGTGGAACAGGTTTTCAAACACACTCTTATGCAAAGAAATTCGTAGCGTACTTGAGAACGAGCGTACAAGTGTACGTGCGCGCGCGTAATCGCGCGGATAGTTAACGAATAAACGGAAAGCGCGCCATGGAGTTAAGGATATATGCGGAAAAAAGGAGAAGTCATAAATGCCGAAGCGAAGCAGAGAACCGACCGCGTTCGCCCGCTCGCGCGCGCGTGGAGGCCGCGAGCCGGATGATGGCGTAACCGAAATTACTTAGGCGCACGCTTTCAGAGGCAACCGAGGAGAAAGGACTTGTTGCACGAGTAAGCCGCGCGGTTAAAATATCGGAAATTTAAGCGTCTCTCCACCCCCAACGTCGTCCCTCCTCCCCGCGACTGCCGCCACCGCCACCGCCACCGCCACCGCCACCCTCGCGTGCACCCATCGCGCGCGCGGTACATTTGCATTTCGTCTATTCCCTCCCTCGTCTCTTCTTCATCTATCTATCCGTTATTTCGCTGTCTTGCTGGTCTCGCCCTCTCTTCCCCCTGCCGGAAATTCTCGACGTTGCTGCTGATTTCCGACCTTCTGGCTGGCGTACACGCGATAGATCGACCCCAATCGTCTTTCACTTATTCTTGATATCGCTGTAAGAATTCTTGCAAGAGTCTTTAATCCGTGAAATTTGTCCCCCAATTTTTATTCTCTTTTTTCTTTTCCTTTACTTTGAAAAAATTTAAACACTTGTCACGAAGCGCGTGTACCCACTTACACGTTTGACATATTCATTCGGCCGAGATAATCTGACGATGACAATATTTTTCTTCAGGCGCGCGATCATTTCACGCGGAATTATTATGTGTGTAATTGTCGTTTTACGGGAGTACACGAGGATAATTTACAATACGAGCTGCGGCAATATGCTGATTCAACTGTCCAACAAAGACAACCACAAAGAGCGATACAGTGAATCGCGAACGAGTCCATTGCCACGATATTAGCCGTTTTCTTTCACTGTCTCACCAAAATATAGAAACGAGCCGCATTAATATTACCATCAGCGTCACATAACGCAAATTCTACATAATCACGTGCGCATCTGCATTAATTAGCGCCCGGACGGCCTCTGTAGTATTTATTAACGTGATTGTGCAGGCAAAACCGATTCCTCCGGTCGTCCCCGTGTACGCACCGCGTACATAATTCCTCGTCGCTGATATTCAATTTCCACCGAATATTTCAACCGCGCTATTCTGTCGTTTCATTATCAACGGGATATCAATTAAGATATCCCCCATCCACCACCTTATTCGTCGTGATGACTAAATCTCGCCCTATTTACGATGGCGCGAACAATGTCGTAAACATGATCGGGAAATAGTCGCTCGCAAAACAGAAAAAGAAAGAAATTCCCGTTTCCCTCCTCCTCCCCTGCTCCCCGCGGAATCACACCCCCGCACTCCGCCGAAACCGGAGTCCTTCCGAATAAACGATGCGTCCATTAATTAGAAGCCATTAAATGGGCTCAGTCATCCACGTCGACGTTTTAACGAGCAATGTCACCGGCATCGGTGCAGCGCGGCATTCGCGGCGCCAATGTGTTTCGGGACTTTTCTCCACTCGCGTTAATTAGTCGAAATTAGTGACGGCGCTGCTAATTGTCGTAACAATTGTCCCGACGCGCGAAACCAATTTATTGTCTAGCCCGCGCAGATTTGCCGGCAATATTCCCTCGGAAATTCACCAGCCCCGCAACTGCGTTGTACTTGCCGGGGGAAAGAGAAGGAAGGGGGATTATCGCACTATCGACGATCACCTCCCGCCATCCCTCCCGTCGATATTCCGATTCTTATTCCCTTTTCTTCTCCTTTTTTTATCCTATTAATGAGAAATCGCAGTGTGTTAAATGTCACGTTCGTCCCGCGAGAAAAATGCAATCGTCCAATGCGTTGCAATCCCTGCGCAGAAATTGCGTACCCATCCCTTTATTTTATTCATTTCGTGCTCGGTTCTGCAGGACGGTGTCCCATTCAGGATTTGCGGCGCAATCGCACTTTTTTATATGAAAGTCTCGTGAAAAACAATATTTTACAGTATTATCTTTAAATGTGTCCTCTCCTATGCCGAAAATATGAAAAAGTAATTTTTATCCTTTACTATCATCCCCCCGTGATCAGGATGAATTTAGGACATCATGGTGAGGGCGGCGCAGATGCAAAATGACAAAATACGAGACAGAATGAGGAAGATTAGGTGTGAGATCCTACCATCGTGTTACACGATATTTTCCGAGGCGCATTTCGACGGAAAGCACGAAAAAATCTCGAGGAGTCGCGGCGCGGTTCGTATTCCCGCGGCAAATCCGAGAGAGACGCCATCGCGAATCTGCCGACGAGCCAAACGATTTTTCTCACAAGCCTAAGGCCGACCCTGCGCGTGCGAGGCTACCTGCTCGGATTCCGACGAGCCCTCGACAAGGCCCGGCTTGCTCCAGTTGGCAAAAAGGTTCCCACGACATAGGATACGCACGGCCATCTTAGGTCACGGTCAGGAGGGGAGAGATTCGCCTCTCTCTCCGTACGAGAGGCGATACTCCGTGAATGTTCCGAGTACCTCCGGGGACTCCTGCTGCGTGAGGAGATCGACAAATATTTTTCTTCAAGATCAATAATCCGCATTGTACGCGGCGGTGCACTTTCGACCAAACACGCGTCGAGCGATCGGCGGGCGTAGCAGCGGGAAGCAGAGCAGAGCGGGACGGAGCGGAGCGGAGCGCGCGACTCGCTCCGAATCGAAAGTCATCTTCTGCAAAATCGCGAAATTACGAAATCGCATGGTTTTCGCACGGATTATCATCTCGTGTCCGATTTGCTTCTCCCCAGTCGGATTCGCAGTTTCTCTCGCAGTTTCAATCTCTATTTTTTCTATCTCTCTTTTTCTCGCCCGCTCTGTCTTCCTCGCTCCCGTGCTTGGTCGACCGCTTGCAAGGAGCGAGGCATGCGCGTCGCCGCCTTTATTGGCAACACAAATTTTCTCTCGGCTGTTTATCTGACAGCTGATCTCTTTGTTGCGCGCGCTTCGCCCGCGGCTGGTAATGGCGAGGAAGACAGGGTCAACGACGTCAAGCACAAAACGCTGCGCGGTCCAGGACAAAGCACCTGATCCTTTCAGATTTTATTGCTGCATAAACACAGGTAGCGGAACTCGTTTGCAGCATATTAAATTATGCAAACGCCTGTAACTGCCTCGTTTGCCTAAAATCCGAGCCTCGGCACACGCACCATTGCTATCCATCTGCCACGGTTTTGTTACGTAGCCCGCTTAAACGAAAGTGGCATTCTTCGCTAACACGTTTACGGCCCAGAGAGATGATCTTATTGCTGACGCCCCTAATAATGGACGTATAAAAGCTAACGCGACTCTTGCAGGGCTGTACTGTCATGTCTGACCTGATCATTCGTGAGATATCGCGATGGGAAAATGGACGCTGCGTACTTTTCTGTCTTGCATGATGAATCATATGAAAATAATAACTTTCTCGACAATCACTCGTACACATTTACGTAACGCAATTTCACGTTCGTTGCGCGTCATCTGCGACAATTTTATTATCATACAAGCACGTGAATGTATCTACGCGGTGCAAATTTTCCACTGTGACAACTTTACAAATTGCCCGAAAGAGGAGGATACGAATTCCTGCGTAGTATCGATTCCGGCGCGTCAGATTCCCGGCGGACTAGATCACGGGGTTGTCGGCCATTCGCTATAGATCGCGGAACGGCTATCGGCATTGTGACGCTCGCCGAAGATCGTTAATCAACTGAGAGCCACTGGGAGTGCTCATTGTGGGCGGGTTATTAATCAAATGAGAACTACTGCAGCCTATTGTCAACTCTTGGCAGGAGTCGGGAGGGAGCTGGACACAGAGAAAGAGGGAGACAGCGATGAAGAGAGGGTACCACATAAAATGGGTGAGAGATCCTAGAGAGGATAGAAGAGACTCCCCCTCCTCCTTGTTCGTATCGACCAAAATTCAAGAGAGCTGCTGCGCGCCAAAGAGATACCCAATATCTATATAAACACATGCTACATAATTAATAATACTAAAGATAATAACCTAAGTTAGCTTTATTTTCGATATTTCATCCGTTTTCTCCTTTCTGGCCGAAAAGAAAATCCATTTATTTCGATTGACGATGAAGAGTTTGGACGAAGATGACTCTGACGAAGTTGCATGAGCGATACTTCCGGCTCTAAGCTCTAAGCAGACATGCTGTCTTGAGCGCAGAATGGTGGTGCACGATCTTTGCGCGCGTTTTCCTAACGGTAGGAATCCGGTTCCTACGATCTGAAATCAAAGCAGCATCACTCGGCGTCCCGCTGTTTAGAGAGACGTCGATGAAGACGTCGACGGCAGCTGGAGATTTTCAGGGATTACAACGGCGTGAACGCCGACGCTCCGGCGTTTCGCGTCTACAACAATGACGGATAACGAGAACTTCACGACGATTTCGGGCGACGGGGAGTTCACACGTCCCGCCTGATCCAGACGCGCACGCGCGTCCTCGCACGCGCGCGGGTGAAAAAAGCTTCCCCGGACTTCCATCTCGAAAAACCATCTCGTTCCCACGTTTCTATCGTTACGTTTCTTCTATCGGGTCTCCGGAGAGGACGGAGGCAGAGCGAAGCGGAGATAATCCGCGCGAAAGGGTCGAGAGCTCGAGACAGGGCGCGATAGGGCGCGGGAAAGATGGCGGAATCAGTCGAGCCGAGAAGAAAAAAAAAGAGAAAAAGAGAAGCCTCTCGCGATGCTCCGGAGAATTTCTTAATGCGCGCGCGAGCAGGAGACGCGGGCTTAGGCGAGGACGAGCGAGGCCTCGCACCCGCGAGGATTATTCCGTGTAATTAAGTCGACGGAACTTTTCTCAGAGCTTTCACAGGCCTGAATCTGAAAAGAGGGCAAGAAACGAAACGAAAGAGGGAAACGCGAGGAGAAACCAACGGAGAAAGGGCGGACGCCGGACAGAAAGAACGGCGGAGGTGTAGGGGAGGTGGAGACAGGCGAGGACGAGGACGAGAGAACGAGGTGGTGCCACACGGGAAGCGGAGGAGGCCGACGGAAGGAGAGGCGAGGAAGTGGAGGCGGTAATTAAGAGAGTTAGTTGCCGGTCTCCCAATTAGGAGCCGGTAGGAGCCAACTCCGCTACCGCGACGCCTTCCCTCTGCCCTATAGCTAACTCCACCTAAAGACTTTGCCCGTTCCCCAGATGCTACCGGGTGTATAAATGCGAAGATCGATGTTCCGCGTCATAGATGGCCACCCGGTGGCCACGGGGTGCCGAGCGAGGGGTGAACTCGCGTTAATCGCGCACCGATATCATCAGGGTTGCATGTAGCTATTACATTTGATATATTACGTCATGGAAGAATGTTAAAATGATAATTTTAAGAAGTTAATTATCGCACAATAATCTTTTCTAGTAGCAGTTTATTTGAATAAGGTGGAAGAGTCGCAAAGATTTCTGTGCTATCTTATCCCCCAATCAATGTCTTTCACCAATTTTCGTCTAGTAAAGGCTATTATTGCGATAAATTGGACGTAGACGATGAAGGAGCTCGCTGTCGCCCCCAAATCTTCGTCCCACTGCGCCCTGCTTCTTTCCGGCGGAAAGGGTGAATAATTGTAACAAGCGGAGCGACCTCCGCTTATTATCTCCGCTTATAGTCGGTCCGGATTGTGCGATAAGAAGACGGAAGTTGAAGAATCGTAGGCCGCGATGGAACGTCGAAGGGTCGAAAGGGTTGTCCATCGTAATTGATTAAACTGTCGTGATTCATTCGATGAATAAATCTTTAAACCTCTCGACTGTGAAAAAGCCGAAAGTAAACTTTGTCTTTATTTTATTATAGAAAAACTATCGCTAATCTCCTCAAAAACTATTATATTATATATTTAAAGTTATACAAGATAGTCATAATGTTAATTGTAAAGTTCTCGTCCGTGTAAGCTGCTTGTCATCGAAAATTCAACAGCCGAGCTGCGCATATAAATCATTCACGTATCAATGTAGGTTTCCGCGAGAGGAAAATGGCGTCGCTCGCGATAGTGCGATAGGGGATGACGACAGCGATCGCGCCGATACTGCGTGCAACCTGACACCTGGCAGAGAGACGCAGTCAGATAGTGGAAAAGGGGTTGGCGGCGCGACGCGGTGCTTACCAATCGAAGAGTTGAAAAGGTATCGACAGATCGACGCGCGGGAAACCGCCGTTACAGAACGCTTTTCGCGACGTGAACGACGCGCGCTGGTCGTGCACACCCTTGCTCGTCACCGGGGTTTCACGTGTGCACGAGCCCTTGTCGACCCCCTCAACAGGTTGCGCGTTCCTTTCGGCGAGATAACGCGTCGTCGACGATATTGCGTATGCCCAATACCGACCCTTGCGATACGTCGATATGCTCGATACCACCCCGACAATATGTATTTTTTTCTCTATTATTCGTTTGCGCTTCAGCGATGGATATTCGTATTTCGAACATCTTGCCATCGCCGTGTCCATCTCGACGTAACGTCGAAGAGCAAGAGTGCGCCTTTGGATTTTCTTTATTTGTTATTCGAATATGGAAAACTGAGATTGCTTCATGTCTTATTAAATCTCGTATTATCTACATCGCTCTGCAGATAATAAAAAGGGAAGGATATCTCGCTCTTTGTCCTCACCGATGCTAGATTAATCTTTCGCTTGCTTTACCATCTTGTAACATAACTGAGGCAAGAAACTCGACATTTTCGCGTTTCCGAGCACACAAACGGTCAACGAGGAGCACGATGAGCACGCAACTGGGACGCGAAAGCATATGAGCAGGCTCTCGGGGGTAATGCACCATCTATATAGGCGCGAGCCAACTCTTCCGTCGGTCCTCTCTCTCTCTCTTTCTCTTTCACTCTTTGTCGTGGTTCCAGTCTCGTCGTCGGAGAGACTCATGGGTCAGGAGAAATCCCTCCTTCCCTGATCGGATGACAGGAGGGTCCCGAGGAACTCCTCCAGGCACAAGGATCGAACCGAACACCTGGTCGCTCGGCACAACGGGAATAGATCGGGGGAGGGTAAAGGGAGGGTTGGAGGGGTTTTCGAGAGGTGACCTCGGTGGCGCGGGGCGAAGTGACGTGGAAGGGTAGCGGCGGGGTATTACCATGACAAAAGTTCCCCGCGTCGTGGGTTCTTGCTCGAGGCGCCCAGGTGCGTGGGACCGAATTTCGGGGGCCCGGTAGCCGGCCGGAGGGCGGTACGGATCACCCCCGCCGCGAGCCAATATCCTTCGTCCGGGCCCGACGATAAGTCCGCCCCGATCGTCGTCGGTTCGCAGGACGAAACGTGGCGATTCAAGGGCTAGAGCAAGGCGAAATCGACGCAGACTCACGAAGGCACGATCTTATTACTTGCAACCCCGGGGCAAGACGAGATCCTCTTAGCGCTCGGGAGCTTGACTGTACAATTAGGAAGGACGATTAAAGTCAATTAGGGAGACGAAGCGCAGAGGTAAGATACTGCCGTGCGCCTGGCTTTCCTTTTAGCGTATATCTGCTAGTACTTTGTACGCGTGGCTCGTTGCAGACGTCGCGTTTCGCCGACTTTAAGAAAGGCCAAGTTGTAGGAACATGACGATGACGAAAATGATGATTTTTTGAATATTAATGGATAGTGACATTAATGTACCTCGTTCTCAAGTTCAGTATGAAATTTGTTTCTCACTTTCCTATTACAAAAACCAATATTATATTATTATTTTAATGCATTTTCCGCTGGTTAATGTGTCTTGACTCGCCGAGTAACTTCGACGGCGGAGGAGCGAACATCGTTATGCAAGTAATAAAAAAGAAGAAAGGAGTGGGTGGACGGAGAAGAGGAAGTACAAAGGTCCCAATTCCTGCGGCCCGGTCGTGACGTATACACACATCCGTGCGACGCGTTTAAGCCGCGTTCTCGGCATGCCCTCACACCTTTCTCGTTTCCCTTCTCGCAGAGCGTCGCGAGATTTGGTCCGTGACGAGATGGCATGGCGACAGGACGAATCACGGAGGCGGCGGTGGACACGAAGAAACGCGTCTGAGAGGAAAGAACAAGAGAGAAAAAGAGAAAGAGAGACGCAGAGCGAACGCGAGGACTTGGAAGGACACGGCATCACGGCGCGGCATACGCGGACGAGGCTTTGCGTAAGCAGGTGTGACGATGCGTGGACACGCGTCTACCAGGAAAGGTCGACCCTCGCACGGAGAGGTTCCGCCGACCGCGGGACCAGGTGTTCTTTATTGCGGATTTCGTCTCGTAGGCGAGAGATCGTCGCGACCGATCTTTGTTTCGCGAGGAGCGCGCGGCGGCGAGAACGCGACGACAACGATGACAAGGCCGACGGCTTTCCGTCACAGACCGGACGCCGATTCTTCCTGCAACCACTTTCTACGACTTTTCACGACGCGCATATGTACGATAAGACGATAGAACAATGTGCGGACAGCGAAAGTTGATAGCACGCTTCACAAAGAAAGCGGATGACGCGATGTGCGAATTAATTCCTTGAGCGAAGCAATTGCATCGTCTTAATCGAAGATGATACTTTCACACGTGGTACACAAATTAGTTTGGCGTTTTTTGTAGACACACATCTACTTTTATGACGTCTGATTATTGATGTATTTTATAATAATAGTAACATAAAATCCCCCCTCGCGTATAGATTATCTGCAGTTATTGGCGGGACAAAGAGATTGTTATTGGCACCAATTACTAGCGACAGTTTGCGAGCGATTTCCATTCCCTGTCCGCACCGAAAGGATTAATCCCCCGTCGATTCCGATCTCTCGAACAGACTCGAAGACGCAGGCGACACGCGCCTAGCCGCGAAATAGGAACGCGCGGTTTCAGGTAGAGCAACGGCAGCGCCGGGAGCACCCGAAGTACGGTACAAAAGGGTATTTATTTTGGGTTATTGACGTCGCCAAATATTACACGAGCCGTGCATTGTGTGCGCACGCGGGTCCTTGATATTAGCATAGCGTGGATAGAGTCGGTGCCCGGCCACATTGTTGGTGAACGTGTATATCGGTACGGCCCTGGGGGCGAATACCGCTCATTGTGTAGGTCGTGCCTCCCCCACGCACAGCGACGTTCCGTTACTGCCAGGGTGGCTACCCCGCAGCTAGGAGGCAAGTTAGGAAAGCTCAAAACCGATTCAAGAATCAATCTAATCAAAAAATTTGTCGAGTATTTGTTGCGATAAACAGATCACTCCATTTTTTTATCCGCTGCAGGAAAACCTTTAGAATTCAGATATGATAAGACTTGGATAATCTAAAGAAGTAGTTGAAGCAAGTGAACGCGTTAATTAAATTACAATTAATACATTAAATCACAATTAATTCACGCGTGGGGTTGCTACCAAGTCCAGCAGAAATCGATCGCGCATTCGATTGTGACGGACAACCGCGATTAATAGTTCGCGCAGATTGTGGAGGTCATCGTTAGGCTGAAACATCCGAAAACGCGCGGGAGCCCCGGTTGCCAGCGTGTCTTATCTTTCAGAAGCGTGTCGCCAGTTATCATCAGGCAGCGTTACGCCGATGATACCGTCGCAACATAGCCGAAGCGATTAATCTTAGCTGCAGCCACAGGACGACGCGGCGTCCCGGAGGTTCCGCAGCCCCGTCAGGGTAATGATCCGTGGCACGCGTGATAACCCGCCGCTCTTGCGTGTCCTGCGGGCTGTCCTCTATGGCCTCGTAACGTCCGTCCGACGTATCGATGACCCGGAAATTCCGCCCGGAACGTGGCGTGTTCACCGTGGACGTTCAACCGGCAAAAAAAAGATTCGCGCGCGCACAGAAATGATGACCCATAAGCAACGCGCGTTCCAGGAGTGAGGATCCGATCTGACGGAAGCGATCATCGCTAGATCGCGACTCGGAGAGAATTGATCGATTGTTTCGCAGGATTTGGCACTGAGAACCAGCCGCGTCATATGCGATGATCCGGTGCTCGAGCCGGCCAACTGGTTTGGCGAGTATTGAAATAGACTGCCCTCTTACAAACACGAACGGGGGCTGCCACTTTAAAATATAATGATCTACTGGGTGTGTCTGGCAGAAAGATATTACAGTTTTAAAGTCTATAAAACTTAATGCCGTAATATGTCAGCTATATGTACTTCGAAGGAACTCAACCTATCTGTATTACTTAAATATCTTTGCTTTCGATTATAATGTTGATTTTCTCTAATGTTGATTCTTACAAACAGTATGAAAATTAATAATTACTTGAATAATTTCTTAATCTTTTGCATTGCTTGCACATGAACTATCGCGATATAATCAGCTTCATATATAACGGTTCCTTCTTATAATATAAACAGTTCTTTCTCCTAAAGCAGCAGTTACATGCGACATGAACGATATTCACGGAGATGCGAAATTGGATTTAATGGATCACCCCGTATACGACGTCGTGAGAGCGCAGCCGGTCACGTCCTGGCCGCGTGAAATCAATGTTTCATAAGCACAGTTAACAGAACCGACCGCCATGTACACCGTGACCAATGTACATCTTGATTTAGTAGATCCGGTGGACGCGTTTAGGTAGTCTCGTTTGGTCGTTGAAGGTAGAGGCTTAGGGTGAATACGTTGGTCGCCCGGTTGCTTCTCCGCTGCTCACGAGCTGTCTCGTTAGTAGCAGCCAGACGTGAACGAGCGAACCGTGCCCGATGAGAGGAAGAGAGACCACGGGGAACGGGGACGGCGGGAGGGAGGGATTACAAGAGGGAGGATGTCTAATAAAGCAATTCCGTTATGGTGCTCGGCGTAATATGAGAAGCTATCCGCCCTCGTTGAATGCGAGATTTTTATGCGGTTACCTGTCCGCCACTTTGGGGAAGTGGGGCAAGCGGGGGAGAACAATACAATCGGGAATACGTTCGCCAACTATCGCGGGGTACCGCCTTTCGGAAAACTTACTCAGGAAAAATTGGATCTGGATTCCTGCATTAAAGTATAATAAATGTATAATACTAAATAAAGAAACTGTTTTCTCTCGATGTGATCGTTAAAATTTTAATGCTGCCTGATGACACTGATACTCTGCAATCTAATAAGCATCTTTATTTAATTTTATTAGTATTTATTTATGTAGATAAAGATTTGCGTTTAAATTTAATACTTGACCGTAAATTAACATATTTTGTACTATAAATTTAAATTTTAAATATAAGTTCCATGATATTTTTTCTTCATCCTATTTATTAAGATTTTTCAAGTCGGGTCCTTGCGTGATCCTACGATATCCTATGTTGTCTACGAAGTTCGCTATGACGATCCATACAGCTTCATTAAACGCGCGGCCATTCGTCAACGAGCGAACGGCATCCGTGACGCCTCTGGACTCTCAACGAGCGAATTAGGGAGATTTACGAGCCTGGAACGTGACCGCGACGTGTCTGCCTCGGAATAGACTGTATCCACTTTTCGGCATGATCCTCGTGTCTCGTCGCGATCGTATTGGGTGATGACCGGATGGCCCAAGTCGCAAGACAAAGATGCAAAATTCGACATGGATCATTACGAAACTCGCTCTTAAAGACCCATTGCTATTTTTCCTTCTTAATCCAGTTTCCGTTGGTGACCGATTTACAACTGTTTAATCTCTAGCCGAGACATTGAGATACCAACAGTATCTCGAATCACATCGCACCAAAACTTATCGTTTGCCAATCTCTACGTCTGCATTCTTACGTTTCATAAATCCACACAATTCACCGATCGACCCGTTGTGTTCACCAAGCTAGAATACAGATCCGTTTCCTCGACAGAACGCAAAATCTAAGGAGCCTCTCGGGTGTTGCGGAGAGAGAGGAGAGGAAGAGAACGGTCCACGAGGTACAGGCCCATTGTTTTTAACCAGTCCTGGTGGGAGGGGACCGCGGGGAGTTCCCACAGGGAGCTGTACTCGGCCGGAAGCCCGTGTCGCCGCGGTTCGGGGGTGCTCGAGTACTCGTCGAATATTCGTCGACGTACAGAGAGGGCCCATTCCGATCTCACGGCATGAACGCCGCGGGAGTCCGCAACAGGATTCTCCGGTTTACACACATCGACACCGGTGCACGCGCGCGCACACTCATGCTACGCGTACGCACATACACGTGCGCTGCTTATAAATCATTAGCGGGGCGAGCGATTAGTCCTTGCAGCGCCGAGGGGTCGCCGAGGGGGCGGGCAGCGTGATGCTGGCGGCGATGCGCAGCACCCGGCATCGGCCGTGAGGGGTGGGATGCTGGGAATGATTATTACCGCGGCACATAGGTCGGTTAGGGGAAAATTATTAGTAGCTCCTGATTGGAGCTACTTCCCTTCGACCAAGAGGGTTCTAATGTACTAACGAGTGCCTCCATATCGACTGGACCGTTTCGAAAAGATTTACCGCGATCCAGCACCCTCCACGATGCAACGCGTTGATCCACGGATGTCGGATTTCCTTGAGCACGAGAGACACCTTACATGAAGGCGCACCACATCAATCAATCCTACTTGGAGATAAAGATTCGGGAGAAATGAGAAATGTGTCTGGAAAAACGACATTCCAGAACAATCACGGAAATTATAAGTTTGATATCGCGAACATAATATAAGTTTGAACACGCGACTTGTTATCGTCATAATTATTGTACGATTATTGCTGCGTGACAATCGCACATTGCTGCAACTCGTATTGGTATAACGAGTAGATATTTAACTGAAACTATTCTTTAATTCGCGTCTATTAACGATAAAAATATAATAATTTTTTAAGAAGAACAGTGAGCCATTGCGCTCGAACGACAAGTATTGTACGCTTGTATGAAGCGCACGAATCGAATTTACGGCGGGATTTCTCCGACTGTTGATTACCGTTATCATGCCCCCCATGTAGCTCGCTTCGCAGCGTTTCGCTATGCCACTCGTGCCGGGCGACACGCCGCCCGACATAATCAAATTATTTACACCGTACACATCTCTCCACGCGGGCGCACGATCCATCGGCGGGGAATAAAATTTCGTCACGGATATGTCATGAATATCCCCGCATCCCGAACCGTCCGCATCGAGAATCGCGTCGTAGTAGTTGCCCTTTCTCTCCCCGCCGCCCTCCGTTCGCTCACGAAAATTGCGCACTCTTGCAGTAGGGGATGATATTCTAACTATCCCACAGAGGCGACGCATTAGGACATCGCGCGCACGATCGCCCCCCGAGGATCATCCTCGCGAGGGTGGTTCGCCCCGTCCGTTGCTTTCTCCGTCTCTCGTCCCCGATCGTGGCAATATGCCCGCGTCGGTCCATAGCATATGCTCAGCTTCGTCCCTACGCACGGCTAATCCGATTTATCATGTACGCGCCGCGTGCGCGAGCATCAAGATTTTATCGCTCGGCACCCGATATCGGCGCCGCCGGCAAGGGTGGATTAAGTCCCGGCCTCGTCGCGAGAGGGTCGCCGCGAATTAACGGACTTGTACTTGGCGCGGCGTATTTGCGAGCCGCTGCGACTGACAGATAACGTGACGCGATATATCTCGAATGCAAAAGCAAACGAACTCGCTCGAAACCGACCAGATAGGCTTCTTGGTGTCAAAATAGAAATGCCTTGCGCATATATATTTTTCATTGCTGCAATACTGTACGTGTAAGAAACTTTTTCGATTCCCCGATTGAGAAACCTGAAACGGTTCCAAGTGTTTTCTTTTCCCGTGATGCAAGACTCCCCGTGCGATTTAATCTCATCTTGTATTCAGGGCTTTAACCGCTCGAGCGAATTATCAAATATACCCCATACGTCGCAGCCGTATATTAGCGAGTGAAAAGAGGCGGCACGCCACGACGATATTCGTGCGATTATTAAATTATATCGTGACCGGTTGTCGCGCGGATCACCGTACGAAAAAGTGGTCGTACGAGCAATTCAATGACGTTACGATACTAACCCTCTACCACGCTGCTACCCCAAAGCACGGCCGCAGATTCACTTAGCACCAGTTAACACGAGGAGGCTCCCTTTCTCTTTCTCTTCGGTTTTCTCTCTCGCTTCTTCTACCGCAAACTATTTATTCTCCTCCTCCTCGTCGTCGCCGGGCCCTCTCGTTCCCGCGCGAAACGTACTTTGCGTCACCACGTGGCTTACCCGACCCTAAACTCGAGAAGAAGGGACACACCCCCCTGTCACCGATTCACGCCCCACCGTGTGCCGTGTACATTGTCGTATACGACCATTGTGTAATCGCAAAGTCCCTTTCAATCCTCGAGCTGTTCCTTGACCGCTAATTGAACTAAATCGCCGTGTCTTTTTCCTAGCGCCGTCAAGAGATTCAACATTGAGCAAATTAAACAAGAAAAATAGAGACACTGATATCGTCGATCGTTCTGCTTATTCTTATGGTGCGACGGATTTTCTCGGATACTCGCGCGCAAGAGGAAGCCAAGAATGCGCATTTAACGGTGCCCTCCCGTGGGACGAGACGGGTTATCTAAGCCCCCCGCGAGTCGTAGGAGTCAAGGAGCGACGGGGTGTCTGTCGTTCATGTAGATGTCAATCACACGCCGCGCATATATTTACGAGAATCGCGCTCCGGGGCGTCCCTTCCCCACGTCTACTAACTCGACTAGCGTGCGACGTCTACCAGGCACCGAAACACACCCCCAAGGAGAGAGAGAGGGAAAGAGAGAGAGGGAGAGAGAGAGAGGGAGAGAGAGAGAGGGAGAGAGAGGGAGTCCACCTACCCCTAGCGTTTCTCGTCGTTTCGCGCGCCGATGTTGGCTAAATAATAGCTCCCGGGGGAGGGCACACGACGTGTCAACCGCCTTGACAACACGTGACGTTTCGTACGCGCGAAATACACCTACGATAACCGTGCGACTTGGTTCCCGACACTCCGATTCCTGCCGCGACACAAAAGGATATCGTGGGCTTCTTGTCGCCAGAGTGGAAGTGCACGCGAAAAAATTGCGAGTACGGTAATTTTTGGATAAAATCATAAAGTACACAAAAAGGAAGTTTTATATTACATACTCCTGATAATAATTTGGTAATTTAGGCTATCGATAATTTTATGGGGTAAATTATATAGTTATTACTAATTTTCTGTAAGACATGTTGAGCTTCTCAGACACAGTGATTTTAATCAAGATCTATAAATGTAACAGGGTCTCATAAATGCAAATTTACTTAGATATAAAGCAAAAGTATTTGCCGGTCAAACGTGAACGGTGACGCGAGAGGATTCGTTCAGCGACGTTTCACGGTGGTGAACCCTCCCTCAAAATGCCGTACGACCCTATTTCACGACGTCGCCGCCGTGCTCGCCTCGTCGCGAACAATCGTGCGTTCCGCGGACAAAAAAGCTCCTGTCGACCTGTCTAAAGTTGCCGTACGGTGACAACGCGACTGTCTCGTGACGATGACGGCTAAAGTGCCACACGAGCGTTTCTGGCTTTATCGACTTTACGCGCCTGTAGTTTATTAGCTCGATCGCACGTCCAACGCATTTTTCCTTTCATTTTTCCACCTTTTTTTTGTTTACTACTACTAGGTTGATTTTTAAAGTTTGCAAAATCCGAACGTAATGTTCAAATCCTCAGTCTAAAACAACAAAATTCAGCTTCATGGTTCTAAGACTCGCATATTCTTAGAAAATCTGTCGGTTTTCATGTCGAATATCGTGTCGGGCAAGACAAACTCCTCTGGAGAAGACGAGAATCATGTAAATGGGTATCGCTACTTCACGGTCAGCGTCGACAAACGTATCTCGCTTTCGATTATTCTTGTGACATGGTCGCGCGAGCCGTGTCCCCCCCATCGGGAGATTTAAAAAGATGTTCGCCAGGTCGTAAACCGCGGCGAAATGACTCGAACAGATTTTATCGCGATCTCTTTAGAACTCTCCGGTCGTGGTGCGTCCCCTCGAGAGCGATGTTTCAGACTTAGTTTAAAGTATTCTTGCCGGTTATTGATAGCAACGTCGACACACTATCGCGAGAATTGACCCACTTCGTAACGGAGATATCGGATCGAGGCCGCCGAAATTGAGAATTCTATTTTTCGAAGCGCCACCGGGGGTCTCTTAAACGCGGTGGGGTTGCGTCCAATGGAAAACTCGCCGGCATCGATCGGCCATTTGAATTTTAGAGTGGCTTAACGCTATTTACACACGTTGCCCGGGATTCCCGCTTGATTCGCGCGCCGCGCAAATTTCGGACACGCGCGCATTTAAATCAACCCCCCCAGTAGCTGACCGCGCGATGAGAATAATTTTTGTCGTAATTACGTTAGCGCCGTGTCGCGTGCGAATATATGTGCTGTCGATGTGTTGGATGAGTGTGATTTTTCATTTTTATTGTTCGACCGAAGACTCGCGCGGTACACGTGTCGGCGGAATCGGTATCGGCGCGGACGGGACCGGCCGTAATGGCGGACAAAGAGCGTATCGCGAATTCTGAAATAATAAACCGAGCTGGCAGTGTACCGCTGTAAAATAATCAGGAATTCCGCTCGCGTCCAGTCTGTCGTACGAGGCGCCAATCATGCCAACATTCAATCCCACCACGTGCAACGAGAACGAGCGGCAGGGTTAAACGTACACGGTGTGCAGAATGTTTTGGGCGACAAACCAAAAACCCCCGAGCGGGGATTTTTATCTCCCCGGCCGGTCAATTGGATATTAATCAACGCCATAATCAGCGATTGTCACTCATTTCGCGGGAACGAATGTAGAAACAATAATAAAAAAGAAAAATAGGGCGAGCTTCCCCACAGGATAAGCAGAATTATCTTCACTGAATAGATTGACTATTGTGCATAACGAAATTATCAATATAAATAATCCCGTTCAACGGAATATATGAAATTATTATTTCATTGCGAATAAATGATGATTATCGAAAAATAGAATATCGAATGCACCCCGTATAAGGGAAGGCAAAAATCGGGACGTGCGGCTACAACGAGAGAAAGCCCATCACAATTTGCGAAACTTACCAATTATTTGGCCATTCGTTGGCAACGTGCGCCAAATCTACAAGTGTTTGCTCTGCGCTTGCAGTTCTCTGCACAAGCAGAATGGTGAGTTTTGATTCGAGATTTCCCGAGCGATTAAAGGAGGAAGAAAGACGGAGACTAGATCGAGAACGAGGTCGAAAACAAGTGAGAGAGAGAAAAAGAAAAATTGGGAAACAAGCGCAAGGGAAGCAACCGACGGGAATCTAGGAAAGCGAACGAACGACCCGTGCAAATGGCGGAAAATCGCTGATTTCCCGTAAAAATCCAGCTGCATCGCCGCTTTACCAAGCGGCCTTTAATTGGACGACAATAATTATCAGCTGCGCCCGCAGCCCTTTTCGACCACGGCTTTTCCTTCGACGGCGAATTTTATTTCAGCCGGTCCGGAAATTGTCGCTCCGACGATGCAGGTCAAGCTGAGCCAGCTCTAGCCGGAAAAATACGAACAGATAGTGGTCGGATAGTCGCGACTTGCATTCGCACCTCTTTCCCTTTCTGAATTTTCGAGAGACGAGAGCGAAAAAGATCGAACAAAATGTATCGCCAAATTAAGCAAATAATAATTTCTATCGCAATATTAACACAGTAACTATAGTAGATTTTTTAAAATAATAATATGTTTCGAGGATAAATAAAATGATAAAGACTGCAGATTATTTGAGACATTTGAAAATTTCTGTCGAAAACAAACCGACGGAGATGTGAACAAAATGTCAAGCGTTACGAAGAGCGATGAGGAACATACAAAGAGACTCGCCTGCACAGACGAGCGCTGATGAGTGGCCGACGCGTTTTATAATTGATTTCCACGAATTTCGATCGCCGAAATGACGGGTGAACACTAATTACGACGCGCTCCGACTAATTAGTGAAGCCAGACTCCGCGGCTAGGTGTTAATTAATTAGAGACCCTCTCTCTCGCGTACGACGCGCATCTCTCTGCGTGTATTGATAAATTGGTCCAAGTGACGGATAACGAGTACCATATTATTCGGGGGATGTCAGTCGCAACTTGCGAATATCGCTTCAATATTCTGCTTATTCGTTATTTCCACCGATACGTGTAACGTTCATGTTCAACGTGTAAGGTTCACTACTCCTTCTTCCGCGGCAGATTTCTCGTTAAGCACACAACCGAGTTCTCTCCGATGAAAATTTCGCCGGGGGTGACTCCTATTCTCAGCTGAAATATTTCGACAATTAACTTTCCCCGAATAGGCTTGCACATTTCAAAGATGCTCGCTGTATCGAGATCGAAGGGTATTTACACAGAAACCTACCATTTTTCCCTCGTCCTCCACCTCGAGCAGTTTACCACGAAAGGAAGTCGCCCCGAAACGGAAGAGAAGAAAAAAAAGGAAAGAAAGATCGAAGAGAAGCGGGAGCGGAAAAAAGCAGCTTCGAAGCCAGGAAAAGCTCGCCCTCGCGTCTCTCTCTCTCTCTTCCCCTCTTTCCCTCTCGTCAGCTCTTTGACCGATGATTGGCAATCCGTAAGCCGATTACCGGGGCCGAATGAATGTGCTCGCCGGCCCGCGTCTGGCCCGGTCCAACTCCGCGCATAACCCCCTTCCTCCATCGTACCCCCGACCACCCCCGGATCCGCATATATCTCCCGAAACCGCCACCGCCGCCGCTGCCGCCCGTCCTCCCTGTTCCCTCGTCGCTCCAGGAAACCGCCCCTCGGTGATCTCCTTATTAACCACAGCCCGGTAATTGCGATCGACGAGCGATTATACCGCGCTTCGCTGGGCGCTCTCTCTGCGCGCATGGTGGGATTAGGCAGATTAGTTGGAGGTTATACCGCCGGATAATTGATCGCACCCTTCTTGATCGGTTGGCTCGTCCGCCACCGTCGTGGCGCAATTAACTACCATACGCTCGTACATTTTCCTGAAAAATCGCGCCGCGCGATTGTCGCACGACCCTGATGCCAACGCGACAGAAAATCGAATTTCACATCAACGCAAAGTCAGATTATCGATTCAAATCAAAGTGATTTAATTCGTGGAGCAAATTGAGATTTGCTCCACGGAGCAAGTTACGCGAATACGATTGGGTTTGATTCTCCGCGTCGTTCTCTCGGTTAACGATATTTCGAGAGAGATGTCTGAGAAGCTGCAAGCGTCGTAGACTAGCTTCGCGACCAAGAAAATCTTACGATTCAAACGCTCGTGAAATATTCCGGAAATCCGCGTAGTCACGCGACTACGTGTCATTGGACATAGATCGGCGCTATAACGTTCGGTTCAGCATCGGCTCTGCCGTCGCCGGTTAGGAATTTATTCCCTCTCATTTTCCTCTCTTAATTTCCCGGGAGTCAAAGAGCACGAATAACCGGAGCGCCGTAAGCGAGCACATATTTAATATAGCGGGCGACACGAGGAGGGCGTGTGTACATCTGTCAATGCGGTGTACCGAGTCTTTGCGATTTAGAGAGGCGAGAGCGAGAGAGAGAGAAAGACAGAGAGGGAGAGAGGGAGGACCGAAGGCTTGCTTGAGTTATTGGAGGTTGTCAGCATTGGCTTCTGGTGCCAGGAACACGTGCTCCGATTTCGCGGTAAATCGTCGCTCCCGACGACCATCCCCCGTGTACGATCGACCATAGCCGCGTACACGACCTCACTCGTTCTCTCCGATTCTCTCGCGCGATTCTTTCTCCCGGTCCGCTTGTAAAAAGAGAAAGGGAACGAGAGAAAGGACCGGGCACTCCGCTGTGAAAAATAATAGCGCCGCGGGAGAGAATCGCCTGCTCGAAAAAGGAACGACGACATCCGCGAAAGAGAGAAGCGACGGATAAACAAATGCGGCGGATATATACGGACACGGGACGCGGATAATTAGCGCAAGCACGATAAATAAAAGATAATCGTCGTCGGCAACTAGATACGTGTGGAAACTCACCCCCGTTCGCGATGTCGCGCTTGTTTCCGGCTCGCGCCGCCGCGCAAGCTTTTACGCGAAAGTTTGCTCAGTGTTTCCATCGCTTCTCTCACCCCTTCCGTCACTCGTCATCGTTCCACGGGGGAAGTTTTACGTAAATACAAGATGTTTGTATTAAAAACAATATGTACCCAAGAGCCCGCATATCGAAGGATCCGAACGCGCCGTGTAACTTGAAACACGAAATGTTTGGTCTGCTAAAAGTTCTTCCCTCGCGACGCGCGAGTACCGCACGCTCGAAAACGGTCCTCGGTGAAGGGTGATCTTGCCTCTCCCGTGCTCGAATTAAAAGGGATCGAGCTTGAGCGTGGCGTGTTCTCTTTCGCATGGATCTCCGCGCTTAAATCGAGTAGATTTTTTAGAACTGCTAAAGTATCGAAATGAAACTTAACGTGTAACACTTTTTAATCGCATCTACACGTGTAATATGATACACATAATACAAGTATAAACGACTACTTTGTTGTGTGCTACTTTGAAAATGATAAAATAGTTATGCGTGTAAAATCCACTTCGTTTAATTAAAAAATTTAAATTACAGGTCAAAGCTTTTTCGTCGAATAAACATTACATTCGATTAAATTCGATAAATTACTATCGAGCCGTGAACGTTTCAGGCGCTTATAGGGCAATGTGGCGACACGATAAATCTAATAGAAACACGAATGTATGGTCGACGGAAGTTTAGAAAAAAAAAGAAATCATACCCACCTATAGAAGCACCCTTCTTGTCTATTCAATCGAGTCGCCCTTCGGAAGCTTTATCGATTTCTTTTCACCGCGATACGAAAATAGTTTCGAGTGGTCCGACGGAACTCGAGCGCTTCTTAAGGCCGACGAAAGGGTGTACTTCTCATTGACAGAGAACCCAAAATGGCGTCCCCGATACGAGAACACTCATCGAATGGTTGTACATGGAAAATGCATTAAATTCAAAAAGGCTAAGTAACGTCCACTGAAATAGCTCGAATCGCAATAAAAATCTCGCGGTTATACGCGGTCACGATTATCTTAAATCGAAAACCACGTACTAGAAATGACAACTTAATGCTTTACTGAAATTCGCAAATGAGATAATTTCGGTTACCCGAGTGGCGGGCACTAATTTTCTTCACGAACAAGTATCTTCGCGCGTCTGCATGCCCACGCTACCAATTAAGCTACAAATTAAACGCAAAACTTGAATAGGAAGCGGAAAAACGTCAGAATGCCAAACAGACTGGAGAACAGAACGTGAGACGCGTAACGAGAGAAAAAGTACTCTGCAACGCATCGCGAACTGCGATTTAAAAAAAATGAAGGAGCGATGAGTTCCTTGCGGGGAATTCGTTGATAGAAAACGCGAATATCGCGGATATGAATGCGCGGGGTTGATTCAGAAAAAAAGCGTGCGCGTCGGAGGACCCAAGGTATACGTCGTGAATCCGCGATCGCGGGTAAGTTCACGGAGCCAGAAGAAAGAAGGAAGGATGTATACGCGTGTGCCCGTGTATGTGTAACTGCGTATGGCGGGTGCACGCGAGAGTGGATGACGCGCTCGCAGAAAAAGAGCGCAACCGCGTGTTCCCATCGGGCCTGAATACGCCGGATGACAAACTTGTCGTCGACTGAACCATTAAATTCCTTTGAGACGAGATACCCGCGGAAGATGCGCGAGCGCTACCAAGGAATGTTTATTCGAGTCAGGGTAAGCCTTTCCTTCGGATCTTCACGATGCTCGTTTGCTTCAGATATAAAGAGGTACAACGATGAGATGAAGAGAGAGCGAAAGAAAGAGAGAGAGAGAGAGAGAGACAGGAGGCTTGCATATGAGAAACCAATATCATGACGCGATGGCTGGATTGGTCTATCGCGGACCAAATCATTGCCCATCTCATATAACATATTATTTACTATTTCCATAGAAAATTGATCCCCTCTGCCATCGTTTTGCGTCATAGAAATTAATTACGCGCACGTTATCTTCATGCACTTCAACGCAATACGAATACATATTCCACAGAGGAAGCTCACATCGCACAATTTTGCAGGAGCTGCATTACGGATGAAATTCGCGAAGCGCAGCCTATTTTCTAAATACACTTTATCCCGGTGGCACTCTCATCCACGCTCATTATTCGAGCGAAATATCCCGCTCCAGTGCGCGTCGTCGTTGTCGCGATCCAAGATTTAAAAAAGTCTTATCGCGTCGGGGTCGGCCGAAAGTATAGGAAACCGGCGTCGCGGGACGCGGGGTAAACGTTAATTGTCCAATAAAGTCGAGTTATGCCCGGCAAAAATATGTCGTTATCGCGGCCGTAAGGAGACCTGGAAATGACGCGGAAAAACGTTACTTTTCGTTTAAGTTCACCCTCGCCTTCCATGAGCCCCGTATCGCCGCGGGCTTAAGGAAAGTTATTACATCCTCATAATTCGCGATGTCTCTTTTTTCCATGTAGCCGCAGATTCGGACAAGATTCACGCGACGCGACTGAACGAGAGACGAGCAACATTTTATGTCAGATCGTTCCACGACGCTTTCGTAATGGAATATCGCGATTTACGGTACTCAAATTACTGGAAATTTATAAATATCAAAATATATTGTGTCCTGCTTGCAGAATACGGAACACTCTCCGGCGTACTCGTAATCATTTATTACTGGCACCGACAACGCGGAATGCCGCGTTTAAAATGCACCGCTACCGTTCCAGCGTTCCTTCTTTTTTCTCCCGGAGAGCTCGTCGAGATCTTCCCGGAACACACGGTGGAGCAGGATCGGGCTGCCGTGCAACGAACGGGAGACGAGCGGATACAGAGAAAAAAAGGCGAGACAGAGAGAGGTAGATAGAAGGCGAGAGGAGAGGAATAGCAGAGAAATTTCTCGAGAGACGGAAGGAGCTGGGAAAAATGAATTCGGTGTCCCTACGGCAGACGAGAAGGAGAAAGATAGAGCGAGGGAGAGTGGAGAGAAGAGAGATAGACGCTGAACAAGCGTGCAGAACTCCCGGGAACAGGATCGCGCGGGATTATGATTATCCTTGGCGTAGGAAAGGAGTGATTTATCCTGTCGCCGTCCTCATTACGGCTCCCGGTCACATAATCCAACCTGGTGTGCCACACCCTGAAACCGCTCCGGGCGATAGATTAAGGTACGTCCATACCGACGTAGGTGCATCCTACGGCTGGTGTAAATTAAGCGACGCGCGGACTGCGCGACGTGCATGCGTATGCATCGCGTCACGGTGCATCCACGGATTCCCGTTAGCGAAATTTATGCGGTATCTGGCGAACGCTACTTAGAGACAGTAAGAAGTACCGAGAGAAGGCGAGAGAGAGAGAGAGAGAAGGCGAGTAGAGAGAGAAAGAGGATAGATATTTTCCATTTTTCCAGCGATGGACGAAAGGACAGTCCATAATTCTCGCGCCATCATCACCTTTTTTCTCTTATTCTCGCGAGGAAGATTGATAAAATTTTTTCCGATTAAAAAGAAACTCGTGTGCGAGACTTTCTCGCCCCACGTATGCAGTAAAGCGAATCGCGCGAGCAGCGCCACAAGGGTGACCAAGTCGGGTGTCGAGCGAACGGGGTTTTTATGGAGAAGAACATAAATATGGGGTATTATTCTCTCCCGGAGCTGGTCGGTCGGCTGGCCGTCGCCCTGATTTATAGGCACGGCTCGTGAACACGGTTGTCGGTATTTTTATTTAAATTTAATACAGTCCGCTTGGCGCCCTACTCGCGGGGGTGTATCAGACAGTCCTGATAAGCAACTATGTGCGGGCAAGTACACGCGTATATGTCGCGCTGCCCGCTGATGATGATAAACGACCGTGAGCTCTTGCTACTTTGCTGCTAATTTACGAACAGCGCGAGCACACGCCAAGCGCGAAGCGTGAGACGTTGATTTAGCGCGGTCATTTCCATCCGATAAAATTATCATGTGAAAGTCAAGTTCGCTCAGCATCGTAGCGCAGCATCAAATTCTCCACTTGTCCAACAAAATTACAAGTATAATGTAAGAAATAAATAAAATCGCTACGAATCGACATCCCCTACTCTCGTTTTAATAATCGTAGACCGCATTCGCTTTTACGCATATTTTCTGCAAGGCGCGAGGCTAATTCACCCTCCGGGATGTCGCTTACTCTCCCTCGAACTCGATCGGCGACGTATCACGGTAATTCGATGTAAATCAATATACTTTTCCCGGGCGGGGAGACGATCGCACTGCGTCGGGGCGCGTAATCGCTCATTACGCTTCGATCCAAGTGGGCGAGCGCGGCAACCGCGTTAAGTCGATTCCTGCTGCATGATGGATCGAGTTAATGTAGCGTACCGCGGGTTTACACAGTACGCGTTGCGGATGTTAGGCCCGTGACGATCCTAAGCTGGGCGCAGGGTGAGAGCGCTCGTGGGAGAAGCTGCAATGGGAGATGCCAGCTCGCGTACGGGGCTGTATCTGTTCCAACAAGACCGAATCATCGATCGAGCGTTACACCATCTGATCGGCCAACAAATTTTCTCACTGCGATATAAAGATTGAGTAGATTAATTACGTTTATTTTTTATTTATTTGGAGTTCTTTCTAAAGTACTACTCTGTTTCTTATCCAAAGTAGCTTTGTTCTTATAGCGCGTATACACGATGACACCTAGAGCGGACACTTATATCTAGATTAGTGTCATTACAGGTACAATTTTCTTTAGCAACACGGTCTCAAGCGCTGTACACACGTCGACACTTAATGTATACACTCGATCTAGAGACAAAAAGTGTCGTCGTGTGTACGCGCTATTAGGAAGGCTCTTTTATCGTGATATTTGTTAATATTCTGAAAGCGTTGGATCATCATGCGCCAACTATATATATATATTATTCTTTATATCCGTATTTATATAAAGTATATTTACACAATTTAAGATTTGTGAGATTGGAGATTGCTTCCGAGATATTTGTTGACAGTTTGGGAAGGGAAATCTGTAGCTTCGCGTTTTTTTATGACTCTAGAACCGCAGCGAGAGACAAATTGCAGAGCCCCGAGCGAGTATATTCTCGGACAATATGTTTGGTTGTTGTTGCAGCAAGACGACAGAGATGGTACTCGCTGTCATGGGGTTGGCGTTTTCGCCTGCGGGGCGACTCGCGGGGCTTGTAACTCGGTTAAATCGGCACGGATATTTCATTAGCCATCCCCCGAAGCGCACGTCGACCCCACGCACGACCCCAGAAAAGCCCAGAAACGACGGGCCAAGGGTGGGCCCGGCCGCGCGTGGATGGATCTCGGAAGGTACCGTCGCTCCCGCCGTCTCGCTGTTCGAGCCCGCCGCATTAAGTCGAGTGCCCTGGCACCCCACTTTTCGCTAAATTGTTGACACGACAAATATATCGTGCCACCGTCTGCGACCCGTGCCGAGACCGCGCCTCCCGTGCATTTTAAAATTATCGACGAAACGTGTAACGAATTCGATGCGAACTGATGGCTGCAAAAGTGCTGCAAAAATAAATAGAGCTAAAGAGTGCAAGTATAATTTGTCTTTTTTTAATTCATCTATATGATGATTCATCTATATGCGTCCTGAGAAATATCAATGAAACAATACAGATTATCCGTCACATGCAACCGATTGTAATAGCATCAAAGTGCAAGTAACTTATACCGTAATTTATTAATGTTTGAGCAAGATTTACAAATTTTCACTGTATCAAAGCACGAATATTCGTGCGAATGTGTGTGCATGTCTGTTCCCATCTGTTTCGCGAATTCTCCGGCGTAACAGGCACGGCCGACGGGCGGCGTGGTTCGAATACGTTCGCCACCAGAATTCTCTCTCGCGAAAGCGCAGGAAGGTACAAGATACGTGAACGAACGCGAGACAAGCCGGGGCGGGGGTGGATTCGCGAGGAAGAAACGTCGGGGGTTTAAGGGACGGTGCACGGCCGGTCAGTACAGGGGAACGAGGCGTTATCACGGACATTAGCTTTCAACGGGGCGACCGGGATATAAAAGTAGCCCGAGGCAACCATTACTCGGACATTGTCCGACCCGAGTCTCTTTCGCTGGTCTATCTCTCTCGCTCCCACCCCTTCCACTTTTCTCTTTTTCTCTGCCTTTCACCCGTTTCTTCCTTCTCTCCGCAACCGCGCTCTATCTCTTCCTCTCCTGCGACCCTATCGCGCTGTCTTTTCGAATGTGTCGCTCCCTCGCAAGAGGCGAGAAGCGAGGGAAGGGGAGGCGGTTCCTTATCAGAATTCCTCGTTCGCGTCGCCGTCACCTTGTCGCAAATCCATTTCGCAGTCGGCGAATTTCCACTCGTACACGTCGCCGGAATAGGGACGAGGGCTGCGTTCCAATCGCGCGAATTTCTACGTAGATTCTTACCTCTCTTACTCTCGGGCTTTTTTTTCGTCCGCCTGTGCCACCCCCGGTTCGCCGCGCCGCGCCCCGTCCGTTCCAACGACCGACTCGAAAATGGAGCCGCGGAGAAGATTCGCGAGGCGCTTCTTAATGGATTGTACCTAATTTGTGCTCGAGGGTCCTCCGAAGGGATTCCGACGGGATTATTCGCGCGGAGAATGGAAGCGCGCAGCGCTAGAAGTGCTTTTTATCGAATTCTTCCCCATAATTGGAAAACACCGAGACGCGCCAGTTGCGAGTGTCTGCGAGAGTGATTTCTGCATTTCCAAATTATCCCGAAGACGGGTAACGTTCTTCTCAGTTATCTACCATTCTCGTTATCTTTCCATCTGTCATCCGAGGAGATTTTAGCGGCTATGTGCGTTGAATTAGGTTCGTGCTCAGACTTGCAGACGTGCACAAATTGTTTCTCAGTTATCCGATGCTCGAATCGTAACATGCACGAAAACAATGATTACCGCGATCGCGAAATGAATGTAAATATGTGTTATCGATGTTTCTTCTCACGGATATTACGGCTGAGTCGATAATCTCCGCTACTAACTCTCGATATCTCGTTTTATATCAATTATCCCACATAATATCTCCGTGAAATCCACACGAATGGAAAGGACGAAGCGCATGCTATTCGGAAGTATTGCCACGAGCAGTCGGAAAGCAATTATCCGCTTCGAGATCGCGGCTCAAGCGCTTCCCCTTTATTCGGACCAATGAGGTAAAAAGAACTGAAATATTGGCAAGCGGTATCTCAACAAATTAGCCCGATGAAACGCAAATGGAACACAAAGTGAACGCGGAGGGGAGAAAGGACTACGAGAAGACAGGACGACGGGGGTGGCGACGGAGGGCAGTATCGAAAGCTGAAACGAGGGGGAGGAAGAGGCAGAGGAAGAGCGAAAGAGAAGGAAAGAGAGGGAAAAAGAGAACGAATCACACAAAGTAAAGTCGTTGAGACTCATTGAACTGGAAGTAACCGACAGAGTGCCTTCCGCGCCCGGCGCTACTAATCTTATGCAATTACTTTACAATTCACTTTGCCGGTTGGCACTCACTACCAATAGAACAATCTCTGAAATCGAGTTACCCCCTCGAAAGTTTTCAAGCCCTTCGCCGCCCCCGTTCTCGATCCGTGACTCGAAGATGCGTCTCGATACGCCGTTTCATGAAAGAATTAATCGATCCAAGTCGCCGTGCGAGACATGAGACGAGATTGTCAGCTTAAATATTAAAATTACATCACGTGTACTCTTAGTAATTAATTATAAAAGAAATCATCGAGTGCATTCAGAATGCAGCGACATTTTGGCGATCATTTTTCTTGCGCTGTTCACCGGTTTAGTCACCGACTAATCATTTCGAAGCGACCATCCGTGACACGATGACTCGGCGTAACCGTCGTAATTGTCTTGTAACGGTGGACGCAAAACAAACTCCGCCATATGGACCACCGTAGAAAGAGAATGGGATGGAAAACGGGGGAGAGGGGAAAAAAGGTCGTGAGGGAGAAAGCAAGAGAAAGAGAGAACTCATCGGTGGTGCATGAGTCCAAAGAGACGCAGGACCGTGCCTAGGGTTGCGCGGAACCCGCGATCGAGATACGCCCATGTAATCAAGAGAATTAAGGGGACACCCCTTTGCCCGCCTGTCCCGCCGCTCCCCGATACACCCCCGAAAACCCGGCGCGCAACGATATGGTGAGCCGTGATTAACTTTTCGTCATTCGCTCCGCGCCCCATTCATTCGCCATTCATTCGCGTCCACACGGATTACGAGAGAGCGTATGGGCGCACGCACGCGCGCGCGTGTGTGTGTGTGTGCGAGCACCGGGCGAAATCGCGGATCAGCAGACCGAACGACCGGCGCAACAGCCGATCGACTCGTCGACCATATCGCGAACGGTCCTTTTTACAGGGGTACCATCCGAGCGAGAGCTCATACTCTTTCTCTCTCTTTCTGTCATGCAATCCTGGAATTTTGCGAGATGCCCGCTTCTGGCTTTCGCGTGTCGATTAATCCACGTCAAAGAATCGTAAGCTGTTCCCTCCTTCGCGGTAAGAATAATCTCCCTCGATTTTTGTTTAATTATTTATAATTAACGCGATTTTTGCGCGTCGGTCAACGCGGCCCTTCAATCTGCAACAGTATGTGTGATTTCACTTCCTTGTGATATATCTCGTGATGGGGTATAGCTGAAGATCAGTCACGATTTTGTCGGGCGAACGGGCTCGACCAATTACCGCGAAAATCTCATGCGTCGTTACGAGATATGGCGATAAGATCGCGACCCTCGCATCCACTTTAAAACGCGTCCCGTGACTCACCGCCTTAAAACCACTCGGCGACAAAGGGCGGAAGGGGTTTCCGCCCTCTTCGGTCCAAGATTTAATGCACGTTGGTTATCAGAGTAATCACGAGGCTCACCCTATGTCCTCCCCGCCCCTTACTACCGCTGCTACTGCTGCTGCTGTTACTACTACTACTACTACTACTACTACACCCAGCCGATTTCCTCGGCGCCCCGTGCTCACGAGGCGACCGTTGATTGAAACGTTCTGATTGCATCTCCCAGGGGGCGGCATGCGGGTGCCACATGGGGGTGATCGCTCCGATCGACTCCCCCCTGCGGAACGTACCCACTTATTTGGTAGTCTAATGTCTAATACGAACGTCACCGTGACGAGGACGTTGATGATGTCGACGGCGCGGGATCAGGAACAATACGACCCCCGAAGAGTCCGGATTTGCGGCCGAGGAGGCGGAACCTTGCGTTCCGTTTGCCGCGGCACCTAACGTTATTTTTGCGCGCTTCGACCTCCTCGGAGAGCAATTACTGCCGTTTCACGTCTCTCGCGGTGACAAATCTTGTCACGACGTTAAATCAGACATGCCGACGAGCAAATTACAGCTGCAACGATATAAAATCAACTTTGCTGACAGTGCAAACAATCATGACGATATATACTGCTTTTGACGCGCGCGAGATGCATATTGCGCAATATTTCTCGAAGACGCCGGTCACCGAGGGGTGCGCGTCGAATCAACGTGCAGAGAAGCCGTTCCCTCGGCGCGCCATCATGAAAATCGGGGATCCGTGGCGCGAATTGAAAATTCGTCCGAGATAAAGCGAGAGACGGGGAAAAGTCGAGGGCGAGGGGCCGGATCCTCAGGCAATTTCTCGCGCCCTCGCTGCGATAAAGCCTAGCCATGGCGCGCGCGAGAATACGAGAAGAAGGGCGCAAGGAGGGCGCGAGATGGAAGAAACGTCTTCTGCGAGAAGAAGAAGGGTGACTGCACACGAGGTTCGGGCGAGGATGGCCTATCAGCGTATTTCAAAGATAAGCTTGCCCACCCACCCCATGCAGCAACCCCACGGCCGGGCCATCAGCCATAATAACAATCCGATATGATTACGCCATAATCGTAACGCAGCCAACCGGGCCGGCCGAGCGGGATGAAATTACGCCGGTGAATTGAGATACCGTGTTTACGTCTTCCAAAGTGCTCGCATAAACAAAATTAAACGACTCCGGGAGCCGTTCCTCTCTTTCTCGCGCTGCGGCGCGCATATACCGCGCGTTTTAACCGCGCGACGTGAAAATAAGCGAGTGAAAATAAGAGGATATTTTCGGAGAGATCGGCGAGGAGTCGTCGCTAAGAAAGGGGAGCGATGAATTTCACGCGGAATATACAGGCGGACGTTGAATATAAACTATCGATTAAAGATATTCGCGACGCGATTAGATCGATCCATGACTTGTGATCTAATTAGGTAGATAAGTTTTGGTTACTACAATCTTTTTCAGTAAAATTTGAATGGACACTGATTGTGTAATATTACCTCAAGAAAATTTCTTATATATTACCTCCACTTCAGATTTATTTTCCTATCAAGACCTTTATATAGACGATAAACTACCATGTAAAAACCTAATTAATCGTAATTAACCGCGAAACGCCAAAAATGTTTTGCAGACATCTGTCGTAGGTAAATAAAAAGAAATTAGATTTATGTCAAGATTCGCTTTATTCGCTTCGCAAAACGATTCACTGCCGCTTTGCCAGGAAAATTCATCAAACATCATGGCCGATGCATCAGGGATGTCCCGTTACCGGCGTTCGCACGGATTCGCGCCCAACGTGCCCAGGCACCGGCATTAATTAAACGCCGAAATGTCGCCGGTGGTTTCGACCGAGTGCGCGCTGGCGCGCTTTTCACAAAAATAATTAGTCGTATGCGCAATAAGTTACGGGCCGGAACGTTTAATAAACCAACGCGAGCTCGTTACGCTCGTTGACGCAAAACACCGCCGCGACATCGGCGATGCACGCGATATAAAATACGGGATGCCAACGAGAACGTACACGCGCGTCCTCTTTCTCTCTCTCTTCCATTCCCTTTTTATTTCGTCCCGTCTATAACACAATGCCGATACGTTTTTAACGATTCGCGTCACGAAATACCGGTGCCGGTCGCACAATGCCGCCGTGCCGCGTGTAATCGCGGTTCTATTCCGCAGCATAATGCCGGACGGTCACGTCGACATGGCGAAATCGCAGCGATTTTTTCGGTGTCGCGGCACGTTTAATCGTAATTCCGACGCGCGGCAATTATCGCTCCTCGGAAAGTCAAACCGAGACGCGAGCGTGCTCGTAACGCGAGTCTGTCAAGCGCTGTCCGCGCGTTAATATCCGAGCGTAGCGCGACGGTAACTGCAAAATACGTAAAAATAGTCGTAACTGTCCGTACACGTTGAACTTTCGCGAGAACGGATGGAAACAGTTAATCCTGACGCTGCATAAATCCCACCGCAGGTCCCGAAACACTCGGATCTTTCGAATGTTATCGAGATTTCCCAAGCGCGAGACTCCGGCATGCAAGATTTAAAAACGGAACTTGGGAAGATTCTTGCGAAATTGATCTAGGGGCAGGAAAATCAAGCGAGCCTAAAACTTCGTTTCCTGTACCGACATTGGACAGGACTTTCGTTGTCGCCGCGGGAGTTCTCCCCTGAGGAAGCGGAGGAGAGGAGGCGGGACGGGAGGTGGCTGCGGGATATTCCAGTCTACCCGAAGATCCGGACAATGCGCCCTCGACGTCACTCTCGATGCTCGCAATGTCGGCGGCGGTATGCAACGAGAGGACGAGGAACTTAGAATCCAGATAGGAGGAAGAGGGACAAGAGGGAGAGGAATAGTAGGAGCAGGAGATCGCTCGACGAGACGTAGAAAAAGACGAGGAGTATCAGCCACGCGGTCGCGAATGATGGGAAGCGATAGAACCGATCAACAGTCAGCTGACGAGAAACGGGTATAATAGCAACGAGAGGGTGACGAAGGGGCGAGAGAAGCAACGACAGGGGGGAGGGAGGAAGGGGCGAGGCGGAGGAAGGACTCTCACTTTCCTGTCGGTAGTCGACGGTACGGATTGTCGATGGAATGCTAAACGACCCGGAATCGTTGAATCGGCATTGAGCCCACTCTCGCGAATTCTCTCACCGCCTCTCGCACCCTCTCGCCTGGTACTTGCCGTCCCTGCCAGCGATTGTTGCCTATATATATATATATATATTGGCACCTCGACCGCCCCCGACGTATCTTTGATCCTGACCGGCATTTCGTACGAATTTGCCTGGCGATAACAATCGTGCTTCTGAAACATGTGCACAGGGTGAGTTTTGCGGGAAAAGGAACGCTCAATTTGCGAGACCTCTAATAGGAAACGCGTGGAAAATAGGAAAATAAGAATATAGCTGCAACTATATCCACTTAAAAATTTGAGATTTGAGGAATTCCAATTTTGACAAGCGCAATAGAACACATCAGCATCCAACGATGACATCAAAGTGATAAAATAATCCGATGGATGAATCACCGAAAGGTCTAATCACGGGATCATCCACGACGAGAAAAGAGAATCTCGATTCGCACGAAGCTACCACGCGGATCGTCTTGCTACATCACCCTACATAGCGACGTACTATCATCCTTTTTCTCCCTTCGTTCTCTGACACGCGGTTAGTCGGTGACGTACCTGCGGGTATGCGCGGGTACGTGCGATTGTGCGGCGCGCGTGCGCTGTGCGAGTGTTCCGTTCACCGCTATCCAAGCTGTAGTATCTGATGACCCGCCCAGGGCTGCATATGACAGCAACAGCAGCAGCAGCAGCAACGGCCGGGAAACGAGGACTTCTAGAAGCAGAGAGTCGCGAGAGAACGAAGGGGGAAGTGGGGTGGCTTTTGCGGAGGACACCACGACGAGGGAGTGGACGGAGAACGCGCGGCAAGGGCGAGGTGTGGGCCGAAGGGGGCGGCTAGGAAAGGGGGGCAGCAGTCTTCATGTCATGCACTTAAATATGTACCGAGATAATGCCCGTCGAGAGGACCTACGGGGTTCGCAGGGTTCTCGAATGGAATGGAGCGTCCCGGAGTGTTTCAGACAGTTTGTTTACCAGCCGAGTGTCTCTCGGCTCCCGTTCCCCGCACTCCCCTGCTCACGCCCTCGCTCTCGTTCCGCAATCTCAAGCCTCTCCTCTCGCCGGCCCGGAGGATCGCTCGCGCTCTTCCGGGCGATTGATATCCACGGATATTTGTCCAAACTGTCAATATTCGGAATGAAGAATACCAAAAAGATCGATTTTCGCGGTTGATCGAATCCTGCAATAATTATATCACTTCTGCGGTCGAAGGAATGGTAACAGTTTATGATAATAATCTCGTTCAGCATAACAAGAATTAATTGTAATTTTCATCATGTAATTTGGTCATCATATATGTTGTAAAAATGACAAAAATAAAGTATCTTTCTTAAGTCTAATTATTGTTTCAATTTCCATGGACTTCAGCAGCACCACGATTAATTACTATTTAATTACTATTTAATTATTTAATTATTATTTAATTAGGTATTTCAAATTATGCTCACACTTTCCCACGTTCCGCATTCGAGCGATCCATCAAAAAAAGGACTTCTTATCGGTTTGCTGGTAGTTTCAATCCAGCATGCAATTGCAACGTAGGGGGAACACGAGAGCGAGACAACGATAATCGATATACAGAGCGTGTGTGTACGCACGCTCTTGGATGAATCTCGGCGTATCGCATATGCGATGTCGGGCGGTATGCGCATATGCTAATGCAAGAATAAACGGTTCTATTAGAAAAGCCAACAAACGTCCCACTCGATGAGCGCGGGGATTTGAATACATAAATACTCGAGAGTTCCTGGTGGACGCGCGCGTATGTATACAGCGGGGGCATGCGATCTGCATACATTTAAGACGGGGGAGAGGGTGTTACGTTTTAATCCAGGCTCGCTATTATTTCTACTAGGAAGCTGCTCCGCGTAAAAAGGGAACCCCCCGTTTAAGCGATACAACCTCGCTCTAGACAGAAGCCGGATTCCGTAAAATTAAACTACGTGGCGACTCGGAAAGATTTATTGGGACGCGACATGAAATTAATGTTAACTGCACATTTACCAATATTTTCAAAGCAGAATTCTTTTTTGTTACAAATTAAGTTCAAATTAAAATTACAATCTTTAATCTTTTTGTTTCTAATAATCAATTTTTTTAGTCTTTTATGTCTCAACGTGAGAGATGTAATTAACGCACTGAACGTTCGTTACGTTAGGAACAGTATCGCGATAAAGCTGCGAGTCGCCGAAACGATGACCTAACTTATACCTAAGAGCATATTCGATCCAGAGGAAGCACCAAGTTCCCGGATTCTCGACGAATGTCCGCGCTACGGAGGAACAGTTTCCAAGGGGACTCGAGCTGTCGCCGGGCAACTCGAATTCCCTCCGTTCTATCCTCTCAACCCCCGCTTGGTTCAAAATCCGTGTCCCATTGGTAAGTTACTTTGTCTAATGCCGGCCAACTTCGTCGATTTATCTCAAGACTTGCCTGTGTACGTGCACGGTACGTAGTCTTCGGGATAAGATGATATTTCCAGCATAATTCACCACGGATGAGAGATCGCTAATTTCGTTTTAGCTTTCTGCTGCTTAATCTCCGAAAAGAAAAAAATACGATAGGAAAATAGAACACAGTACCTTCGCCGATGAGTTACGTACATGTAATTATTTTCATAGTTAAATTTGTGCGAGCGAACAATCCTGAGTTAAGTCTAATCTGTTGGAGCAAAAGCCTCAGTTCGGAAACAAAAGGGATACGGCAGCCTTCGCAGGCGTTATCTACGTAGATTACACAGTGTCTACGTAAATTGCTCTTACACAGTTCATATTCTCCACATGTAGACCGGTGATCACGTATCCCGCATAATAGCAAATAATAATAAAAAACTTTCTAGGCAAAGTACTTCACAATACTTTCAGCTGTTGCCAGTCCTCTGTGTCTCATCGCGTATCAAAAAATTTCTGCTAAATGCAGAATCCTCCTAGAGCATTTCTCTTTGCAGAGAGAAAAGAAAGAAAAAATCCTCCGAGTCTGAGAAAATGCCTTTTTAACGATTAAGAGCACACAAAGTATTACGTGATATAGAACGATAAACGAGCTCGCCATAGAAATGCCGATGGAACGCTTGTGAAAGGCATTAGCAGCGCGACGGCAAAAATAAAAGCAAACGCGAACAACTGCCAAAGCTCAGCCAAGGGACAGCGATATAATTTTCCAGGACGTGGCGGGGCAAAAGGGGTGACGCTCGGTTTTCTTGGCGGCCAAAAGGAGAGTTTCCCGTAGCGTGGCACTCGGCTAATGGGTGCCGGGAGTCTTACGACGACGACGAGGGGTGCAAGGAGGTGCGAGGATGAGGGAGAAGGACACGCGAGCGAGAGAGGCAGTAGCGTCGCGACGCCGAACTTTAACTCGTTAATTACCGGCGCGAGGGCAACTTCTTGCCAGGGCGCTCGAATATTTCAAACTATTGTGTTCGTAAACCCCTCGGGCTTGGCTCGAGCAAGGCGGCCGTGTATATACGCGCGTATACATACACACCCACACACACATAGCACACATATATATATATCCGGTTTCTCGCATTTACGACGACCTGCTCTTTGCCCGAGCGTGAACGTATAGACCTCTGTCGTCTCGCGTTCCTTTCCTGCGAATCGCCCTCGGTCTGCCAACGTCTACCGAATGTCCCAGAAAGCACCGGCATGCCGGTCGAATTGAGTCGAGTGTCGCTGGACGGAAAAAGCGGCGGTGCTGGGTTTGAGGCAAGCCGAATGAGTCGGAGGGATGAAATCGCGCGCGGAGTAAAGAATGCACACATAAAGAATTAAATCTTCTCCAGACAAAATGCACAGTAAATGTGCAAATTAAAACGTTAGCTTGCAACGCAGCGAGCGTATACAAATAAGCGCTATCATGATGCATAGATCTCAATTTTCGACCAACTGAAACGTAATGATTAATCATCAGTATACATCGTAACGATAAACACTCATATTAAAGAAGAGATATCTATATATTATATATATATATATATATATATATATATATATATAATATAATTAATATATTAATATAACATAATTATTATGAAAAGGTAGTTATAAGGGACTCTCCCACAATAACTATTGTGCTACTTGTTACATTATACCGCGAAGGAAAGCGTCGCGACGCGTCTTTCTGGCTCCACGTTTTCATCGACAGATGCTCCTCTGTGTGATCTTCACGTTGGACTTTTGTCTCAGATCGTTCTTCAACTCGCATCTAATAAGTCTACTGCGAACAGATATGAGCCGACCATAAGATCGATGCATCGAAGAATCGCGCCGAAAAGCAAGTCATGCCTGGCCAGGCAGAAATTTCACGCGCGTACGCGTCGATAGACAACGCGCCGATTGTCGCTCGCTTGCTCTTCACGCCTAGCCGCGCTTGTTATCCCAGCTTTTCCAGGCGCGCGTAGACGTGCGTTTGCAACGTATACGCACACGCAATACTTGGGGCGGAGAGCAAAGGGCGAAGGGCGAGAATGAGAACGTCGACGATGCGGCAGATACGTTCTCTCGTTGACGAGACGAGGCTAATGGACGATGAGTGCAGGCGTGGGCGCGCGAAAACGCTATAGACAAAGAGTGCAACTGGGGGTTGAAAGGGTGCAACCAACGATTAACAACCGGGAGAACCGAAGGTATCGTCGAGAGCGTTGTCTTCATGAAGCTGTCTGCTGCTTCTCTTTTCTCTCCTCTTCGCGTCGATGCAATGCAACGACATGGCGAGCATTTTTATCGTGTGCCATCCTATCTCCGTTCATCAATTACTAAAGCTGTTACAGAATTACAGAAACTGGGAACATGCAACGCGTCATGGAGGACCACGTTTTGGATACGAACGTTTGAGGCGCATTCAAATGAGAGATGAAGATCGTACGTTGCTCGAGAATGTCAATCGGCCGATCGCGATCTGCGTTTCCAATAATGACAAGAATACACACCGCGTACGATAACTGTCACATAAAAGATAGCACTGCTGATGGATCTTTCACGTCTTTCGATACTTTTAAAGAAAAAGGAAAAAGGAAGATAATATTCTATAAAGCGGAAGAACATCTATGACGCTACAAATCGACGTTCGCTTACGGTGCGATTTTCCTCGCTAGGAAAACAAGATTTTTCGTCATGCGGAGAACGTCGGGGTCGGCGGAATCGCGTGATAGATAGAGCCGCGTTACAAAGCGATTTTTATCGCCTTCGTGTACGCGCGCAAGTCGAGTTTGCCTGCGAAAATGCGCACATGGTGCGAGCATGACGCGGCGGTTCTCTCATTAGGTATGAAAACTCGCGCGTAAATTATAAACTTTAATTCGCGCCGGACCTCGACCCTTCTTGCGGGAACGAAAGGGTAGATGTCGGGAGAAGTAGCTCAACGACGGGAAGGAGCTCGTAAAACGCGGCATCATCGTGGGACAAACTCGAGATTCAGTCTCTACATCCATTTTAACACAATTTCTATATAATAATATAAAAATCTTTAATAAAATTTCTTAAATTTCTATATAAAAATCATAAAGTACGATAGCGAAAAGCAAGTTTAATCTACCATCATTAGATATCTTCGATCTTTGTAATTTGATAACAAAGATCTCGCACACAGCATCTTCCTGTTATTTATAATAAAAATTAGTGACAAATAGAACTAGTAAAAAATAGAATTAGAAAACTAGAAAACAGCTCGAAAAGAGTTACAAGTACTATTCTTAAGACTAAGAGAACTCGAGAATTACTTTGCACGTCCAGAATACATTTCGCAAATTTCGCGCGTGAGACTGGCCTGTTGTCTCCTCCCTCGTACCTGCGTGCACCCTCGCGCGAGAAGGCGCGTGGGGTGCGAACGTTTTCGCGTCGTGCTCACGATGCGTGTCACGCGGTCGCGCGCGGGTACGCACGCAGGAACGCGTACGCACGGGCCCGTGTGCTCGTAACACGCGCGCGTCAAGGGGCGCGTCCGTCTAACCGCGTGGCGCGTAACACGACACCCCACCAACGCTTCCGGCACCCTCCGCGGAGGGTGCGCTCCGACGAACATAAGTGCGAATCGCGACACTGAACTCCCGACGCCTGACGTCGCGACGCCTCCTCTCTGTGCCTAGTTCCGTCGTCATCGCAGCGCGAAAGGCACTCGCAAAGCGAGTACGCGCACTCCGTACGGACGCGCATACTAATTATGCACTTTTATTTTGCATGCAAAATCATCTCATCATCCTGTCGCGACGATCATCCAGGAACCTCGTAATACCTTGATGCTATCCTTCTTACGCAGAAGTGACTAAATAAAGGCACTTCGACAACTGGACGTCATTGAAATCATTGTAATGATCTTTAACAAGTATTTATTCCGCCAGGATAATTAAATGATGAACCTTATTCTTCTGACCTTTCTGGCAACTTTATTAATAGTTCACAACGTTTCGACCGTGCTTCCGGTCCTTTTCAAGTGAACATCAGTGTACAAAATCATTAAATCACTTTTTCCAGAAAATGATTCTGGCTTGATGTACAGCCTTACAACAGAGCTCAGCGACTCAGTTGTTGTTTGTCAGTCTCAAAGACGTTCGGAGGTGTTTCCTTAAACTCTGCTCTGTTGTCATTTTCTGGACAAAGTGACTTAACGATTTTGTACACTGATGTTCACTTGAAAAGGCCCGGAAGCACGGTCGAAACGTTGTGAACTATTAATAAAGTTGCTAGGAAGGTCAGAAGAATAAGGCTCATCATTGTAATGATTTAATGAGGGACTGTTCGATATTTGTAACAACATAAGCTACGTTGGGGTTGCATATCGATGCTGATAATTGACTGCGGGATTAATCATGTCTTTTCTATACACATTATTTCACTAAAATAACTTTCTATTTATTATTACTATCTTTCGATTGCTATAAGATTGTCTTTAATTAACATTTCGACAGCGCCAACATTATCGTTGTCATCGTGGTCGTGATCGCATGTAACGGATGAATTGACAACAACGGAGGCAAAGAAAAGAGACGAAAGAGAAGGGGGGAAGTAGGGGAGGGAGAGAAAGAGAAAGAAAGAGAGATAAAAGGAGAGAGAAAAGAGACGGAAGGTTTGGAGATGGTGGGACAGGCTAGGAGCGTCCTTTTGTGCGCCCCGCTTGCCGGTCGCATTCTGGTAATTAGTTCGTTTGCCTGTGCTAATTACGTTACCATTTAATAGCGCACAAGAGACACCCCGCAGCATCTCCGCGAACAGACGCGCGCAAGCGTGCTACTAGTCGCAAGCTGAAAGAGCTAACCCCGCGTCGTCGGCTGACGTTCTCGCTGAAACCGGCTGAATCTTTTTTCCTTTTCCTCTCTTCCTCCTCGAAACAGAGAGTCACAGGCGAGGCGGGAGGACGCGCGCGACGTCGTGCCGACCCTCGAGCGAGTCGCAATCTCACCCTTTATACTCGCACGCGGCAACCGTTAAAAATTCACACCGTCGGGATTGCGGGCGAGAGGAAAAACCCACCCTCCACCCTTTACTCTTTCGTCTGGTCCCGGAACGTCTCAGCGCGAGCGCGTGGAACGTCATCGAAACGCGCGCGCGACCCGTTAGACCCTCGCCAGAGAGACATGTGCGAGTCCTGTTCACGGGTTCACGCGTGTGCGTCCTATTATCCTGAATTCTTTTTCCGCGAGACAAACTTCATTTCCTGTGCAAACTCGTACGTTATTTCAGCGAGCTTTAATTTTTTAATCGTGGCGGGGCCTTTTAACCATGTCGTATTTTATTCTTCATGCCATTATTTCCGCCACGTGTCATCGTCCGTATTACAGAGATCGATAGAGAAAGATAACTAATAACTTATATATAATAATTATGATACAAGTATACTTACATAACGGTATTAAGAAGATACTTTAGCATCTAGCAAAGCCATTTGTTGCTTGCTGAAAACGGCCCTTCATGAAATCGAACGTCCCTCTCAACTGCATATACTTGTATCATGCATCGTTTTGTCTTTCTCTCATTTTCTGCCCTCTCATTTTCCCCCGTGAATGCTTTAACCTCCTTCAGACTCGCAATTAGGGACCGTCGAGACGCTTCACGATGCTATGTCGCCCTTTTGCCTGTTATTTAATTGGGATGCGCAATTGAATGACACTCGATACACGGTATGGAGGGAAAGAGTTGTCGTCGCTGGTACTGGGCCTAACGACGGTATTGTGCACTTCTCCCTCTTTCGACTACTTCGCCCCGTTTTTACAGGCTTTTCGCGTTTTATCGCCGGTTCGGCGAAACAAACGCAAACCCAGTGCCAAATTATTCGCTCCCGCGAGCTGAGAGCGATGGAGAGAACGGCACGGCAGCAAATTTTGAAATGGGATAATTAATAATTTAATTAAGCACGGTGATTTAGCGTAATCTATAAATTCGGTAACTAAAGTTGCCGTATACTATGTGACGAGATCCACCCAGACGTAAACAAAAAAAAGGAAGAGCAGGAAATTCAATTAGGAGTTGCGCCTTGTATCGTTCGTTCACTCACGCGCGCGTTTCCGCCGCGCGGAAATTGTCCACATCAGTCGCGACGCTATAAATGGCGTCATGGCGATGAAGAATATTAGCGCGTTCCTGAAATCGCGATTTTCAGCGATCTGTCATCCTGGAAAGGTAAAATGGGGACAAACTCTCTCCGAGACGTGCTGACAAGACACGGCCGGGCGAGATGCGAGCGAACGAGTCTCTTAACGAGATCAGCTTCGCGGAAGTGAGCGGTGATGCGGAGATTCGTGAGGTATCCATCCCGAGAATGACGAGAGAGAGAGGATTCCTTTGACACTACGATGCTGCTGCTAACTAGTGAAAAAGAGAAAGACAGCGCAGTGGCCGCGAGCGAATCGCGAGAGAGAAGAAGAGAGATACGAGACGCGCGGAAACGCGACGAGGCTGTCGCGTCTTGGAAGACTTCCTCGAGCTCATTACGTCGATAATAATTAACGTTGCATAAAGTGTATGGAAATAACCGTGGAGACGAGCGACCGGGTGGGCGGGTGAAAGGGAAGAAGACGAGAGGGTGGAAGAAAGAGCGAGAGAGAGCAGACGCGTCCGACGCGCGCGCGAAATAACGGAAAAACATGGAGAGACGGCGGGATAAAACACACACTATCCAGCGTGTTCCACGTCGATGGAGAACATTTCTATTGATAGCCACTCCCTATGCCACCCGTTCCGTGCCCACTTCGGGAGGATATCGTTGCGGCCTGTCGCCCGCGCTCCTCCGCCTGGTTTCTCGCGCCATCCACCAGCCCGAGGAATATGATATAATATATAATTCAAGCCTTCGTCCTGAAAACCGGCGAGGGGCGGCCAGGGAGAGGGTTGGTTCGTGCGGAGGTGGCGTTTCGCGCTCTGAATGTCCAATTATTATATCACGAAATATCTGCTAGAAAATTGAATAATGCGCCCGGTGGGGTCCACCCCACCGCCCTCCAGGGCGGCCGGATAAAAGAGTAAGAAGATCTCCGTAGGCGGACGAAAGGGTGTAAAGACGAGTGAGAGAGATCGGCAGAGCAAGAAGACTGCGGGGGCGGCGTGCCGGGAAATGCAGCCGCCTCATCACGCACGCTATATACGTATGTGTGTTTGTGTGTGAATACACACACAACTTTCTACGTGGAAGAAACGGAACTACCGGCAGAAAACGCCAGTCAACGACAGCCAGTATGCGGAAACCGCGACGAAATGACACTCGTGCTGGCGCTAATTGGGCCCTCGAGGTGACGCCATCAAGAGGGATGTTTTTCCACCCTCGGAGTGTGCCCCAGACTAGACTCCCACCGCCTTCCTGTCGGTCCCCTGCCCTCCCGCCCCCAGCAGCCTCTTTCTGCCTCCTCGTTCTCTTTCTTCCTCCTCTTCATGCATCGCGAATCGGCACGGTGGATAGACGAGGAGGATCCCAAAGTCCGTCATATCATCGAGAAGATGAGGTCAAACGGATATAAATTTTTCGATAATTGTTCCTTCTGTACATATCCGAGCGAGAAATATTTAAGTATTCCTACACTATTGCACTTTCAAGTGTTCATTAATAATTGTATAACTCTTGCTTAACGCGTTTTAATTGAATCTTTAATCATTCTCATATCTCCAAATTTCGAATATTCTTGAAATGAAAAAGTTCATCGATTCAGGACGACGGACAAGGAATGCGGAATCGCACGTTGAGTCTTTCTGAGCTCGTGGCTGCTCAATCGACGGTCCTTTATTTAGTCCCATTGGTAGCTCGCGCCTATGAGAGGCATTGTCGCGCCTCTACGTGCGATATTCGCGGATGGATATGAATACGCGATCACCCAAGCATACAAATTTCTACCCCTGCATGTGAGATGAACGATGCGAGGCACGAGAAACGGGATACGTGTGAGGGTAGTCTCGATCTATTATTAATTTCATTTAATAATAACATCAATTCTGTTATTTCTCAAACATACTGTGTACTCTATTCCGAGCTCGATAATCATAACACAAAACAAATATTTCAGCGAAACTTTTTTTGCGATTCGTGCATGGTTAACTTGTTCCACAGCAGCATCCCTTAAACGCTATGCGAAAACACTATCTGAGAGTCATAAAGAGCGCGGAATAATAAGAAGATACAGGTCACATAACACTCACCGATTGTGCGATGCTCGTCGTTCGTCGATGAGCCACAGCTTTCTCGTGATTCTGAAACAATGCAGAGAAATGCGTATAAAGATAACGATCGGTGAAGTATTCTGCGTACGTATGAATAGGGAGGAAGGGTGACCGAGAAGAGAAGAAGGGACGTTTGAGCGAGCGAGAGACGACGGGAACTCGAATCAAGCATTATGCCGAGCATTAAGAGAAATTATCCGCGTTATGCCTCGATCGTATCTTTTATGGAGTTTCGCAGGCAGCCGCAACGAGCGAAGGCGAGGCGGCGAAAGGGCAAGAAACGGGCCGACGACGGAAACTCGTTGAATTCATATCCGCGGTACCTATATATACAGACGATATACATACATGTATGTGTGTGTGTGTATGTATACATATATATTTTATTGCGATATTCATACTGCGTTTACAAAGACGCTCCGCCAAACTCCCTGCCTCGTTAAATATTTTACGATACCATCGATTCGCGGCACCCCCGCCAATTCGCGCGCGCGCGCGCGCCCGAAACGACGGCGTGAATGAGACGAATGGGAAGCTGTACACAAAGACGCTCAGTTTCTAAGACAAGTGGCAATGATATAAAGACGAGCGCATTTTCGCCACGAATCGGATGAATTTATCGTACTTTGTTTTCGTGCGCGCGATTCGCTCATTAAATATCAATTGTAAGTTCCAGTTTACGAAAAATTATTTATAACTAGCTGGCGCTTGTTCCTCGCGCGCTTCGCGTGCTCGGTATGGAATAAAGAACGTATTTTGTTATGACGCGCACATTTTTAGAAGCTGCAAGACGATTGCACATAGCCTATGTTACTCAGGAAGATCTAAGCTATCCACCAGTGAAAGATTTTTTCAAATCGGTTTAGTAGTTTCTGAGATTACCCCGAACAATGGAACAAACTTTATCTCTTTATATATTAGTATAGAAGTATAGATATACAGAATTTAATTTAACTTGAATTAAATATTATAAGTAATAATTATAGTGCAGTTTGTTCCGCCAGGTAATAATCAATAGTAACAGAATTATGATATGTCGACACCACTGGCAACTTTATTGTTCAGTAAAAAACAACGTTTCGACCAGAATTTCTGGCCCTCTTCAGGTTTCAAGTTAATATATACAGTTAATTACAATGTCGTTTTCTTCCTATAACCAATCAACAACGCAAATTACACTACAATTTAATAACTTAAACAGGCACACAATATGATTACAATAAAAATTCACCTCGATAAATTACAACAGAATAACATACTAACCAAAAAAAGGACATCGCATAAACTATCGAACAATGACAAAGAATCACGTCCGTACTCGATGATGACAAGTCGAAGAATGATGTTTTCGGTGACGAATCAAAACAGTTCTAAATATTTTTCAGTATAGGATCATAAACACCCGGCAAGTTATCAGTGTCTGTCTGTAGATTGATCGCATTGTGATGTCTTTTAATAAAAATCATTTCCGCCACTTCGCGTTTATGTAAATGTTGTTCTTGGTGTAAAATGTCTACCTTTGACCAGTCAAAGTCATGGAACAAGGAAGCTCTGTGTCTGCTGACAACTGACCAATTACCTTCACGTTTCGAAATATCGCTTCTATGTTCCTTGACCCTCGTAGCCAGGTGCCTTTTTGTTTGGCCCACATAGCAGGCATCGCAATCCTTACATTTCAAGCGGTAAACTACACCAGTTTTGTTACTATCGGGTAGCGCGTCTTTGCCAGATTTTATGATACAGTCTAATCTCTTATTTATCGTGTGTATTACATTAATGTTATAGCTTTTAAAAACTCTGTGGAGAATGTCACTAAGACCATTTACAAATGGCAACACTACAGATTTGGCTCTATTATCACCATCCTCATTAATGTTGTTTAGCTTCATATTAGTGTGTTTTAGTGCTTTGATTCTGTTGTTTACGTGTTTATCAACAATTATAAGTAATGTTTTTGGAAATACTGTCACAAGAATAACTGACAAATTTCTTTGTTAATGATTACCTTTTTGATAATTTTGCACAAGTTTCATAAGACAGCTTTGAAATCAAATGTTCAATTTCTCCAAAAAAATTCCTATTTTGTTGTTATGCCCGCCGTGATCTTTTGTGACAAAGTTTCACAGTTCTCAATATTTCAAGCTTCCTTCCTCATTCGTCGGTCAGCGTCGTCCACGCCATAAAGCGGACGAGTAATAATTGCACCGGCCGAAGTTTATGCGCGGGTGCACCAAACGGGGACAATACACAGAAGTAGGGAGCAGAAACATCATCGTGCTCCTCCCTCACTCTGGCAAATAAAGTTTACCCATTTGCAAGAATGGAAACTTTTATTACGCCGTTATGAAGACGCATCGCACCACGGAAAATAGTTTTAATGTCTCTTCTCGCACCCTCGGAATTCCGTGGCGTTCCGCGTCCCGATCGCGTAACTTACGGGCCGGCTGCACGTTATCCTTCTCAGCAATGTATCTACGGAAATTGAGCGATCATCAAAATGATATCAAGATCTTATGAAAGTTTCAGACATAAAATACATAGAATCAGAATCAAACTACGGACCAACCATTCCGAAAACTTTCCATGCAGAAATAGGACAGACTTTTTACATTCTTAGTTCATCACACATCAGAAAGGATGGGTAATTAATTTTTAAGATTGCATTGATCTCGCTCGCTCGCGACAGGCGCATGTAATGCGCATATTCGTGTCCTGATCCTGAGGTACCGGATGAAGTATTGGTGCCAGCGTTCTAGGTGTATGGAGCACATAGCCGCCGAAATAAATGACCGGACGTCGCAGGCAGGCATTCATAAACTCGACAGTGACTAGAGGAGTGCCCTGCTCTAGTGCCTTTCGGAATTCCGATTGAGGAGTCTGCGCGGAAGAAAGAGAAAGAAAGTGCCGGCGCGGCGATCCCCCGAAGGGTGGAGGGAAAAATGAGGCGAAAGGAAGAGAATGGACACGAGCGAGCGAGTGAAAGAGCACGACGAGGCGGTGGATGGATCGGCCATAACCGTGAGGAGGAGAGGAGAAGCTTCTTTCACGTCAGGAGAGTGAGCGATCGACCGAATCGCAGGTGAGTGCCTGCGACCGCGTAGGATTATTTATATAAACGCCGAGTCACCGGTTATTAATGAGAGGTACCGCCTCCCTCTGTCGGTGGCTATCGACGAGTTCCCTCGCGCCATCCCCGAAGCGGTGTCGGGCTTACATGTCGGCGGATCGGGTCGCCAAAGGTGTCGATCGATCGATATTCCCCTGGAAGGACACTCCTCTCCCTCTCCGAAATGATTTGGCGAGCTCGACGATAATAGCAATTAAATTCATGTTTCCATCAAAAACGATATTACATCGCGAATTTGTATCGATAAGCATTGCGTTTAATGTTTGTAATTTGTTATTGGAAAGCTGAAATATGCGATGCTTCGAGCGTTTTTTCCGGAGAGATTAATGAGATATTTTTTTCCGTTGCGCTGTTATGCTGCGAAGTAATGTTTAGAACATGTTCATGTTACATGTGATATGCGATTTGCACAATGATAAAGTACAACGGAACGCACGAAAAAGCTCAATGCGGTCAATAAATGAAGGCAGCGATTTGAGACTCGTATTTCTCGCCGATATTGTTACATTAGCAAATATTAACAGTTCACAAATATTGCAAGTTATTAATCCCTGTTACAGAAATACCGTCGTGTCACAAAATAAATGTCCAGAGTACTTTTACGCGTTACGTTTCGTTCGCTGGCTAACGAAGTATAATATTACACGCGGAAAATTCAGTGATCATTACCAGCGAACGCAGAAGTGATTGGCGACTCATATTTTTCGCTAACGCACAATACAGGGCGGCAAACTGAAATAGTCGGGAGAATGAGGGTGAATTCTCGCGCGCGTTTTGCTGACCGACGTCAGTCGCGTGTCAGCCCTTTCGCAGCGGGTGGACCCAATCGGTCCCGCATACCGGAAGTCTCAGTGGCCGGGAACCGACGACCGAGGTTTAGAAATTCGTTTCGCCGCCCACGCTTCGTTTCTCTTGCGCCCTGCGCATCCACTTTATTGCACGGGGATCGCCAAGATCCACGAACGAGACCTCGCACACCTGCGTCAGGCTTCCTTCCAGCCATTGACGAGATGAGTGAAATATGAAGGTCCCTGAGGACCCTGTAGAATGGGGACACCTGGATTTGGCGATCGTTCTCAATGAAGGAACCCTCGACCGGGGGTAAGAAATGGAGTAAAGGACGGACCGGTTGCTTCTGCCTTCCTCTTTTTTCAAAACCACCAGACCAAGTAATCTATCTCGAGGGACTCTTGGTGACTTTTGCCAAAAATGAGTCTCCATTCTTTGGATATTACTTAGAGGTGACCTGCTTATTCTCTTTCGTCCTACTTTTTTCATGTAGACTTTGCGATTGTAGGTTTATAGGTGTAAATGATTCTAAATCCTAAAAGCATTCAAATATATTTAAGTAGATCGACGTCACTGAAGCACAGTCTGAAAAAATTAATCCCAACTGATATTTTGTTAACTTCCAAGATAATTCTCATCTCGTATGAAATTGAATACAATCGGCCGAGATTTCGGATATTTGTTTGCTCATGACTCCTACCACATTGCAGTCTACGCAGTTTTCGGAGGCGGATGTGACCACCGTGAGCATAGAGGGGAGGTTAAAAAGAAATCGTAGGGGTTTATAGTGGAGATGGGGGACGCAGAACCAGGTGTCACCTGGGCAGCTACACAAAGACGTGATGGATGTCTGGTACGGCAACCCTCGTAACGTGTCATGGCCTCGACACCTCAGGTGTCACTCCGGGTCCACGGCTCGTTATCTCGCCGATAGGAGGAAATAAAGCCGATTCTCTTTCTCGGCTGGCACAAAGCCGGCGTATCGCGTGCGAGGAAACGTCTTTTTAATTTACGACATGCAAATTGCGTGGTTCAATTGCGCTCGACGTTGCTTGACGAGAGAGGCACATGTGCACATTGTTACAATCTATAAAACATACTATCAATTGGAATCTCGAAATTAGATTGAAGCCGCGTTATCGCAACAGCGAAAGCGAATTTCCGTTTTCTCCCGTTAACGTGATTCTCCCCTCGCAGGGGTGATAATATTCACTTCGTCGGATCCGAGCGCGGCTTCACATCATCGAATTCGTAGGTAGCGTGAAAATTGAATGGCCGAGTTGTGATCCGCCAAAGGGATCTTTCTCCTCGGGCCCCGTCCTGACCGACGAGAGAAGACGCTCGGCAGTAAGAATACTGGTCGCGCGCGTGTTTCTTCGCACCTGGCAAATCCAAAACACCTCTCGAAGCGGGCTCTCGCTTTCACTCTCTTACGTGGGACCTCTAGTGCTTTTGTCGCGCCACGCGCCCAAAGAAATACGAAGAAGATTAAAACGGATCTAATACATCCCTCTTATGGGCACGATGTGTATTTACAGGATCTAATCACATTTGTATCATCTATTAATAGAGTGACCATAATGGTAATGAAAAAACAAATGATAAGATTATAATAAACTAAAATGACGAATGCATTGATACGGACCTACTTTTTTATATATATTCATTATATTATCTTTGTCAGTAAGTGAGCGAGGTACTCGTGGTGCAAGGAAACGTTAAAGGAAATAACACATCATCGCGGAGGATTACATTTTATATATATGTATTAATCTCATGACACGATATTTTCCATCTGACGGAAGAAACGCGGTCAAGGCGTTGGTGTCGACACCAACGACGCGCGCGTGATTCGCGTAAGGAAAGATTTTCTTCTTTCGTACGGTCCGGTAGCTTCTTTTTCGTTGGGATAGGTCTTGTCGGGGGCACCTCATTTCCTTTCGAGTTGTCGGTAGGGGGTTCTACAGTGCGACAATTCATCCTCTCCTGCACCCGACTTCTACCCAGTGAGCCCGAGCCGACAATGGATCGTTGGTCCACCGCGTAAAGAAATCTAGCGCGGACGAGAAACGTGGAGAACGAGAGAGACCAAAAAAGAGATAGAGAGAGAGGAAGAAAGAAAGAAGTTTGTTACGTTCTGTAAAAGTTCCGCTAACAACAAGCTGCATAATATGAAGAAAGAGATTATAAGAAACGGAGCTAATAATTAGAGAAAATAACGCAGCATGAGGCACGTAATGAAAGTATATAAAGGCATGTATAAACACTATAATGCATTAGCTCATTAAATTTGAGAGAATAAAAGCACCATGAATATAAGTATATTACTTATATAAGCATTTTATATGAAATTTTTAATATTTCTTAAAACATTAAACACATTTCATAAAGTTTTATTTCACGAAATTCCGAATGAAATTCCAAAGATATAGAGCAACGGAAAGAGAGAGAGCGAGAGAGAGAGGGGAGGGGGTGAAAAGGAGTAGGAAGACAACAAAAGAGAATAAAAGGGATTCTTCCGTATATATCGAAAAATGCCATTGATACACCGCAGGTCAAAATCGCCATTCAGAAACGACAACCCTGAAACGAGCTCGCCACGAATGACCATAGGAAAGCAATGGATTAGATTATACTTTACAAAGAGGTGCAACTTCAAAGTCCATCCCCTGCTTGAAATGGAATAATATCCTACCATCTATAATGTGTTTGTAGTGTGTATTACCCAAGAATTCATGACAGAATAACATCGATTATGGGGCGTTTTGACATAATTATTATGTTTACATGTGTGTCGTTACATTTATATCAGAAATTTAATTTACCATTTATATCTACAGCAGAATATATAATAAATAAGGATACGGACGCATCAAGAGTGCGAAAAAAAACCCTATGTCGGCATTTAATTGCTTTGATTGCTGAAGATCGTTCAATTGCGAAGAAACTCGCCAGTCGTACTTGAATAAAGCTCACTGATCAAGACGTCGCTATTAAAAAAGAAAAAAAAAACATGATGATGGCATCGAATTCAGAAGGGAGGAAGGAAACGGAGTACTGGCATAGGGAGTGAATGAGAGTGACCTTGACGAAACATCGCGGCCACGGAGTGAAGCCGTTGAGCCACGAGAACAAAGAGATTCTGTCGTCCTTTGTCAGACGGTGTCCCTATCTCCGTCTGGCCAGCGTTCTCTTTCCCTCCAGACTTTTATTTCCTCCCCCTCCTCTCTTTCTCTTTCACTTACTTTTATCTACGTCTGTTTGCCACTGTTCGGATTATTACGCCGTCGCTTTCACTGTCCGCCGGCCATCATTTGCATCGCCGTCCATGCATCGCTCCCATTGACCTCGCTGTTTTTCGAACAATCGGCAAAAACCAGGGCAACCCGATAGAATTCCGCAAGTCGACGGTATCATCTGAACAGCGACACTGCGCGGTAACCCTACGGTGTTCTGAACACACGCATCTAATTAACGGAATTTAATTAAACGATCAGTAACAAGAATACCATCTTGGTGCATGAATGAATGACGAGAGCTAAATATTGGCGCAAGCGCGTTTCACACACCTGTGTGGCGCAAATATTTGCTATAATTACATAAATCGATTAGGACCCGCTAACCTTTCGCCGCTGGTCTTCGGGGAAGGCGACCTTTAAAGCGGGGTTACCACTGACCCTTTAATATCACTGGTCCCTCACTCACATTTTAATGCGCAACGGTTAATTAAGTCAAAGTTCATGATAAAGCCCGTCAATAAGCGATCCGATAAAATGTCGAAACTTCCGGTCAGTTTCCTCGCGGCGATTCTGCTCGACGATCCCGCGGAAAAAGAGAAAGGCGGAAATGCTAAGGACGTGAAGACACGCCAGACCTGTCGATATCAGAACGGCGACGTCCCTCGTACAACATCGGATGACAGGGAAACGGGGGGAGGGAGGGTGCAGAAACGATAACAGGAGGAGAGAGAAAGAAAGAACGAAAGCGAAAGAAAAAGAGAAAAAAGGACGAGAGAAAAGAAGAAGAGAGACAACAGAGTTGAACAAGTTGGAAAAACACTTAAGCGGGCAGCTAATGCTTTTATCGCGACCCTTGATTTCACCCTCGCCTGATTTTCGGCGACAAATCAAGGCGCTTGTCCCGCCGGGCACGGTAAATACGTTTTCGACGCCCTCGCGTGAAATAATGCGTACACGCACGCACGCATGCGGGGCGTAGAACGCGTAGCGCACTTACGCACGACGACGCGGTGGTGGCGCGACAATACGCGCGAGCAAGCGCACCACCGAAGGGGTGAGAGACGAACCGAGTGGCGGAAGAATGGCACTTTATTAGTGTTTGCAAACGACGTTCCGACGTACGCGCGACGTTTCCCATCTTGGCCGATTTATCAGACCGAGACAGCGCCGGTTCGTTTCGCTAAAATGGCGGTGCTCGCTGCGTGAAAAGCTCTTCGTTCACACGTAGAATAGCGGTACGGTAAATTCACGAAAGAACGCGAACTACTACACGTTATTGCGGATTACGTGTATAAAATGTGTGATGTTCCATACGGAACGTTTATTGCTATGTGAAAAGTTCATTCGAGCAATAGTTAGATAATTAAATGAGCGTCATGATTTACATAATAAGACAGTGATAATGTGAAGGTCTTCTTTACTCGATATTTTAGGGTGTTAAGCGACTCAATACTTCATTGATCTTTTGGCGCTTGCCACGGAGTGATACCTTTTGTTCCGAAGAATCGATATCTGTGCGAGTCTGTTGTCTGGGACAATAATTGTGAGATATATTATATGATGATTTCTGCCAGCCTAAGAACTCGAAGATTCGGCATTAGTGAACGTTTAAATTCTCTCTCATTACTCTAATAAAATTCATATTCAAATTCTGCTACTCTTAAACATAATAGAGAGATGATCCTTGCTCATGTGTCAAAACTGCAACAATAAAGTAGGGTAAGAGGTACAGTTATTGATAGGGATACAGTTATTGACACATATTAACTCTTTTAACTTACATTTCTCGTCACATGCATGACGCTCGTACGCAAAGTTTATATGCTCGTACAAAGTACCTTTTCGCCAACAGATTTACTGAGTTATCTTAGATTTCTGTCATTGCGTTTCGAAGCGGTAACAAAAACAATCACTGATCTATTCGGAGCTTCGCCAGGAGTGGGTCAGTGATTGTTTTCGCTACCGCTTCGAAACGCAATGACAGAAATCTAAGACAATTCAGTAAATTTATTGGTGAAGGAGTACTTTGTACGAGCATATGAACGTTTCACACAAGAGCCATGCATGTGTCGAGAAATTTCAATTAAAAAAATTAATGTGTCAATAACTATATCCCTGTCAATGATTGTATCTCTTACCCTACTACGTTCATTGGATATTTGATGCTCCGACAAATTTTTAGACTAATTTTGTGCCTCTACCACAGAATCTAGACTTGCCAATAATAGTTTTAAATGATTATACGTCAGAGCATTGGAAAACTCGAAAGCTCAGGGGGAAATCGTTCTGGCGAGATCACATGGTCTGACATATTGGCATATTTTTCCAGACTATCGGTCGAGATTAGCCGCAGAATTCGTGATGGAATATCTCAGGACCAACGTTTCCGAGACAAAATGCCCGAGATTCGCGCTGTTCCGAGGTTTCACCGCGGCAGCGACGATGGCAGCACGTACCATCCCGGGAGGGCGCATCAACCCCCGAGTTTCACGTTAGCGAGAGCTGTTCTATAGACTCGAAGTAGGTGGAGGAGGTAGGAAGGGGTAACGCGCAGGGACGGGGAGAGTAAAGGGACCACGACGACGGCGGAAGAGCAGAAGCAGGAGGTGCAGGAGGAGGTGAAGGAGGAGGAAGAGGAGGAAGAGGTGGAGAAGGAGGATGGAGGCACTCCATCGCAGTCCGTCGCCTCGTCCAGAGGGTGGGAGTAGCCGGCGGCGGGGTGGTTTTGTCTTCCTTCGCCCCCTTTCCAGCGTGTACCCTCCTCCGCGTCTTCCGAGTGCGCCTGCGCCCGCCGAACCATCCCCGCGCGAGCCACCCTCTTCCTGCGCCGGCCCGTTTACCCTTCTGCTCCCTTCCCTCCCGCTTTACCCCGCCGGTGTGTCCTCTCGCGCGCCACCCCTCTATTGATTTTGTTACAAACCGGCTCCATCCCACCCTCTACGGCCTCCCGACGTCACCATCGCCGACCCTAGCGAAGTCCGTTGGAGCGATACGCGCCGATACGTGTATACGTATTATATACGTATATAATATATAAATATATTATATAAAGAATATTATTTGTACATATTTTGTCGTCATCATTCTCGTCATCCATCGCACTGATTCTGAATTCCGAACGCATGTGACGTCGTACGTTTCTTTTACGACGGAGTGCAATGCTCATAAAAGGTGTAGTGACCCGAAAATCACGCGCCGAGACTGAACGATAGTTCCGAAAACATTCACGTGAGCTATTCACGTTCAGCAATCGAAATAAACTGCGATTAACAATTGACTCTATTTTATATTGTAATCGTATCTGTCACACACAGATGGACAAATGTAATTGATGGTGATCTGACTAGTGATATGAAGAATACTCTACAATCCTTATGGTATTTGTACTAGTTCTGAAGAACACATATCAATAGAAAACAAAAATATAAAATATATAGTCTTTATTAAAAATCCTATTTTTCAAAGGAATATCTTAAGTTAAAATCGACAAAGTATATTCAACAACGCACAGATCTACAAAACAAACATCACGCGCGCCGCATCTTGCAAATTAAATGATCACGAGAAAAAGACACAGCGTCCACCCAGATTTCAGAAATGAATTTCAAATCAAGCATGAAAATATATACAGTTGCAGCACGACGTTTCATACAATCGCCGTGCCGAAGCATACTATTTCCGACGTGGGCGCGGTGTTCGCGGAGTAAGGGCCCGAGGATACGAGCCCTTACTGGTACCCGAGCGGGTGACCTGTGTTCGCGTCGTACGAATACGAGAGCGCGGAGCGCGCACTCATTTTTTTTCTCTTTTTTTTTTTATTTCGCGAGCTCATTTCACCCCGACTCCACCACGTGCACACAGGCAGGCCGACATTCGGTCGGCCGCTCTCTCGGTGGGTCCCCAACTGGTTCAAGTACCACGTGCTCTCGCGGTCGCCCTTGCGCTCACGTACGGCCAAGGAGTACTCGATGGCATTTGCGGTGGATTTGGCGGTGCTCCGCGCCACGGGAACCCCACTTCTGGCCACCGGTAACCATGGGGTCTCCTCTCCCTCCTCCACGGCTACTCTCTACACGTTCCTCCACCCCCTCCTCCTCGCTCCCGACTCACCCTTACGCTCGCACTCTCGAGAGGCCCCGTATGATACCCCCGTGATAATCTCCCGTCTATCGGAGGAAGGGAGTCGCCGAGTGCGGATTAAAAGGGTGCCTTTTACTCGGGGTTCTGGCAAGATCTACATTTTTTCCCTTTCTCTTTTTCTTTCTTTTCTCCATCTCTCTTGTTAAGCTTGCCCGACGTTCGAGATTACATCGCGTCGTTAAGAAATATGTATATGTGTATTCGCGCGCTCGTAAACGATAGACTTCGCGAGTAATCATCGAGAGAGTATTTATGCATTTTCTGAAATTTTGCGCGCAGGTTGTAAGTAACTTTAATCTTGTTTCTATAGCGCAAATGAATAATTAGAGCAGACTAAAATATTTGGATCATATGCTGGCTTCACTTCTGTAAAGGTAGCCAGCTTGGCCCGTTAAAGCCGGCTCCGGCGCAAGTCAGGCATGCGAAAATTCGAGAGCCCTGTTCTGTGAGATCGCGCCGAGCATTGTACGTGTATTACGTAATTATGCTACTCTTGCAAGCTGTACATAAAAACCTATTCCACACTTACAAACCACGATATTAATACCAAAATACAACTTTTCAATGTCCGAGTATCAATTCCGCCATTTCCATGAAATAATTTGACATAACAATAAAAATGTATACGCTCTTAGTTTAACAGAAATTTATTTTCAAGCTTAGTCTAGAATAATTTAATAAAATATTTGCAAAAACCGATAGATTTCTCGGAACACAGGAATCCATCGATGAAAATTCATATCAAGCTTGAGCAGATTAATCAGCGATCACACGCCACTTATTGCACTAAATCTTTGCCACGTGTTCATCTCCTTCGATCCAACAATTCGGCGTTACGTAAGGTTTCGCGTCCGGGGGGACTGGGATCCCGACGAGAAATCGGGCCCGCGTCCAAAGTGGGTTAATAAAACGATATTAAAGCCACGGGTGGTAGACCCTACGGCAGAATCCCTCGTGTCCACTCTGGCGCGGTCTTCGGCCAACGGGAATTACGTGCGAGGACCGCCATCCCGTGATCCACCATGGCGTTTCATTAGCGCTCCGCTACCCCGGCTCGTTTTTGCTATCCCGCTCGCGCGCACGATTATTAACTTCACGTTTGTCTACACATATAAGCATCCATACTTGAAGATATCGTACGATCTAGTTAGCGATTTTTTACATCCGAAAGTGATACTGTGATGTAGTTTTGAGTAGAAATTAAAGTTTTATTCTAATATTGTGTGCAGCAATTAATCGTTAATAAATTACATTAAGTATCACGTTTGTAAAGATGTTTTCATTCAATAGTCATACATGTATAAAATGTAATCGCTTCATAGATTAATGAAATATTTAAGAAAACGAATTGTATGTTAGGACAAATTTATTAAAGAGTCCGATATTTTAATTTATCATTATGTGAATTGAAACGACATTTAACATTTCCGGGCTACGCGGCCGCCGTGACGCTGCATTGTCGCGACATAATCTCCGTGAATGCAGAATTTTCACGCGCGCATTCTCGACCGGCTGTAACCATCCCCGACAAGGTTGGATATGTATGGTAGATCGGCAAACAGTAAAGTTTACAAACACCAGGCGCACCCCGGTTATTATCCCGTAATCCCGATGTTTTACATGTTATGAGGATGCAAGCGAAAGAGAGTGAGAGATGCAGAGGGGGGGGTGCGGACCTTCGGTCTTACGTTATAATATACCACTAGTGATCCACATACATCCCACCGACGAAGAAAAGCCCGCATGATTTTACATAAATTTCACGAATCGAAACACCAGCCGCGAGCAATCCGGGCGATTTCCTCGCGGAGGGCTATACGAATACACCATTGTTCCGCGTAATCAGAGTACCGTGAAGGAAACACCGTGCGTGCGTTTACCTACACTCACCGGACATATTATTACCTACGTAATGATCTATTCCATTTTAGTCATCTTGAATACGCCACGCTCGTAAACGACGTGCTAAACGCGCACATTTGTCAAACTCGCGCGACAAAAGACAAGAAGGAGCGGAGCACTGACGTTTTATTTCTCCTTTCATTCGACTTCCCGTTCTCGAGGTGAACGTTCGTGATTCGGCGAGATCTCGAGCTGCCCCGCTCTTGATTTACGTGAGTTCGCGTGCGATTTGGACGCTCGTGTTTTGACACGCGGCCCACCCGCACGAGACTCCCCCTGACCCGCGTGGCACGCACGAGAACTCGCCATTAAATGCATCGGGACACGTTTAATAGATCGCCCGTTATACGGACAGGCCGTTTGCGTCGGGGGTGCCGCGCTCGTGCCGGTCCAGCGAGTGTGTCTAGTTCTCATTGTTCCCGCGCGTCAGACACGTGGCCGTGGCACGAGTTCGGTGATATCGAATATTCTCTTGCTTGCTCCGTCCGCTTTTTTCAGCTCCCTCTGATTGGTACTTTAAAATCCGGACCGATCGCGCGATCATCGCGAGGGAGGTAAAGAAACGCGCGCATCGGGGAACACCCATGGAGATCGCCATTCAACCCGGCTCGATTGTCGTACCCGCGAGCTCTCGCGTGTACCGGCAAGTTTGCAGGCTAAATTGACCGGCTCCAACTGAAAGCGGCAGTTTTGACCGCAAAAAATTCCATCCGACGTCGACAAGTAAATTGTACTCTTTTTTCCCTTCCGCTCAAGCTGTTCGGGCGAATTATTACTGTCGCGGCGAATTTGTAATTCGCGACTGAGTGAACGTGTCGGACTTGCGTGTCAGAAATTACAAAAGTTCGGAGTTTTAACAGCGATACTCGTTAGTTAGGTAAACCGAGTTAATCGGGTGGGCTGTTAGCACATGGAAATTAGATCAATCAAATAAAATTTGCAGATACACGCTATTCCAGCGTTTCTACGATGAACCTGAACGCGAATGCAAATGATTTATCGGCCACGTCGCAGTATCGTTCGGGTGGAAATGGATCAGGTGCCCCCGTACGCCAGGGCGCGGCCCTTTTTCCTTGTCTACCATCACGCGGTCAATTAATAGGAGTCATTTATAAGAGCAAACCGGGGAATCTGGGAATCCGCGATCCGCCCGGGGGCAATAAATCTCAAGTCGCCGAGAGAGCGGCATGGTAGCGGAACCCCTCTTGTAAGCTGGTTGTATTGTAGCTATTACCGAGCCATGCATCACTAGGTAACAACCGCACGATTCGTCGTCTCCCTCGTGCCAACGGCGAGCGCAGCCTTCTCCCCGCGGCCCCTTCCTCTCTCTATCTCTAACCCCCGTTTTGTGACCCCGGGAAAGAGCACCAGGACGGAGAGGCACACCGCGTAGGAAAGCGCAGGAAAACGCGCGTTTGGGAAGCTGCGCAGCTGATACCGGACCACCCAGGTTACGCATTGGATACCTTCTGGATACCACGGGATACCGCGTGGCGTTGGGGGAAAACGTTACGTCCGATTCACGCATGACCACGAACGATGTTATGGCACGAATGATGAACGATCAGCGTCGTTAATGAGCGAATCGCGTCTCGCAGCGGTGTTTCGCGTGCATCGGGGTTCGTCAGCTGAAAAAGCTGGGAACGTCGGTTTGTGGCTTTAATCTCCTCGCAGGTCGGGCGACAATAATTAATAAAAAGTTTCTTGACTTCTAAGATATTATATGATCAGATGGTTACGTAAGAACATTCAACTTTCGTTGAGCAAACTTGGAATTATGAGGTAAAACATGTCGTAGATAACAAATATTAAAGCGAAGAGAATATTTCTCAACAACGGAACAGTGCGGTATCGCATACTGATATGACGAAGCGCTTTCAGAAACATTCTGATCGGGAAATCGGCTGCTCGCGCGAGACAACGGCAGACGTTGAAAAAAATAATGGGACGATACTTGGCGCGCGCGAGACAGAAGGTCGCGAGAGGGAAAAAACGCGACGGGGGAAGCAGGGAGAGGGATGAGCGAGGAGGAAAGCGAGAGAGGACCGGAGGCAGAGAATATACGCGAGTCGTCGAGTCGCGTCGGGGTACAGAGCACAGTCTCTCCCGCCGGACAACCGACAGTTGGAAGAACGGGGTGGCTGTTGAGGAGGGTAGTACCTGCCTACTCCTCGCACCCTCGCTCGGCGCTATAGTAACAACACAGGGAAACATAGGGAAATCAATATGGCTTCCGTTGCCCTCTTCCCTCTCGCGCGCGCGGCCCTCGCAGCCGCCGTCTCTCGCTCCTCTCTCGCTACTACGGAATCGCGTCTCTCCCTCGCCTCGTTCATCTCTATCCTTCCTACCCTTGGTCTCTCCTCCTCTCTCTATCTTTCTCTTTCTAGCACTCGACGCGGACGGGTGAACCCATTATAAGGGGGTGTTACTCCGGGCCAATCCCTAACCATCCGGAGAGAGAAACCGGAGAGGCGAGAGTCCAAGAAGGGCGCATGTGCGTTGCTAGGGCCACCGGATGGGTCGCGCGATGTGATGCGATGCGATGTGACGCGATGCCGCGCGTAAACGTCCGGCATACCAGGTATATCAAAAATACCTAATTTAGGGAACATGTATGTCAAATAATTTGCATTGCAGTTGATTATATAATGAATCATGGATGCTCTCAAAAGAGGCGAATCCTTGAAACATATTTTCGTCGATGGGAAAAGAGTCGAACAGGAGAAAGAGATTTTTTTATTTCATGCTTACCAGTCCTATAAAATCAAATTGCTATCAGAATCATTATAATATTTCTCTGTGTTTCTGAAATTTTGCGGATTCCTTCAAATATCGTATATAATGTAACTATCAGAAAATTACATAGATAAAGATATCGTTAGATATGTCCATATCGATAAACATTATATATATTTCCTATACTTATTAAAAGCAAGTTTTAAGCTTTAACAAAATTTGTTGATACGTTTTTGTAAAAGTTAAAATCCAAAAATTCAAGAGTTTAGTGTATCGAGGATGGCTCTCTGCTGGTGCAGCGCGAAACTCTATGCAGAGAATGCGGAGGATGTCGGTAACACAGAATCTTCCGATGTATACAGAAGGTAAAAGTCTGCCTTTTCATAAGATGCATTATTAAAAACATACAATATTGAATATTATTACAACCATACAATTATATATATTTATATATTGCATTTATATTAATAAAAACATTGTGTTTTATAATCATAATGTCTAGTATACAACTTTAAACAATGCTTGAAATAGTAATCACGTGCAAACGTGAATTATATTATATAGTGTTAAAAACCAAAACTTGTCTCGTGTTTTAGTGCAAAAGGGTGGTCCACGTCGCTACTACAGTTCGCGAGAAATCTCAACAATTCCAAGCAGTTCGTCCATATCCTGCGGCTAGCATCGTCCACTACGGAAGTCCAGAAATCCTCGTTTACTCGAGACTCAGTTTGAAATCGTGAATTGATCATTTATGTCTATCATTTATTGTTTACTAAAGAGTCGACAAATATTAATTTTGATCCGATGCGAAGGTACTGATGTTGTACACCTTTTCGTTCACTAACTATTTCTTGATCCATCGTCGTCCGAAAACACGTCACTGATACCCTTTCTTCCGCTGCCTCCTGGTTCACACAAATGGACCGAGAAATGGTTAGTAGTCACACTCATCCAACTTACGCACCTGGTCAAGTCTTAGTCAATCTTGGTATTGGCCTTTAAGCTCTCACTTAGAATTTTTCTTCCAGTGGGGAGAAGAAATTTTGGAGACCCTTATGCTTAAGATATATATTATATTATATATATATATATATTGATATATATATATGTGTATATACATGTATATATACTACTTTAATTCGAGAGTTTTCTTTGAGAATTCCTCTCCTCTGTATATACATTATATCCTCTTAATACATTTAATTTCTTCCTTTCATCATGTTGAGATTCGAAGAATTGTTTACTTCTCTTTCTTTCTACACAGAGAAAGAATCGTTTAGGGATGTTCAGGGAATTAAATGATCCTCCTTGCAGTTTAGAAACTCCCTCTATCACAACTTCTTCGTGTTCTTCTCTAACTCTTCACTCTTCACCGTCTGGTTTCTTCTGAATCCATGTCATCTTGGCATATGTGACAACGTCATGTATATGATGCCCGGTCACTAATAGGTTCTTCTTCTTGTTTCGGTTATTAAATGCTTGAGTAACATTTTTCTGGATCTTCACCCCAAATCTCCAACTTCTTGATGAAGATAATAACCAATGCTACAGAGATTGGCACGTTGAAATCAACAAGAGTAAGATTGGCAGTACGTATAACCCACACTCTAATCGTCTCTCTTGCTAGCACCAATCACGATTAAATTCTAGTCTGCATCATCGACCTAGTTATCAGTAATTAGGACTCTATCCTTAGGTCACGAGTAGTCTTCTCCCTTCCACGGCTGATATTATAGAGGACGATCTCAGTTCTCACCGAGGCTAAAGCTGAAAGAACGGACGGACTATGTGCATCCACATGTAAGACGAGAGTACGTATGTACTACTTCCGAGATGACTCCTTTAGCAAGGGACGATTCCTGAGTAGCATCGGACCACCTACTCCATCTTTCAAAACTATGCCTTATAAAGAACATGAGAGATAAAAGAGTGCTTGCGAGAAAAAGCTCAGCATATTCGATCGAGTAGACACTCAGAGAACAATGTCTCATTAAATGTATTTCTGTTAGCCATTTCAGGAGTGATGAAATAAAACCTACATCAAGCAAAATATTGCTAATTATGCATCTAAACAGTAAAAAAGGGTGAAAATGTAAAACTTAGTGATAAGAGTTCAACGTGATAACACTCTAGCGGTTGCTTGCGCAAACACATTCAGAGAGAGAAGAGAACCTCTAGTACTCGCAGTTGCTTTAAGTACCTTTTATCGGCATGATATCCCACGTGGTAAGGAAGTGATCTTTATAACCGACTGAATGAAACATGATACCATGAAAAATAACTGTCAGAAGTATGAAGAATCATCTGAATGCTTGTGATATCATTAGAAGTGAAAAAAATAATAGCATGAAGAAACACGTAATTGCAACCAGCAAAACATACTTCAGAATAAATGTGTACGCCGTTAGAGACAGCATTGCATGTATGTACCACAGGTACATGCAGCTGGTACCAACGGCAGGCTGTCTTATCAACCTAGTCGGTAAAGCAGATTGCTTAAATTGTATTATACGGTGACGATAAATGGTACCATAAATGATTATAGCGAGATTATATGCTTTACAAAATCTCCAAGAAAAAAAAAGATAGTGTCTTTATTATGTTACTTAGATATTAAAGAAATTTGTTTGCTCAGTTTGATATCTGTTACAGATTTAAAATTCAAACGTGAAATGTAGAATACCTATCTAATATAGATATTTTTTATTTGCATCAACATACTTTTTAAATTTCTTGGCTAGCGCGAATTCATTTTTCTATTCAACTTTATTTCCGAATATTGTATGTACTTGTTGCATTTATATTATTGTGTCCAATATCCAATGTTAAAAGTTCTAGTTATTAAAATATAGACAAACACCTGTCTCTTGAGATTTGAACAGAAACGTTAGAAGGTCATGTTTGTCATCACGAGTACGAAAAGATACATGTACAGGTGAACGGCTATGACAGAATACACAAGCAAGACAGTATCAGTTGTCGGTTGATGTCGTCCGTAACTACAAACCCAACGGCTTAAAACGGATTAAAACTATATTAAGCCAGGTAATATAGACGATAGTAAAATAAAATTACAATAAATAATAAGAACATAGCTATAATATAACATTGTTCAAGATGGAATAATTATAACTGTTATAATAAAACATCTACATTTTGCGATGCTGAAAAAATCATATTAAAGTTAGACCATCTATTCAATATATACACATTAATATACTAATATTTATCCTTAAATGTGCTTCTAAAATTTAAAAATATATTTTGAAAGGCTATATTTTTTCCTCAACGTATGTAACTTATGACAAAAACTTTGTGTTTGCGCCTTTCGCGCGATTTAAATAGGAGATCCTGTTATCTTCAGGCTAAAAGTTGCTCAATTTTATATAAAAGTTAATATTGTTTCAATTTTGACCAATTCACACGAGAATATGTGCAATGTGTCGAGATGAAATAATTCCGGGATAGATGCCCAAGAGATTTTTGCATTTCTAAAAATCTTTTATGAAGATTATATATAAACGATGTTTCATGAAAGAAAACATTAAAATACCACTAGCCTATTTTTCAAGGACTTTTTATTGAAAATATATATTTATATTTTCGGTAATAAAAAATAAACTATATCCATCTATTCCGGACTTACTTTAATTATCACATATATGGTAGCAATCTTTATCATATAAATGTAATATCATATATATGTTCATACTAAATGTAATATTATAATTATTTAGATTTTCACACACACACACACAACAAGAAATCACACATAAAAAGAAACTGCACATAAGAAATCACACATAAGAAGAAACTATACATAAAAAGAAATTACACATAAAAAAATATAAAAGAAAATATATAACAAAAGGACACATAAAAAGTTACAAATAAAAAAACTAAAAAAATTACACATAAGAAGAAAGTGAAACCAACTACTGAAACCAACGCTGGAGAAAAATGGCATTATCATTAGCGATACCACTATTCGGTCTAAACAACGATTACTTTTCTGCATTGAACGCGAAACTTCTTAACATCGAACGCGAACGGAACCTACAAAATTCATTCGATTCCGGACGAGATTCTCCAAGTACCGGAAGCGAGACTAGCGGCATCAGCAGTTTTATAACATCCGCCGAATCAACACCAATCTCATCTAGATCGGAGACACCCATTGATGTGTTTTGCAGGAATCAGGATAATAATAATAAGGTAAACATCACATTAGTGTTCGCGTTAGCGTGAATAATTTAAAATTTGATATATCAAAGGATGTAGAAAAGAAAAGTTTCGAAAGACGAATAAAAATGAAGAAACCAATTTTCCAGAAAAAATACAATTTTCTATATCGTTTTAATATTAGCGTATTAATTACGTATTATTAAAGAAATATTTTTGCCATCGAATATAGCTTACGATCTTTCCGTGTGTGCATTTATTCAAGATCTAGATCAGAAGAGAAATATCTTTTTCAGACGGACGTCGATGAACTTCGCATAATGTTCAGAGGCCGCAACATATTAAATTTGGGGAGTAACATTAGACTACCGTTTTGGCAATTAAGAGAGCAAACACTAACTCACCAGGACTACCAAAACTTCGTAGCCAATCGCAGAACGTGTCATCAATTACGCGACCAGGCTCTTACCAACGATTATCCAACAGTATGTATAATATAATATAATATAATACGCGATAACACGTACGAATTTCAGGTAATAAATACATTTCTTTAGCAAATTGTGATTTAGTTACAGCTAACGATTGAAATTGCGTTTTACAGAGATGCTGCAAAGAGTGCGGATTTTATACACCAAGCCCCATCATTTAATGTTGATTTCACTGATTAACGACATTTAGCGACAACAGATCGAACGAGCGACAAAAAATAACGGACCATGAGCGGCTGCCGATTAGAAGGAACGCATCATAAATCGAGAGGAACATGTAAGAAGAAGATATAAATTTAGATATTCAAAACGCTGGATACGCACAATGCATCATGACACGCAATGATGTATAAAGAATTTTGCAATATGCATAAATATTGCAGCACAAATATTGAGACAGCTCATACAAATATTTTATAAAATGTCTCTGTTTGCATCATTCGTATATCTGAAGAAAATATCCACTGAAATATCTAAACAACATCCACATAATAGTACGAATATCTCGAAAAGTGTATGTTCCTTTCAATCGGATACGGGCTGCAGCTCTTCTTACACTTCAATATCGTAAGACGTGGTGAAATTATGCCATGAAATTAATCTTTTGCATCATATTACAAATGACGTAGAAGCACTTGGCGTTTCTAGAGTGTCTAATATTAGACATGTGCAGTTGTACAATCTTAAAAACTTAAAACCACAATCCAACAAGTTAATTGACAGTTAACTGGCGTAATCATATCCGCATCTTATGATACCTTTTCTTTATAACGTTATAGTAGCTTTGTAGCATTATAACAAATTTGATGATAACTTTATACAACGCACGCATGTGCAACTCGGACAAATGACGATGATAAGAAATACCAGAGCTTTTCAAAGTTGTCCGAAGTTGCGACTTATGAGCGATTTTCGTCGAACAGTCGAATATCAAATCGCTTGCGGAAGATTTGACGGTAACCGATTGGACATCTGAATAGGAAAAATGATTTAGACTTATAACTCGAGATCACTTGAATAGATGACACTAACTCTGTGCGGGACGATATTCGATTACGTAATTGACACGCGCAATCATTTCAAGTTACGTCGAAACAATTGATCAGTGCGTGAAATCGATTTGGTATCAAGTAATCGTCGCGATGAGACAACTGACTTTCGATCGATTACACAGATCAACATGCATATGTACAGATATATAATTTAACTTAACTTTGATGAATACGTACTTTTCGAAAAATCGGAAAATCAATTTTGATGCAGCGAAACAAGAATCAATTTCACGCACCGATTATATTTGTTTCGACTATACTTCAAGTAACAATGATTTAAGACATGTAACAACTGCAGAATCGAATATTACGTACGTTTCACAAAGCTCTATAAATACATAGATATTTCATTGTTCTTCATAGAAATGTTCTTCATGCAAGTCAGTTTAACAGATTAAAGATATATCTCGTTTCTACTTAAAGTGTCATTTTTATTAGTGTCAATTAATTGTGTGTTTTATATTCGCAATTAACACAAACAAGTGCCGTTGCCGTTTTATGTCACATCGTTATCGAACGACGCACCGATATAGACATATTGTGCCCCACGCAGCATCATAGAAGATCGGCAATTTCTACAAATGATCGCAGATCAACTCTTACATTTTCACAATAAATGTAGTACACCTGCGCTCGTAGGATGTGACGTATAATTCTGCAACGGCATTCTATATACGTCTCGCTTGACCATTGTTTACGAGTACATGATAAACAATATTTTATATACCTCAATGGTGCATCATTATGTATTTTACAACAAATAAAGTTATATTGAACTGCATCGAATGAAGCATGGAAATTCTATGTGCACACTTGTGTATCCTTACGGCTCCCCGATGATTATTTCGTATATTCAGCTTTGTAAAAAAGGAGAGTGGAGGAGCGCGATGCAACCCCATGAATTCCGGCTCACAATATCGCCGCAATATAACATTGGCGAGCCTCCTAGTAGCGACACTTGAGCCTACCGAAGATGAGCGGCGAATTAGCGCGTAAATTCGCACGAAAGGCATTAGTGCCGTTTCACGAGCCGCACAAGGGGGTTGATCGTTCGGACCCTCGTGCTTCTGCATTGTTTCAGCTCGAGCGTAACACCCAGCGTGGCGCTGCGGCCGATTCGATCCACAATCCCGCCCGTGCGACCCACACTCCGACGTTTTGCGACCCACACCGCGAAACCGCATCGCACGCGCGCGTCCTCCGTTCTCCTCCGCTCGCCGACACGCGCGCGGGTACGCGCCGACGGCTTTCTGAATGCGCGTATCCGCGAAGAAGATCGATTAATTATGAAAAGCACGTTTTATCGTAAAACAATTTGGAAAAACAAGAAGTAATTTTCGTGCTGTTTTCCTCACGTCGATTTTTCATTCCGGTTCCCGCCGGGATACACGCAATGATCGCCTGCTTTGCACGCGAGAATATCTGATTGTTTATTGCAGCGTTACTCATTAGTTATAATATAGAGAAAACAACACAGACCGTCAGTATGTTACTAAATAATTTCTCGTTTAACAATCGGAATCAAGAACGGCGTTCCTTGTCCGGCGATTTTTCGCGCTCGTGCCCCGACATTCGCTAAATCCGCCGCTGTGTACGCGTTCATATCGTTCGCGTGCATTTCGCGGGGTGTACGGGAACCTTTCAGGCACTGCACGCGTGCATGTAGACTGGTGCACGCGCGCGCGAACGGTGCAAGCGCCCCGTCCGTGCGTGCACGCGCGGATGCGTGGGTGCGTGCAACGCGCGAGAGATGCGCAGGACGACTATTCAGATATTGTTGTTATTGTTGAGGGAACAATCGCCCGTCAATAGGCCGCCTCGGCACAATGTATCTATTCAGGTGCGGTCAGCGGTGCTCAATCGATCAGGATCCGCCCTTCGCGAGTCTCGAAAAAGCTCCGCGGGACCACCGGCGAAGACCGCCGTTGATTTTGCAATGCCGATTGTAAACGTTTACACAGAAAGATTTACGCACAAAATCATATTTTTAGCTCAACTTAATCTATGCGTAAAAAGAATGTGCTTGTAATCGTCATGTATATATTTCGGAGCACCACAAAATCGGCAAAAGGGTTCGATGACTTGCATATCTTTATTTTATGAAATATAGCGTGAAATGCTGTTAACTTCTCATATATTCTGAGTAATGTTATAAGGAGCGGTATGAGATTGTCAGATTAATTTGAATTGCATCACGATATAATTCTTTGATTCATCAGCAATATTGTGCATACTTCTTCATGCATTAATCCATGTTTTTGAGTAAATACTATATGTATTTTATTTTTGTAATAATTACTTTTGACAGAGTAACATTTTCATTTCTTTAATAAATGCCATACTTTGACACAGATAAATTAATGACAATATGTTTAATACATGTACGAAATATACATCATATGTTGCATGCAATATGAGAAATATAAAAAAAACTAGGTTCTCTCAATTATTTCGAATTGGTATTGAAGCACGAAATAGATCAAATCCCCAACATTCAATCACTGCAGCTGCACTTCTCTTTTTCCATCTAGACAATTCCACAATTAGCACACCAAAACATTTAATAAAAAAAAACATTCTTTATCCTAACTTTAACTCAAGATTTCCACCTTGTTCCTTAATTTCCGTATTTGTGAAATCACGCACGATGCACCACGCTGGGATCAAGCATGCTAAAAGCCGGGCATCGGACCGCGCGTGATTGTCTATTATACCTGCGCTTACCCCGACACGCGCGATAATCGTCGCTTAAATATATTACACGGTTGATAAGCTAGGTGTACGCCACGAGGGTGAGTCGCCTATCGCTCAATCGTCATTACTATTCAATGAGCCGCGATCCACGAGCCGACAAACGGACCGCCGTATCACGCTGATGCAACCATCGGCTCGCGCCAATCGCGGACGCGTTCATCAAAGGGTCTCCTGCCGGAGAAAAAGAGGCCGCGGGTGAGAGCCACTGCCGCGGGCGAGGGTACCAGAGTTCCGCGGCTATAGCGATGATTACGTATGCGGGAATCATTGTCGAGTAACGCGCGATGCACATGCAAAGGCCAAAAATCGTCGAAATCAGTCGAGTTCAACATCAGCATTGTACCTGGGCTTTGTCTCTGCCTCATTGTTGTTGGTCGGTACTCTTCTCTCTCCCTCTCGCTCTCTAGCTCTCTTTCTCTCTTGGCGATATACGTACGCGAGCCGCGGCTGCTGTCCCGGGTTGGCTTCCATGGTTGGTCCATCCACGCGACCAGGACCATTCGCTGTTTACGCCAGTTTCGCGGACAGGATCGGCTTAATCCCTTCGTCGTCAAGGCGCGCGCACGTACTACTCGAAAGAACCAAGGTAAAGGATGGATAAAAGTAAGAATTCGATAATCTAGATAGTGCGTCACCGCATACTATAAGTAAGAAGTTTCTCTATTTTTCTCTCATAAAATATGTATAATAATATCCGCACAGCACTATAAAATTATTGGAAATAATCAAGTTGGATGTCAGATTCTACTATAAAAATCTTTATCCATCCAAAGATTAGGAAATCAGCTGCACGCCGTCCCGCTAATCACTAAATAATTCTACTTCCACGACGAATGCGCGAGTTTACCACCCTATCCGGAGTGCAATACGTTAAGGATCGAGTTATTTGCAAGTCACTCGTCAGTCCTCCCCAATTTTCACGCCGATGTTTCGCGTCTCCGATTCCCATCCCGCAATCCGGTCCTACGCAGTCGACGCACGATGGAAATGAAGGAGAGAAGGGATCCGCGCACGGCGAATCCGTGTCTGCCTTTTTTCAGTGCGCATAATACAGGTGCAGGACAGATAGGACAAGATCTCCGCGATGATATTGGGAGTGAGAGCGAGTGAACGAGCGAGAGGGGTATAACACCACCAGCAGAGCAAGGCGAATCCGGCAGAGGAGAAGAAGGGGAGGCGGTGAGCGGAAGGCTGGGAGGGCGAAAGTGAGCGAATGCCAGAGAGAGAGAGAGAGAGAAAGAGAAGCGGTAAAGAGGGGATAGGAGGAGAAGAGGGCATAGAGCAGCTGAATAGGAAGCGACACAATGGACCTGGGTGGCTGTGGAGGCGTGTTATCAAATGGGTTCCTCATTCACATACTGCGGCCTGAGCTACCTGTGTCTGTCTGTACCGGTGTCTGTCTGTTATACTTATTCATACCGCCCATTGTGTCCTCCACTGTTGAGTCGAGTTCAGTTCAGTTGAGAACGCGATGGAACGTGCCACAATGCACGAATATGGGCTGCGCCGCACCTCCCCTCCTTCTATACCCTCCCGCGCACCCTCTCGTTGTCGTAGCTCTCTCACTCTCTCTCACTCTCTCTCCCTTTCTCGCGCTCTCTCTTTGTCATTTGCCACCCACGGTCCGACCCGCGCCGCGCGCGCTGCTTTCGCCAGGGCCGACTGAAAAGAAAATTGCGTCGGGAAATTGTATCTGCGAGAAAACCCGACCGATAATGCGGAGTCCTTGAAGCGTGCACGTCGCGGGACCTCTCCACCTCGGCGGCGGCGGCGGCGACGACGACGACGACGATGACGACCGTGGTGGTGGTGATCCTCGAATCCTGCTGGGGACTCCCTCGTTAGACGAGTACGCGAGTTTCCACGAGCAACGATCGATGTCTCCACGCGGATCCCATCCGGAATTCCGGGATGCACGCGATACTTGCGGGTAATTCCAACCGGGAATTACCGCGATATCCCGTACTTGTGAGGGTAGAGCGAAATTAAGATTGCGCGAACGAGGACTCCGATAAAGGTCGATAGTATCCACTTCTCTATCGAGAAAAGTACTTGAATATTTTTAATCAGACAGTTTTTTTATGCATCCTATTCTCTAATCTAAATTAAATTATTTTTATATCTCAATAAAATATGAGACAATAAAAGAGCAATTCATTTATTAATAATCAGTAACTCTTCTAATTTTATTACTTTCTTGTCAATGGAAAAATGTTAAATAAAGAGAAAATGCTAATTTCATGAAATAAGAACATACAAATTCAGCTAAAAATTCGGCTCAAGTGGGAGCCCACGTGACGAAACGAACGTGCGGTGTTCTCCAGCGCGAGAGTACATCACCGAAAAACGATAAACGGAGGGAGGACTCTGAAGAAAAGGAAAAGAGACGCGCGGACTCGCACGGACGTTTCTTCGCGGCGCGGCGTACCGTGCGCGATGATGACAAGAGAAAAGAGAGAACGCAATACGTATAACAGCCATGGGGTCCTGGATGAGCCGCGCGCGGACGCAATGGCATACAAAACTCGCTCAATACGTCATTCAGCCGAAGAATACGCCTCGTTCTCGCCATTTTGCTCCCAGAATGAGAGTTTCAAAGGGAATTAAGGATTCAAAGGCATCTTTTGCGCGGCGCGCATAAAACGTCCAGCCGCCGCCGCGGCTCCACTCCGCGTAGCTCTTTCTCTCACTCCGCCGCTCTTCATCTACTTCCGTCTTTCCCTTTTCTTCTTCTATAACTCCTCGTACGCGTCGCCTTCGTTTCTACAACGTTCTCAAGAAGAGCCATGAATCGCCGAAGCGCTGAGACGCGACGCGGCGCATCGCCGACAGATGCCCACAGAAGGATGCTAAGTCGTCGAACGACGAATGTATCCGGCCGCCGGTATTCCCATCGCGCGTTTCAGCGACAAATGTGTCTGTCCGATTTTCATAGCGCATTCAATACGCGAGATTCGCGTGAGTAGAGCGTACGCGCTCGGTGGTAGCCGTTTAACGATAAATGTCATGCGGTTTCCCGATCCGAAAGGAAGAAAAACGACCAAAGTGAGGCGACTACTCGGTGGCGAATGAATGAAACGAGGACGCGCCAATAAAATCCCCTAAACGTCCACGTCATCGCTCAAACAGCCGGTCAATCTCCAAGCAGCCCTAAAAATCTGTCCGCACTTATCCCAGCGAGGAGAAAAAAAGGAAAGAACGCGCCCGGATCCACTCCCGTCCTTCTCATATTCGGCGTGTTTCCGCCGAGAAATGCCGCGCGTATGCACCCTCATAATCCCACCCCTCCGCGTGAGATGACCTTTTTTTCTGTATCTTCGGCGTTCGCGCGGAACAAATTCGGTCGGCGATCACTGTTTGCGCTATAAGATAACAAAGGGAGGGGTGGCTACCACGTCCTGCCGGTCTAGGATTGCGCGATTAACATAAAAATGCGGCGGCTCGTAAAAGGCCACCGTATACATACATATATTATGAGCGCTATGTATCGTGGGAGGGTTATAGTTTCTGATTGTTATTCATATACGGCCGGTAGCCACGTCCGGTACTCGTGCCAACGCGTGCGCCGAGTCAATATAACGTCAAAATGACGTAGTGCAAATATAGAGACGAGATATAGCAGCGACATATTGGCCGCGGTAATTCTCATTTTTCTGAATATGTTTTTCGACAACTGTACCTTTGCGACAACTCACGCGGTCTAAATTCTTCGGACGTATCCATTTCTTATTTTGGCGCTACCGCAATTGAGTTCATTAGTTCCTTTCTATAAGATCCGCATCCTGCAGCGATAATTCTATCCTTTTGGAATGAACTGTTTTTAGCTCGAATGTAGATTATACTGGATGGGGGAACTTCAACGTTTCCTCAGTCACGTGTCCGAATAAAAATGAAAAAATAGAAGTATTACTCACCCAGTAGCGTCGATGCAGCAGAAGTTGAGAATCTGAAACAAAAATCAGATTTTGATGAGAATGAAAATCAAGTACGAAAGAAATAAAGTACCTTGGCAATTCGATGAATATAACAGATATTCAACTCAAGATATTTTGCGTTAACACTGTCGCATGAACAATATCTTATAAATATAATAATTCGCAGTAAACATAATCTAGAAAACAACATAATACGGATAATATAAGCGACATTTATATGTAACAATGACGTTTAGCGAATTATCTTAATTTTCAATTTTTGCGCGATGCGTAACGGTGCTTGCGTATCTGTTTACGCGAAATCAGTTCCGGAGACGCAAAAGAAACCGAATCGTCCGCAGTTTCTCGTAATCGTGATACCGCGGTATTCTTTGCGTAAACCGTGTGCACACACTTGCTCAGTTGCACTATACATTTCCCTTTTTATATTTTCCTCTCCTGAGCACACAATAAAAAGAGAGCTAGGAAAAGGGAGAAGCAAAGAGGGAAAGAGAGAGAAAGAGAGAGAGAGAGAGAGAGAGAGAGAGAGTACACGAATACCCGGTGCACGCATACACCCCCCAGGTTGAGCATTGCCGAGGCCTTATCGGCAGTTATCGGGCCGTGATGTCACACAATGGGGCAGACAATGCGCGGGACAATACACCCCCTGCTTTCTAGACTATCCGGCCTTCACCCGGGACACCCATCCACCTATCCACCGCCGACTTCTCTCCTCTCTTGGAATCAGCACATCCCCGCCAACTTAATAAACATAATAGCTGACTATGCCGCCCCGCGGTCACAATGAGAGCGCCGCGCAAAGAGATACCGAAGATACGAGGTACCGGCATTGTGCATCCCCGTTCTCCCTCTCGCTCTTTCCCTCCCTCCGGCTTCCCCGCCGAACGGATTATACGTCGTGCTACAGACGTGCCGTCGCGAATTTGCCATTCACGAAAAACCTCTCCACCACAAGAAAGAGAGAATAGAGCGAGATTCCGCGCTCGATGAGAGACGAAGACTTGCTTTTGGTCGTTATATCGGATAATATAAAAGGCATGGGGAGAGAGGACAATCGTGACTCTGAGCACGAAATTTATTAAATGATGTTCCTTGATACGTACATGTGTATGATCATTGGAATGTAATACTCAGGTCACGGGAAAGGAAGATTAAAATGAAGATGAAATTAATAAGAAACGATTGTCGTTTGCTTTACAACTCAGAATGAAGGGACGATCGATTTTGAACAGCTGATAGGATTTATTTAGGACGAAACTGAAAGGCACAGTTTCAAACCGTGCGATGGACTTTTGACACGAGCGATTCTCTCGTCGAGATTTGAGTCCGGAGGGTGGATTGCCGTACGCATCATCGGATCGACTCTACGCCCTCGTGTATATTCTCCCACTCCACTCGACCTACCGCGGGTTGCTCGAACCACCCTTTGCGGCCGAACAATATGCTTGCCCTCTCCGCCACCGTGTAATTACTCTAAACCACGTGCCGCCACAGAGAGGCAGAGGGGCAGAGGAAGAGAAAGAGAGAAGGAGAAACAGAGAAAGAAACAGAGGTAAAGAGCGCGTGAGCTGATGCACGGACCATTGAAAAACGCAGTCGAGCGCCCATTATTTCGAGAACTTTTCACTTTAAACGCATCCGATACCACGCGTGTATAATCGTTCCCGGAACGAGTTCTAATCGAAGATTTTTTGAGCTCGCGATTGCTTTTGCAATAATTCGAATTTATCCCTTCTCACACTAAAATGTCAAATAAAATAATCAAAAATAATTGAGAACGAGAAACTGCCTTTTCTAGTTTTATATGCAAATAATGAAAAGAGAATGTCAAAAATGATTACTACATAAGATGCAATTGGCAATTTACATATTTTCTATTATTAATGATATTTTTATATTTTATCGAAAGAATGGATGGCACGCGTATGTCAAATAAGTGTAAATACTTGCGTAATACCAATGTGCTCTTAGAACGGTGTCTATAGACAATCGCAGAGGTTGATATCGACAGACAGATTTCGACATAACGTCGCGACGTCGATCGTATCTTTGAAATGGCATCGGAGAAACGTTAATTAAGCGAGCAGATGCGCAGAGGAAATAGTAAATCATACAACCCCGCGCAAATAGAGATCGTTCGGCGCGTCGTATCGTCGCTGGGTTATCGGGATTGTGATAAATCGCTCGTTCGAACCCCTTCCAGGCCATATTATAACTCATAGAAAGGGTGCGTTACACACTCCTACTAAGAGGCACAAAGTAAATGCAAACAATACATCGCTTAAAGGGTTAAAAATTCTTATCGATTTAAATGCCGGCGAAAAGGGCGAGATCGATTGTTGCGAAATCAGATTGATCATTTTTTTATTCGTAAGCCTATTGGAAACAATACATTTTAATTTAATCTAAATAGATTAACTTTATAAATATAAAGTAAGTTACGCAATTCAGTCTAATCACATTAATTCAATATACTTGCAAAATTATTAATAATTAATAAGTTATAAATTAATCAATTCAAATTAATCATACATCTTTAATGATAGAAATTATTTTTTGGTAAAAATCAAGAAAACAAAATTGAAAATACTGTAATTTTATTACTTAGATACCCGTAATATAATTATATATTATGTGCAATTTTTTATTCACCTCATGGTTGCTCTGCCATCATCCGATGCCTTCTGAGCCTCTTCCTCCTCTCAATGGTCCATCGATGACTACTTCTTTATGGCACTCACGAAGTTATAGTTGATTAGTGCAGCCCAACACGACACTCGTTTGCGAAAATACAGTTACTTACAGCAGCTGATCTCGCGCGCACTGACCAGAAAAGTACGACGATCGCGCGGCACTTTATACGGCACTCCCAACACGTTAATTGTACGGTATACGGTCATCGTTTCGAAACTTTTTGTGAAAATTCTAAGATCCGACGTTATTCACGAATTTGCCGAATTATTAGGATTTAATTATCTTCAAACCAAAAAACAACCATGCGTAAAAAAGACAGAAAGTGAGATGAAAAATCTATTAAATCTATCACTGTCAGTCAGTGAAAATCATTGTCAATCTTTACTAGCATCCAAACAAAAACAACAAGTTCGCTGCATTATTAATAATTAATCATTATTATAATTATTCAAAAAATTTTCAAGAGTTTTAAAGATTTCCAAAATGTTAGATAATATTAAATGTATCGCCTCACAAAAACTATAAATACGTAAGAACGCACGATGTAATTAACGGCACTCCCGAAGCGCACTTTGCTCCATTGAGGCGAAGACTGCCAGTCAATTCGTCGCCGACAACTAAAACATAATGATAAAACAATATTATTTTCTCCCCGTTATCATTTCCGCTGTTATTTCACATAAATTAGTCTCCCCCGATATATCTACTCCGAGAAATAGTTATTGTCTCGATAGGCTTATGAGCCATTATTCGCGAGAATTAATTAATCGCACGTACTGATGCCTAATTGTGAAGAGTAATTGTATTTAACATTACCCTGTAACTTGTCACGATTGCGAGAATTAATGCGACGCGCGACGAGGCGGCTCATAATGCTACCTGCCCGTTCAAGTGTCATTGCGTGAATAACAAAGTGACCGTTTTAAATAACATAGTGGCGACCCGTGCGTTACAAAAAACGAACGTGAAGCAACACACGTTAAATCATATCTGCTACGATATATTTAACGTGCAATAAAACGCACCCATGCTCAATATTCAATTCCTTTGATTTTCAATTCCTTTCAAATTGATTATTGCATCCTTGCAAAAAGGTATGCCAGCATATAATCACTATTGTTAAAATAACATTATGCTGTATCAATAATCCTTGACACAATACGAAATAAAAACGCACCGCGAGAGAATGAAACAGCATCGAGGAAAAAAGACAACAACACAATTCAATTTAATTTTAGATATTCTTTTAATTTGTATAAAATATCAGAATGTTTTATATTATAAAGGTTTCTTATAAAACCTTTTATTAATTTTGCATCATTTTAAATAGATGTTATTAAATAATTTATCTATATTTACTAATCATAAAGTGTCAAAAAATAAAACATCGGCTGTTAATTAGTTGAGGAGGTGGATCTAAATTCCTTCGCGTTTTAATGTTACTTTCGTCATTCTCAACTCGACAAGTTACAAGCTTCCGATGCGGCGGGTTCTCCGGGCTTATCGGCACGTATGATGCGCCTGGTTCAAAGCTACAATCGCGGAATTAACACCGGCGGTGCGCGCGTATTAACGAGTAATTAACCACATCGGCTGATTCGATAGATAATCCGGAAGACGGCAGTAAAACAAGGTAACCTCGCGGGATTGGCGGCAGCGACGGTGGCGGTGGATGACGGTGGTAGCGCGGTGGTTGTGTAGCGGCGGTGCCGGTGATCGTTGGCGACGATGGTGCTCGTGATGGTGGTGGTGGTTATAGTGACAGTGGTGGTGGCGTCGGAACCGCCCCGGCTTTGCAAGCCCGGCGAATGGAGTGACAATGCTGCCACGAGATTCACAGTTCTCTACCACCCCTTTTGTCTTTCCCCTCTTTACTCTTGGTCTCTCGCACGCGCTCTCGCCCCTTTTCATACCATTTGCAACTTTCCGGCCTCCCTCGTCCCTCCATCTCTGGCCCCCTTCCGGGCGACGGCGGCCCTCTTTCTACCTTTAGATCCGCGCCGCGAGCCTCTTTATCTCGTGTACGCGCCCGCCGTTGCATTCCCAGTGGGTGCGTACCTTGAGGCGAATCCTCGCGAAGCGATTATCATCGTCAAACGCGCGGATCGACGCGCGAAACTCTCGTAACGATACTTCGTCACAAAGGATCCCCGCGGTATTACGTAGACATTGGTATGTATTCATATTGAATTATTTCTGCAGCTCTTGCCAAACTTTTCAGCCTTACATCTCTTTCCACAAAAGATCAAAAATAAAGTCACAGGGACATGTGTTTTCCAACGATCAAAGATCTCCAATTACCTACGTTACGCTTCTTCAAAATTATGAACCAGCCATTTCTTACACTATGGACGCAACGTAATTTACATCCCCTTTGGTAAATCATTAGAGCACAGGCAACCACGAATAAAGACAATCAAATCTCATCGATCACTTAATTTCAAGTGACTCTTACTTTGACGATATTCCAATTCGAAAGGCTCGTTTGTCGACGATACTTAGCGCGTAATGGCAGTTTTTGCCCTCTCTCCGCGGCAGACTAGGAAACACGTACACGTGCTGCGAGAACGGGACAAGGGGTGGCTCGGAAGCTCGCGTGCCGGTCGAGTGCGGAGACACGCGATCGAGTGGGACGTGGCAGACTATGGGTGGAGGTGGAGGTGGAGGGTAGGACCAAAGCATATCGAAAGAATCCACCGCGCACCCCCGTTTCACAAGGACGACCGCGTCCGATGCGTCCGTCGTCGCACCCCTGCCGCATCGCTGTTCACCCCGTTCCCCTTCCCGCACAACAATCGCCCCTCACCCCACCACCATCTTTCCGCTCTCTCGTCGACGACGTTTTCCCGCCGCGCGGCATCCTCGCCCTGCGCACCCTATCTCGCGCTCTCCCCGTATCAGATCGAGTCCCTCTATTTCGCGTCCTCTATTATTTCTTTTATCAATCTGCGCGCTTTCAGGACGCTTTGAGGCCCGCTGAAAGCTGCGCGATAAATCATGAAATGTAAGAACCCACACGTACATGTGCCGGCAGCCACACGCGTATCCACGCGCACACGTACGTCTAATACCATCTCGCATCGTGGATGTGCATCTCTCCGTGGCGCGCAGATATACACGCGCACTAGCGAGCAAGCGAACGAACGAACGAACGAACGAATGAACTGCGTTCTCGTGTAAACTGCTCCTTCGTGTACATCGCGCGTACACGACGTACGTGTATATACGCGTACGTACGGGCGCAGCAGCGTCGCGCCATACGCGCGCGCGTGCACCCTCTCGCTCATGTTCTCCTCCTCGCCATGTGTATAGAGATGCGCGCGTAATACGTGTGTATGTGTACGTATATAACCGACGGTTCAATAGGCGGCATTGCCAGGGCGAACGCTATCCATACAGCCCGCCAGATGAGGTCTTCTAGCTTCCGTCGAGTCCGCGTGAAAGGATGCCCCAATAATATTCCATTCACCGAATCAGCCCCTTCCCCTTGTCGCCCCGGTCGCCCCCATACACCCCCGCCACCCGCCAATATATATTATATATTATATATAATATATATATATATATATATATATATATATGCTCGTCCATAGTCCGGCCCGACCCGTGCCCAACGTCACCCACCATTGATTTTTCATTCCTGGGCTTTTCAATAGTTTGTTACGAGCTTTCCTACGATGACGCGCCCCATCCCCGTAATAACCTCCCTCGTTTTCTCCTTCGACTTTCCTTCGACGCAAGAAAACCCTGACTGGCTGGCGCTGGGACGTCGCTTTATTAAGGGATGCGTCGATAGGTCGTCGGACCGTTAGCGCCACGCTTCTGAATAGGTCTTTTTCCAAAAGAAAATATTTCTCAGATAATTGTATAATATTGATATATCACGACAGCAAGGTTTAATAATTCTACTGGCAATATGATTTTGCTAGATACTCGGAGTAATTTTTTGGAAACATGACTTTATCGTGATGAGATCCTTATCAATAATTTGGGCTCGTTTGCGGTATCACAGTTCCGGACAATCAGATGCCAATAAATTAACGATTAGCAAACGCGGCGGCGTGGACTGACGCCGGCTGGAAAATCCGTCGGCACGAATTTCGCCAGTGCGAAACGGAGCGAAAATAACCTATAACTTTAATCAGGGATGAATAAAGGCAACCCTTTTCGGTGCGGCGCTGCGTCAAGGCGAAGAATGGAGATGAGGATGTAGCCGAGTATCGGCATTGTTTCCAAACAAAGCACGCTTTTCATACCACCCTCTCCTCTCTCTCTTTCTCTTTCTCCTTTCTGCAACCCCCGTGCCCGCGCTCCGGCCCCCGGCCACTGTTTCCCACCCGTGGATTCCGCCCGCACACTCTCCGCGGCGGTTCAGTCATTTGACACGCAAAGAAGTCTGGCAAGTTGGCATTGTGGCGACCGCGCCACGCCATCCTCGACCCATTGTTACCGCGCCACTACCAAAACCGCGAAACCGCCCACCCCAGACTCCCCCTCGGACCGCCGGCTAAAAGTCAAACCTCCTTCACCACCCTCGTCAAATCGCGAATAATGACGAGTCGATCGCCCGCGCGTCGTCTTTGAAGATCATAGTCATTCAGATCGCTGTGTGTGGGGATCGAATTCACGCGGTGAACGGTAGTATCATGCGTTGCAATGAGTTGCATCGAATTAAAGTTCGTCTAAAGAAGGAATTAACCAAGAATCTCTTAATTCTCGCCGGAGAAAAAAAATCGATCCTCTAAATTGATGTATGAGCATGTTGAATAACGTTTAAGAAACGATATGTTTAATGGATGCTAATTCAATGATGATTTGGCGTACGCCGTAGTGGTCTAATGATCTCACTGCAATTAGGTGTAATTAGGTCGACTATAACACCTCATGCACACACGAATTAAATGATACGCATAACCGACGCGACGTATGCATGATGATACGCTTAAATTAACTTCTCGGCATTAACTGACTGTATCCTGAGAGAAGCTCTGCTCGAGCGCGCACCCACCCCTCTCGGTGGCGACTGTGCGGTTCTCCCCGTGAAGTTCCCAGACATTTGTCGCGGGTGTTCATCATTGGCTCCGCGAAACGAACTTCCTGTATATCGCACGGATTACAACCGGCTTGCACGCGTATTCCTTTTGTGCTCTTCTACCTTTATCGCAACCACACGGATTGGCGCAATAACGCTTCGTTATCGCGTACAATAATCGCGCATATCATGTGCCAAAGAAAGAACACGTAGAGAGAATTTGTCGATTTGCACGTTCCTTCGCAGCTTGAAAATCACCAACATAATGATTTTTCGCGCTAAGAAACATCAGAGACATAACAGTCCAATTAAATCAATTATGAAATTATAGAGCAAAGCGATAATAATATAATTTTTCAATATACATGATCGCATCGCAACGATTTAATGGTACTCTTCCGAGATACAAGTGATAAAAAAAAATTAAAACTTTCTAACCGATAATTGCATTCTATTATAACTTCATCTTTTTACAGAAAAAAAAGAAACGATTAAAACCAACAATGAGAGGAATTGAAACTTTCATGCTACTTGCGTCTCTCAAAGATGATCGCTTCATAGTTTCCGAATTAAATCGCGATATCCTTACGACGCATTTCTGATTCGCACACAGCCACATAACGCCAGCGATATCCAGGTTCATTTTCGCGTTCGCAGCAACGTCCCTTGTCGCGCGGAATATATAGGCGAATTCAAGCACAACTCACGTGCAAACACAACGACTTCCTCTCTCTCCTTCTCTCTTCTTACACGTGCAATAGAAGCGACGATTATATCGTGTGTGCGACGTGTGCGTGCGAGTAGCACATAATGCAATAACGCGAATCAGTCCTCAGGAGATGCTCGCGAAAGCATTACCCGTAATGTTATAATGCCGCACGACTCGCGCGCGCTCACTCGCCCGCGTCACACGTGCGAGCGTTAATAATAGGACCGACGTCCAATATATCGACATCCGATGAATTCCTCGAGCAAACGAGAATTATCGGCAGCTCTATTATACGAGTTCTAATAATTTAATTCGTATTTCATTTTTGCTGCAGCGATACATTACAGTGATCGTCCGTCCCACGGAATCTTTGAATCAATTACGCGCGTGAGAGGAAGAATCCACCGTGCAGAGTGTCGTGAGCGTTGAGGATCCAAAATAAATTAAGAGTCGAGACGGGGATGTTAGCAAATTCGTGTCGAACGGCAAAAATGTTCGCCTCTCTAGCTGAATTATGTCGCGGCTGCGACAGCGTGAGGAATCGCGAGCGTACGTGCGATTTTTGCCAGGAGCCGGCGCCGAGCCGTCGCGAGACAAATAATCGTCTCTCGACAGAGGAACCTGTTAAAAGTTGCCAACTCCTGTGACAGAATAGGGCGCCGCGCGGCGAAAGGATATAATAGACACGTACGCACGCGTGGAGGGTAGCTGCACCGTCCTCGTCCACGTGAACGAGAGGGGGTGGGGAATGGGAAGCGCGTGTAGGGGGCGAGAGAGAAGGATTATCGACGACCGGGATTCCGAGAGGAACGAGGACGATGCGAGACCATACGCGAATATGTTATACGCTCAAGCTCGTTCGCTCGTAACCGCGCGGCAGAATAGACGAATTGTTCGGCAGCGAGGCTTTTGTCTATTTTACGGAGTTCCAAGGGCTTCTACATCGAGGGACGGGAGGGCGGGCGAATAGGGTGGGACGGAGAGGAAGAGCCGAAAGCTCGGAAATATATTCTCAACTGAACGTTGTACGGATTCGCGCACCGGGCGTTCCTAATTATTGTTTTCCAGACATCCGTCCTCCGCCTGGTTGCCGCGGTGACTGAAATTCCCGTTGTAAAAGTTTCCTTCCCCCTCGTCGTTCCGCGGAACACACGAGCGAGCGGGCGAACGAGTGAGTGAGTGCGCGGCGAGTTATCACGCTGCGCGAAAGACTGCGAATTCCCTTAAGCTCTTTTCACGTGAGCATTCGTCCCGTCTATTCTTCGCGGTAAACACGGACATCTCACCGAATCACGTGAAGCAGAACCTGAACCTGCCACCGAATGTGAATCTGACACTTGACTTTAAGAAAATAAAAATTTCCTGCCTGCTTGTACCGCTTTTTGTTGATTTTCTTAAGAAATAAAACTATAAAATAAAAAATAGCCAGCACGTAATTATTAATTACTTCTTCAATTTTGTTAACACAATTTAAATAAATAAAATTATTTGTAATTTACATTAAAAGATTGATGCGAGGATATATGCGAGAAGGATATTAAATAATATTAACAACAATTATCATATTTCGAGCTTACATCCTCAGTAGTGCCTCACAGATAATTATCTAATGAGGTCATTGAGATCAAGTTCACAGAGATAAAACATACTTGCGAAAAGTCTTAATTAACCATATGATAATCCTGTGTGATGCATTAAGATTATAATGATAAGGAGATGTCTCTTTTATGCGCGGGATGAAGTCGAAACGCGATAGTGGTTAAACGAGGATGCGAGTAGATATCGAGGGAAAAGCGAGGCGCAAAGGTTGAGAATAGGAAGGAAAATGGGGGTGGTGGATAGGGGTTGATGGTGAGGCAGTCGTATCGGTTAAGTGGGGGAAATTGCAAAACAATGAGACGTCGGGGTAGGGGTAACAATGTGAGGGACAATAGGCCTGATAATGTGCCGGAGAATGGACGCCTAGACAAAAGAGTCGAATAAGGGCGCGCTCGCCTACCCGATCCAGCATCCACGTTACAGGCGCCGCCTCGTCCGCACCGCACGCACTGTGCACGCACAAAGCGAGGACGTAAAAAAGACGCACGCATATTTTTCAGCCGATTCGCCGCACGCGAGAATTTAGATAAATCTCCCGGTATGAGCGATAGCGCCGCGAATAATTCATCGACAGCCCAACTGCAACCCGGAAGATTTGTTTTATTGCGCTCACGCATACGCGTGTGAATAATCTTGTAGATGTAATATGGTAATCTTGTATAAGGATAAAGAATAGTTTTATAAATAATCTCCTATCTGTTTGCGCTTTTAATAAGATCTTGAAATTTACAGAACTGCTATAGCTTCCCAGGCAGATCAATTTCCAGGCAAATGTCCTTTAATGAAATTTTGTGAAGCATTATCTTAGAATATTCTTTTTTCTGTATAGAATCTTTTTATATAAAATACTGCGGAGAATATATAAAGAATTCTGATATTCTGTATTCACGTTTCTGCGCTGCAGTCTTATAAAAATTTATCGATAAAAGAAGATGAGAGGTGGAAGCACGAAGAAAACACAGTGAGCAAGTGGAAAAGAGATAAATAACTGTTAAACGTTTCGCGGGTATAAGCGATCATGCGAGGAAGCACAGCAAAGGGAAACAGGAATAACGTATAGAGCACATCCGTGTGCCGGAAGCTAATGCCTGATGTAACCTCACGTTCTTGCAGAGTTCCAAGTTAAGGGGTTGAATGCGAGAACTCGAAGCCAAATCGAGACACGATCTACTGTGCTGTGCACCTGTACGTTAGGTCGCTTCGAGTTAATACAAGCTGTATGATGTATATAATAACCTGATACTTTGGTGTTTTCTTTGAAAATTAATTTTAAAAACTTTCAGGTAATAACAAAAAATATTGCATATAATATCAACACTGATACAACAAAAAATTAATTTTTCACGCAAGTCAAAAACATTTATATAACTGGAGAAGATTCATATTGTATTGATTAAATGGAGAAAAATACTAAACAATGTTGATTCTTACTATTCAGAAAAGCGTGGACAAGGCAGGTCTCCAAGCTTCTAAACTCTCCGTTCCTTTCTTCCGAAAATATTTCGATCTTCGCTTCAAGTCTTTCGACGATTGACGCCAGACGCATCAATGCGTCACACGTACAATATACAAAAGCCGTGGCTGAAAAACTTCACAAAGAATCACAAACTTCTCATATGTTAACGATTCTTCTCTGTAGAAAACATCGTAGAACCGTATGCGCAACCGACGAGTGCAAGCGAGAGGCGCGTGTAATGTCGCAAAAAGTTGAAAGAGGAAGGCCAGAACGCGAGGCAAGGACGTGAAGAAAGAACTCGCGAAGAGGGAGAGATCACGCAGCGTCGAGAAACAGAAGTGGCGAGATGGGAGCGTCGCAAACGGTCCATAGAAATTCGCGGCTGCAGAATGCGACCATCTCCCCAGCGTGCGCGAGTACAGCGAGCGGACATCGTCGTCGTCTTCTGGTACACGCACGTACGAAAGTCCAGTATACGCGACTGTTATTTAAGCTTCGCGTACCGGCAACTCTTTTATGCCTCTTGTGTCTTACATCCGAGACTCCGTCGTTCCGACACGGGGTGCATTCATTTCGATGAATGCCGCGCAAGGTCCTCACAATGGCCTTCTCCTTCGCGGCGCCCGCGACAGATACCACACAGCTCCGCGGAGAAGCGCGTACTCGGCCTAAAGGCGTCTTAGTTTTTAGTCTCATAGGAATCAAGAATGTCGAAGTACACAAGCATCTTGGTTGTGTTCGAAACGAATACTGAATTCTACTTGATGGACATGCGAACGTTTGTGAAGTAAATTAAGAACATAAAAGTTTGATTGAATTTTAATTGAAGAAATTAAAAACATCAGTCAATGATTCAATTAAGTGTCGAGATATCTTTATGCCCAAAATTGAAGGAAGACGATATTCAATAAAAATAATTTAGTCAAATAAACAAGTTAGTAGAAGCGATTGGTAAAAGTAGCTAAAAGTGTCTGAGCAAGCGCTTTCTATCTCCCCTTTCACATCTTTGAACTTCTCTGTTCAATGTTTTGTCAACTCGTTAAATGTATTTATATATTTCTTCTCATAATTTCATTTGATAAATGATGATGATAATGATAAGAGAAAAATCACGTAAAAATTGACGCAAGTGATAATTTTTCAAGGTACCTGGCGCCACCAAAGTCGACCGAGAGGAGACAGATATCGAGTGCTAAAAGAGATTCCTTCGCAGCGCACCGATTTCTGCGGACCACGCATCCAGAACAACTCCTATGCGGTTTAAGCAAAGTCGTCCTACGAGGTCGCCACATCGCGGATTCGCCGTCCACCCCCGTTATCCGCCACCCCAGCCGGGTTCTTCACTGGCGGTGCCCTGTGCGCCTCGTCGTTGGAAGTGCAGGGGATGAAAGGAGAACAAGAGAAGTACAGACAATGGATTCGGTTCGCGGCTGTGTTGGTGGTGCTGCATTGTCGCCCGGCATTGTTGCGGCCCGGTTATTGTGTCGCTGTTTTGTGACCGATCGCAAGGTGGCGTGCCTCGTGTGCGCGAACCCCGTCCACGATCGTTAGGCACGTTCGCGATTATTCGGAAGAACGATCGCTCGACGATAAAACCGGCTTCGAAAGGCGCCCCTCCCCTCCTTCCTCCCATCGCCTTTCGTCCTTTCCTAAGCGTGCACGCGCGCGCGGGTGAACTAGGAAGTGGAGGAAGGTAATGTTGACAAAGTTGGCGGACGGAACTTTTGTCACATTGACTTTATCCCGGTGACGACGGCATGCCGAGGTAATGGTTAACGTCATCCCTTACGTGTCGCCTACCCCTCCAAGTCCGCGCGAGATTTGTTTACTGCTGCATCTCGATCCTCCCCACATTCCTTCTCTTGGGAAACACTCGGATACCCCAAGCGGAGTTCTCACAACTACATTCTAATAGAGACTCCGTAGTACGGATACGCGTAGCAGTATATCTGCGCGATGCTGGCTCGCGCAGCTTTGAAAGCCCCGCTTCGGTGCTTGCCTACGCGGTGCAAGAACAGCGCGTGGTCCCGGCTCACCCTGTTTCGTGATATCGCGGAACTTTATTTACAAGTAGGAAAAACGCGTGAAAAAGGAGAAAGAGTCAAGAATAGAGAGAGACAGAAAGAGAGGATGGGTACGAGAGCGTAAGAGAGAAAGAGAAGGGGGAGAGGATTCTCTACTCATCCTCCCGTAGGTCTCATTGTGTTGGACGATTGTCTTAGAATAATGGCGGAGACTCACAATAGTGACTACAATGCTTGCTCGTTTAACAATGCGGTGACGTCACGCGGCGTCGTGTACGTGAATGTACCGGTACGGGCGCGTCGGCATCGTGTGCGTAGGTCTCTTTAGACTCCGTCTTTCTTCCCTTCTCTCGCTCCCTCTCTCTCTCTCTCCCTGTCTTTCTTCGCGGTGCCCAGCCGCCACCTTTCTCCCGCTGCCCCGTGTGCCTTCTCTCTTTTCCGCGATTCTTTACTTGGTTATTCATGGCGAGGACCACCCTCGTCCACCCGCGGGTCAACGGCGACAACGACGACCACCACCACCACCACGGCGGCGCCGATAATGCCGGGGGAAGTCATTGACGGTAGCGTGAAAAAAGGCCGACAAGGCGTCCAGCTTTGTGGCGGCGAGTTATCGCGACGGTCAAAGCAATCGCCGCGAAATCTGCAGCAGATCCTACCATCAGGTAGTTCGCAAACAGGAAGAAAAGGTGTTTATCACGTAAACTTTTAATCCGTTCCTAATTCTTTCTTGAGATTTAATATAAACATTTATTTAAAAGCGTTATCGCTGTTCATGTATCAAATCAATTAAATGAAAATACTAAGAAATTAAAAAATGTAAATTAGAAATTAAAATGCTCGTCTTAAAAGATATTTGGTGCTACTCATTGAAATATTTTATAAAAATTTATAACATTTTTCTATTTTTGCAAACATTATAATTACGTCAATTTAGCTTATTAACAAGAATGTCAAAGTAAATAATCAATAATAGTAATGTTAACTCCCTCTTCTCTAATAAATAATCAACTTCAAAGTATCGCTGCTCATTTACATCGATCAATTCTGACTTTTATTACTCGGCCGACCGCGCGAACCCTTTTCGCCGAGGCACCCCTACGTGGTTGCGGATTTGGTCAAATCATCCCTTGGGATGAGTCGAAAATGCAGTCCGTCCCACCTTTCTACGCTTTGCCGCGGAGCCTTACTCAGCAGAGGGCTATTAAACGAGATGATAGGCACGATTATATTGGCAACTTTGCGTGCCAGTTAAAAAGGAAGACGCAGAATGGTCCCACCCTTCTGTATGATTCGATCTACATCTGTTGACGTGCAAATGTGATTTTCAAAGATAAAACTAATGCATGAAAATTAAGAAAATATCACAAATACTCCGGTAATGCGAGTAGTTTTCTAAAACATTTGTCACGCTAGTTGGAAACCATGTAAACTTGATGTAATTTGACAACAACGTTTCGCATAAATCGGAATCAATCGCAACATTCTCAATCTACGATTTGATGGACGTAAAGCGATCGTCATCGCGAGGAATCGACCTTGCGAGTGGTACCGACGATGGTTTGCAAAGATTTCGCAAAAGGCGCGTGGACGAAGGGTGACGAAGAAAGAAAGAGATAAAGGGAACCCAGAAAGACAGGGGTACATTGTGCCTGGCCGCTTGATACTTTATTCCGTATAAAAGGAAAGACGGAACAATGGCGGGAACGCGGAAGAATGGAATGAAATGGGATCGAGGGAGACTGATAGAAAGGAAGAAGGCAGAGGCGCGCTCGCGCCAGTGTGAAGACTCATCACTCTGTAAACAATGCGCAAAGCGAGAGTGACTCAAAGAGCGGCGAGATCGTCAGAACTCCTTCTCAAATGAGACAAGAGAGGACAGAGAGAAGTCGACGCGGCACCGCAGCCGTCGTCCTTCAGATATTCCTACGTCCCGCGTTTTATGCCAAGTACAGTATGTATATCCTACTGAATTTGAACGTAACATAAATGAAAAATTATTCCCGTCGATTCTAATCAATCGATATCAGACAAAAGAGACTTTGATATGCGATTAAAGTAACCGATCATAAAGAAACCGAATTAAAAAAATATTTGACATGAAGTATTTGAAATATTTTTGAAACTTGTTTGAATAATACAGATAAACAAAAATTCTTTTGCGAAAGTCTTAGCAGATAACTTTAGCTAGGTTACGATGATGTTTTCAAGATGTTATTTACAATTTGATTATAAAATATTATAATTTTTATCGGAATTGCATGACAAGTAAAAATATGATGCTATACTTGAAACATTTAAAAGCAAATCATACAAAGCAAGAATCGAGCTAGATAATAAAGCTAGTTCGATTTCTTCCAATTGCCATTTTGCATTACGCGAAAATGTAAAGACTAAAGAAGACTAACGAAGTAGAGGGCAAGATTACTAGCAGAATAACGCAGCGGAAACCGCTTTACATAACACGTTATCCATCGCAACAATAGACCACCGACAGCCATGACTGCCTTCAGAGAAAGAATCGTTTAATGTCAAAGAAATTGTCTGAGACGAGAGGAAGAGAAGCCACAATTAATTTCCCGAGTTAGGAGAAGCGTCGTCAGTCGCAACATCTTTATGGCTTTTTTAATATCTAATAATAGAAAAAAATTGATTCAAGAAAAAGATACTTAAGGAAAAAAGACGACATTTTTCATTTTCAAAATGCATCTTTACATATACAAACACGACTCGGCGTGAGATAATCACGTGTATTATCAATTTGAGCGAAAGCGAGCCGCGACGAGAAATCGCAACTGTTTCGTTGGATCGCGTGACCGATTGGGATGCGTAAAATTGCGGGTTGTAATGGCGCGAATACGTCGCCATTAGCGCGAGATAAAACGTTACAAACTGGGGTGGGATCCGCAGAACTTAGGACTGCAAAGACTGAAAGAACGAGAGAGAGAAAGAGAGAGAAGGACGGAGAACGGGAAAACAGAGAAGGACGGCGAGGGGAAACGAGAGGGCGGGCGAGGGTTGAAAATATTTAGACATCCGCGAAGGGATGAATAAGACTAAATTGTATCCACAATGCTGTCTCAGAGGCAGAGGCGCTCTGAATAGCCTTAATAAACTCGCTGAATCCTCGGAAATATTTCCAAGCTCCGGAGGAGTACCGAATGCGGCGAAAACTCTTCCCTTGACTTCACGTTCTTCCCGCTTTAGCGCAACGTCCGCCCTCATCCCCTCGCGTCCGTCGTCCTCTTTATCGTCTACATACTGAGGTAACGCGAACGCCTCGGAGAGCCTCCGGAAATGTTCTCAAGACGCCCCGCGGCGAGGAAAAACCGACCGCGGGGGTGTTAATAACCGATGCCGTCATCAAGCATGACTGTGATTATCGCATGAATATTCAGATTAAAAGTAGAAAAAAAAGAAAGAGAGAGAGAGAAGTTATCACGCGGTGAATCCAGATTATACTTCCTGATGAACCGAAAACAAGATACGAGAAAAATCAGGGGTGCTTCACGAGGGTTCCTTTTAAGATGTCGCGCCGCGGCATGCGAACGAAGTGCGCTACACGTGAAATATCGAGGCACTCTCGTGTTACGTAAAAATATTTTCATCCCACTGGTTGATGGCTCGCATCGACAAGCACGCATCGGAAACTCCCGCGCTGCTCGGCATAATACGCAGATTTGCCACCGTGGCGACACGATTTCGGCCGCATTAAGGAGAGAGCGTTCGCCCGTTCTCGTTGCGAGGCGATTTGTTCGGAGCTCGCAGCCCTCTCCGGGGGTGCGCGATCCATTTACCAGAATTTCGCACTTCTCGCACTCGACTCGTGAACAAGCTCTCCGCACGAGTCCCCCAAGACAGAGCTGGAATCTGCACGAGCGCGTGATCTATGCAACTGATCTTCACTTGGCAATATTTTAGGATTAGCTCGCGTTATTGAACGAGCCATTACCTTTTCTACTTCCTTTCCGGCGAAATTCGCATCGAGGTAACATTCGATCTAGTGTCCCCGATCTATAGCTTACCTGCAGCCGCGCGTATAGTCGGCAAAAGTGTAGACCGTTTGAAGTTCGTCAGTCGCGACTTCCGGTCGCGAATCAAGGCGAACGGGGAACGTCGACGGCGGAGACGCGGCACGAGGGGCAGCGAGGTAGAATCGACGGAGGGCGCAGCGAGGGGTGGGCGCGGGCGAGTGAAGCCAAGCAGAAATGGATTCGCGATTTCGTATGAATCGCTAGTTACTGAATAAAGTCTTTTCGCCCGGGTTGGCCGGAGCCGGCGGTGGTGGCTGGCTTTACTTTATTATATGTATATTCGCTGCAGTGCGCGCAGGATGAAACAGGGTTTTCGCGGAGAGCAGTCGAAGGGCGAAGAGGCGAGGGCGAGAAGGAGGAGGAGGAGGTAGTGGTGGAGGACGAAGAGGGCGAACGACGGGCGGGCGGGGGAGTGGGTATATCGCAAAGAGGGAGTTGGAAACGCACGGAGGAAGGAGGTGGTCGTTCGACCGTGCGGTTCTATGAAATCAAAGGCCACATTGTCACCGGAATTACCTCCATTCGGAAACGACGTATTCAGGCTACCGGGCGCACGTGGAATTAACCCTATTTGTTTGCCGCCTTCGAGTCGCGTGTAACGAAGCCACGATTTATTCCGTATATGCCCGCTCGCTCACCGGCACCCGCCGGAGAGCGGGAAAGAGGGAGCCAGCGAAAGAGAAAGAGGGAGAGAGAGGAACATCATCTCCCGTGCGATTCAGAACGTCGAGGAATCGATCGAGAGGGAAAGAGAGAGAGAGAGAGTGAGTGAGAGCGAGAGAGGCGCCGTGCGCTACGTGGGGCCCGAACTTGAAGGCGCTCGGGAAAAGGAGCTCACGCCGCGCGGCAAGAATCTGAATCGCGGCTAATGAGTCGCTGCTCGATCTACTTGCTGAATTACATCTGCATGTGCATACCCGGTAACTACGGCGGCCATTGTACGCGAATATCTCGGGCCGCTCGGGCACACGGGAGATTTGCCGATAGTAATCGCCGCAACGAGCTTTGCTGATCGCGCGCGTGTCCCGAGAAGATCCGCGATGCGGACAAATAACTACTTGAAAATACCCAAAATCTCAAATCCATCGAAAAAATCGCAAGTATAGAATCCGTAAATGTTTATAGAAAACGTTATGTCTAAACATGAAAATAGACTGCTAATTTTCTGAGATCATAAGGCGCAGCATTAAAAAGATAATTAAGCATTAAAAAGCATTAAAAAGATAATTTCAACCAGTTCTCACAACTCCATGTATATAAAAAGTTTAAATTTAAACGTTAATGTGACAGCTTATTAATCGGCAGTCATCTGCATCGCGTTGCCCACTCACGGACGAGGAAATTAGAGCGTATCGCTCGTTTCACGTCGGTCAGCTGTTGGCATTACGATGAAACCGTTCGAATTTTCACGGCTGCAGATGACCGTTTAATCGACCAACCGGTGTGCGCCGTTCTTGTCGATTTCGTTATTGGAACGTTCATTCGGAGTTTCAGCCTATTACAACAGCCGATGAATAAATCATCAGTTCCGCAACATATGCCTCCGTTGCACGTAAATTCCGTGCTGATACCGACGTGACGGCGATACCATCATCAGCATTCTTCTGCATATTCCAGTGTATTCTTTCGCGGGATTTGCTGTATCTCTAATGACTAAAGCGCCGACTACGACCACGAGATTCGCCATGTGCAAACCGGCTCTCGGCATATAAATGCACGTGCACAGGTGGCTGTCGCGATTTCGACGCGGCAAGAGAGATTGTTTTCTTCCCCGGTCGCAAAGTTTGTTTTAAGTTCAAGACACGCAAAGTATCGTTACTCACGCATACGTTTAAATTATTCAAACTACTTAATTTTAGGCTTATACAAAAATACAATAATTTCGAAATTATTGTATTGTATTGTATTTTAAAAAAATTAAATGTCATCATTTATCAATTAATTAATTAGTCAAGCAATTTCCGGAACGATTAATTTTTGAAACTTTTTTACTCAGCCTTTTCATAATTTCTTCTAATAAATTGTCCAAGATACTGTACTTTCAGATTTTATATTTGCATTCTTGTTGAATAAAATATGTTGAATTGCAATTCATTGATATCTCGATAGTCTATATATACATTAATATATATCATTCTATCATTGTTTAAATCAGCATTACTACAATATTCTTTCTATAAATAGCATAACAGTATCCATGCAATATTTTTATGTTACAATATTAACTACACATTTAAGATGCTATCTGTAAAAAGACCACCGAGTAAGAGAATTCGAATCGTCGCTCATAGCGAGCAGTGCGATCGTCGAATAAAAGATAAGGTGACGTCAACAAAGTTTTTCAAGTTCTCGTCGCGTAAGGGCGCACGTGTGCGAGAGATTTCGTGGAAAGAATCGTGGCCGAAGCGAGGAACGCAAATGCGCACGCGAAGAAAAACAAATGAACGCTGCTTGCCCGAAACAATCGAAGCCTGCACGGAGCAGGGGTTGCTGGCCTTTTATGTTACCAACCCCTGGCGTTCGTCGTCCCCCACCCCCGTCCCTATACCCTCAACGCACCCTCTTCTCCATCGTTGAGGCTTCATTCGTGGCGCCCTTCTCCTCTGCACCCCCCAACCCCCCTATATAGATTGCTCTTAGGCTGGGACTCGCAATAGGTCGTCGACGGTCCCAATAACGTGTGTCATATGCATAATATTAACTCTAGAATTATCAATAGAGCGGCCACGGATGAAGGAATATTCTTTGCGGTGGAGCGCGCCTATAATATCGAAATTCCATTAAGCGTTGTTAATTTTGATATTGATTAATTGCAACGTTGAAATCTTTTATATAATACTTGAATTTAATCTTGATTAATAAAAAACTAAAACATAAAATACAATAACATGTCACATTTACTTATAATTCCATCCTTCGTTATTCTGTTGTGCGACTTCCTCCGGAATTGGTGAAAATTTTATCTTTTACTTTAAGAAATTCTTACGCTATAGCGAAAAGAGCCAACCGAATCAGCAGGGAGGGCCGTCAAGAATCGTCATGATCCATTCCCGGTAAACTTTGAAAAAAATCACTCGGGTGCAGCGTTCGACGATGCTCGACGACCACGCGCATATCGCACGCGTTGGGAGAAAAGACATGCTCAAAAGAGAGTGCACTCACCATGAACGACGAGCCCGAGTCGGCGACGGCGGAGAAATTCGGCGGCGGCATCCGGGGGATGCAGCAACATAAATCAGATCCCAATCCTGGCTGGTGGTGTGATAGAGATACCGCGACCACTCTAACGACCACTCGGTCAAAGCCAAACGTCATTGCAACCCGCGGCACTACATCCAGCAATACGGCCGCGGCGCGTGACGCGCTGTCACGATCGTCGCGCAAAATTCAAAACCGAAATTCCGCGCATTGTCCGCGCGTCACCGCGTCACTCACACGCCGAGATTCTCTAAATCATCGGCCGCGTCTCGACGTCCGCTCGCTCGGGAACGAGCCAGCTTGGCGGCATCCGGCGTGCCGCCAAGGCGAAGGAGCGAGAGCACGCGCGCGGGAAAAGAGCGGCTTGCCCGCCCGCTTCGTCAAATCGTGGCTCCTTACGTCCCCTCCCTCCTCTTCTCCGCCCCGCGCGACTCCGTAAACGCGAGTGCTTGCTTGCACGCTCGTTGAATGCAGAAACGCGTCCGATCCGCGACGCGTTAAATAATGCGAGTCTTTAAATTGGAAGGAGGTTGCACACGTATATGTGTGACGGATACATAAAGGTATATAACGGAATTGACAAATGTCTATGAGGAGATGCATGGTTATAATATGTAATCATGACTTTTGTGTTCGAGGAGAAAGGAAAGAAGAATAATTAGCAATTATGTAATTTAAATGTTCGTCTACTGGGAAAAGATAAGAGAAATAATTTGTCATGTACAATTAAATGCAACGCTCGTAACGCGAGGATTCATATTAAATTAATAGTTGTTGAGCATCAATACCGATTATTATTAATCGCGACTGGTTCAATTTCTTGAATGCACCGCCGAAACTTGTCACATGCGCATTAGAAAGAATGCATCCTTCTTTGCGCTAACTTCACTGCGATGCTTCAAACATGTCGGTTAATGAATCACTTAACCAAACGGTAGCGATACGAGAATTTCAGATCGACGCCACAAACGGATAAGCCAAGACAGATATTTATGGTTATGATTAACGGAACCCGCGATGCAATATTTTGTCAACTGTCACAGGTGCAAAACCGCGGCAATATCGATATTTTCATCGCGATAAAACTACGAACGCGACGTGCGACTACGGTCACGCGGAGCGGCGAATCAGAGACGCCACCGCGCGCGAGTGGCGATTGTGCATTCAAAATCATAGTCGCCGCGCTTTAACGTCAACGATCGGTCCCAACGAGCCGCATAAGGCAAACAATGCACGGTTAAAACATCTTCAACTACCAAGGTAACCGGTATCATTGACGTGTCGCACAAGCCATTCGGAAGCCATTCGAGTTTCGGAGCACTCGAGCACACTTCGGAGCAACAGCGGTTGAATTAAGACAGTTACCTACAATCAAGGGATCCGTGACGGCGACGTTTCATCGACTATCGAACAGGCAATCCGCGTGCACTCGCGTGTAGTATCGCTATTTCTGCCGGGCAAAACCGCGATCGCGAGGAGCGACGAAGGAAAGTTCGATCACACGCGAATGACATCTCGCGTTTGAAATCGCGGAGCCACGATTCGACGATCGACGACGTTTCGTGTCACGACACTCACGACACTCCGGTGTCATCGTCATCGCGCGAAGATCACTCGTTCATTCATTCGTGCGAATCGGTAGACAAGCGATGAGCGGACCGGGACAGACTCGACACAAACGAACCCGCTCGCCTTGCGCGCAGCATGGAACTGATCACCGCTTCGCGCGTCGCCGTCGCCCCACCACCGTCCCACGTGACCGCCCCACTCGGCCGTACCGCACCGAGCGGCGCATCAACTCGCGGCTATGTTCACTGAATACGAGCCGCAAAAAATGCCGTCCCGATTTTCCGTTCGTATTTCAAGCAATTCACGCGTATACGTAAAATGCACATCCCTCGGCGAAGGTAAGAATAATAAAGTCGCAACTAGAAACTAGACTCGTTGCACAGTTGAATTTATATATTGCATCATTTACGTATCGCATCCGATCACGAGGTAACACTAACACTACCAAATTATCGATGCTGTAATGATCATCACTTGATACTTTGAGATTATTTGATATTCATCATTCGGCACTTGTGACACTTAAACTGGCACTCTTAGCATTTAAATTGGAACTCTTTAGACACCGCAAGTAAAAATTGCGGAGAAACGTAGTGCTTACCTTTTGCACGTTTTGCAAAAAATATGGAACGACTGAAATATTCGTTATGCTGCTGGCGCTGCAGTGTAAAGTTGCAGGTACAGTTGGAGCAGAATGAGATGCTAGGAAATGGCAGATATATTGTGTTACGATAGAAAAGAAGAAAAATTGTTGGTGCTGAATGACACAGTATCTTAATAGTTTTAGAGAATTGAATAAGAATCCCCCACCCGCAGGTCGACTTTTTGACCTAACAAATCCGTCTAAGGGCACTATAACTTTCTAGTTTCACAATGTATCCCGTTATTTGTAGAATTCCTTATGTCGTAAATTCGTTCGGGGAATATATACGTTCTGGTATTTTATCTAAATTCGCAATTTCCGTAAATTAATAAAAACAAATAATTTTTCTATGACACCTTTCAATTTTGTTACGCAGCTCACAAGCCGGAATCTACATACAGTTACGCTGTGAGACTGATACTCCTTTATTTGAGCAACAATGCAGCAACGCTTTGCTCCAAATACTACCGCGCAAACAATACGCGCATTCAAAAGTTATAATTAAGCTTTATTTATTATATACGAACAATAAAATACGAGTAACGGTAAAATACAAGTAAATCGAAATCATTCCATGTGTGCGTGCCGAGGCAGACGCGAGAGAAGAAATAACGTTGTTAATAAATCGCGGGAAGGACCGCGTCTCTAATGAGGGTTTGTTAACGCAGACGATCTACCAAGAATAGTAACCCGATACCTCGTCGAGGGCGCTTAATTGATTGAGGCGAATTGAACGATAAACTCATATCGTCCGGCAGAGAGGGCAATCGGTAGCCTGCATATTATTTCAATCGAAGAAATAAAATTTATTTAATAAATACAGCATAAACAAATTAACATTAATGTTTATCTCTCAAACAAGACTAAATTTTTACTAAATTCGAGTAGATTTTGGCGCTTAAGACATCTTGTCGTAATTCGCACGTAGGGGGAAGCTTACGTTTCGCGAAGCGGGCGAAAATCAGGCTTATAAATAATGCGCACGTTGTCCGCGAGCTTTTCGCGCCGAGCTTGCCGAGTGCATAAAGGTCGAGTCAATATAGTTGACGATATTGTGCTAGCGGGTGCGCGCTTTGTAAGGAACGCTCGGCGTCTTAATATCGCGGCCGGAAGGATTAACCACGAGACCCACCTAAGAATGGAAGGATCACGGTGGGATTCTAATTAAACGGAAAATAGCTTCATTAAGTTCGTAACAGCCCCCAGGGCCACACTCCACGATACTAAACCTATGCCATGTCGGGGGCGAAGGAACCGTCGAAAATCCGCGTTCGATGTATGTACGCGAGGAACGTGTAACGAGAAGTCGTGTATTCCGAGCAGAACGGGTACAAAGGGACATCCGTGGAGTACACGTGACCCAGGAATATGTGCTGGAGTTAACTGGCACACTTTCTCGTAAATTAACGCAACATTTGCCGATAATCTACTGATCGTCACGAAGAAAATCAAGCAGATGAAATGCAAGACGTTTGTTGCTCTTTTCCTTTATTTTCATTGTTATCTTATGTATTTTTGATTGAGTTGTTCATTATGACATGTAAAATTCTATCAGTCTTCCGATCTTCCTCATTACCTATACCGCTAACCACCTCTTCTTTCTGCTTTTCCTCCACTTTCTCGGTTGCGCCGTGCGGTCGTCTTGCCCACCTCGGCGCATCTCTTTTTCCTCGGCCTAGCCAGCACTTTGCAGTTTATTATATAGCCGCCTTTACGTCACACACTGCTTTACGAGCGAAACGCTCTCGGATATCCTCCATTGACGTTGCATTTTCCGAAGGAGGCGTTTTCGCGCGGCTGCCGACAAAGAATCGCGCATCAAGTGGACAAGGGAGCGATGCGCTTTATATCATTTTATCGTTCGCGACGTCATAAAACCACGCTTCGGCGAAAGAAAATCCCGCATGGATATGCTCGCATATTCAAGTGATCTTTCAAACTGAATACGTATGCATTTCTCAGCTTGCTAATCATATGTTTATCTATTAAACCAGTTTAATTTCCATAATTCTCGGTTAATTAAAAATGTATTCCGTTTCAGTACTGAATTTTTTACTCCCAAAACGCAAAACAACTGCTTAACATATAAGAAGAGACAAATCGCGAAATCGAAGTTTACGTAACGCTCGAATCACGACTCTTTGATTTACAGCTTAAATCAGGATGCAATAATGCTCGCGCGCGACGCCAAAATACTCACGTCACGATAAAAAGGGATGAAAAAGCGGCCGAGGAACGGACTGTCGAATTGGCGATTGCAAATTGCGGAGCGCATCCGCGAGGACGGTTTCCAGACCGAAGAGGCGAATCGGCAGAACGGTACGTAACTGGCGGAGGAGGACGCGAGGGTCACGGAGGAAAGGCAAAGGCAGAATGCAACGAATTCGAAAAGAGCGGAGCCCTGCGCCTGCATACGTAATGCTATCGGGCCATTGTCAACCGGTGCCGGCCCCCTTTTGTCTACCGGGGGGGTAGCGGGTGGACGAGCGAGGGGGAGGTAGAGAGGACACAGCCCGCGCCCTCAGTACCGCGGGCCGCAGGAAAATTCTAATCGCACCGATATCGATCTTCGGCCGATCATTTGCATGCTCATTGTTCGACCATCCGACGAAAATTCCGCCGGCAACGACGCTATTCCCACGGTATAGTCGCGGGCTGCCCAAACCGATTTTCTTCAACCCCCTTAGCGCGGAGACGAGACGCGTGAACGTCACGGAACGGCGTGCGCGATCGTGAATGTCAAACTCAACTCGTATCGCATAATCGCTCCGATCAGATCGAGAAATTGCGTTTCCATACGAGAGAAACGTAAAGATCAGATTATGTTACAACATAAGCAGATATTTTAATTGCCGATTAAAGGGTAATTTGTTTTGAATTTACAACAGTGAAATGAAAGATAATCTCGCTGTTGCAAATGCAAAACGAACTATAATCTTCTAATCGGCAATTAAAATATCTGCTTGTTGTAACTTATCTCTGGTCTTTACGTTCCTCTCGGAATATGGAAATAAAGCTGGAGGGCTCCTCTGGAAAAGAGGGTAGTACTATTTTCGGCTGAAATATAATTTTTCGTACGGGGAGGACGACGAAAGGCAAAATCTTCTCTGTGACGTGTCGGCAAACGGGAAATAGGGAGATGAGCAATAGGACGGGAGAAAACGGTGCAGAGGTACAATGAAGGGAGACGGAGAAAGAAAGAGAGAAGGAGATACATCGCTGCACATATTTTTATGTCATAGCGGTGGAGGTGCATTGTTGTCGCGAGACAAAAGCAAATGTGGCGGAAAAATTGCGGGGAAAAGACGAGGTGCGGGGTTTCGGGACGAGTGTCGGAGGACTGAAAAGAGCGCGGGAGGATGGGGTAGAGAGAGAGAGAGGAAGGGGAGAGGCACCGAATAGAGAATGGGTTAATGTAGGATCCCGCGCGATTACTTGACGATTATTTTCGCCGAATGTCCCGTGAAATCTACGCGCGAGAGTACACAAGTCACTCGTGCAAAGAGGTTGCATAAATAACTAGCGTCATAAATTTAAACACATTACAAACACACGCAGGAAGAACGGCTGTGTCAAAAAATATCAGCAGAACAAGGAAACGGAAAATAGGAACAAGAATTTTACAGCGACTTCACGGTTCAATCATGACACAATAGAGACGCATGTTATGTTTATAAAAAACATATGTATGAAATTACATATATTTTTCTCGAGACCGTTTACAAGGGAACTTCGAAGCTTATGGAGTCCATCGTGCACTTTCGCGTAAGCAGAGGCATCCGGATCGATCCTGCCAGCGCAATTTCCGAAATTTTCGAGGAATCGAGGAAACGACTCCAACACGGTACAGCAACGATAAAAAAAAAGGAAGAAAAGAGGTAAGAGAAAAGGAAATGCTCGAGAGGAGATGCGACGACTACAATTAAGCCAGTCAGCCCGCGTGGCTGGCTGACTCGTTCCATTGAGGGAATTGGCCTGCGCAGGCAGCGAACTATCGAGCAGAATTGAGAGTCGGCAAGGAGATTTCGCAGATTATCAAGCATCAGTTGCCGGGAAGAATAAGCAACCGCCAACCGTCATTTAACTTTAACGCTCCAACTGCCCAGCTCCGTCCCCGGTTACCCCCGAGGGCTTCTGCCGGTCCATGCTAATTAAATCTGCCTACGTACATTCCCTCCCTGCCGGCCCTCCCTCACTACTTGCATCCTACACAGCACGAATTCTCGGCCGCAGTCGTTTCGACGATCCTGCAGCATGCTATTTATGCGCGCACGATAAACTGGGTGCTCTCACTTTCGCCTCGATTCACTTCTGTTCCTGTCGTATCGAGTACGTCGCCCCCGACGCTCGCAAATTAATCCCCTCGGAGCCGATTTTCTATTTTCATCGTGCGCGTATTTTGCATGGTGCCCAATTAGACGCAAATAAAATTCCGGAATTCAAGAGATTTTACATCCACGGAATCGAAATCGGAATAGGAAGATGCTGGCGATCGCGAGACAGATATGAAATATGATTCGCCGATAATAACGAGAGGGTGAGAGAGCGCGCCTCGGCGCGCGAGTGTTCATTATAATGGAAACAAACGCGCGTTCCATCCGTACCATATCGTTCGAGTGATTTTCGTCTTGCCGTGGACTACTTCTTTCGACGTCAGCAGTCGGAACTGTGTCTTAGCAATGGTATTCTCTTATTCATTTGATTCAGCTATACGGCTTACACTCGACGAAGCACAGGGTAAAGCGCAAGAGTATGTGTTATTCGTTTCCACAATAGCGTCATTGTTGGAGCATTGTGCTTCCACCCCATTCCGTAGATTCGTCGCGAACACTTTACCTCCTACTCCTGGACCGTTCACAAATACATACGCACCGGCTTGCTTTACACGCGCGAGATCTCCTTTTCTACCGTTTCTTCATCGTCTTCTGCTGCTTCTTCTTCCCTTTCTCGTTCTCTTCTCCTTCCTGTACATTTTTCTCGCTACCACCCTCTCCTAGGACATATCTCGTGGCTTCGCTGCTTTGCCCATTACCGCATAGGAAAGAGGCATTTCTTACATCACCAATATCGATATTCCCTGTTCGCCGCGAACACGGCGTAATAATTTCTTACTCGTCCCTGACGCCTTTTCGCGTTCGTCCTACCGCGACGAATTATTCCTTCGTGAGATGTAATTACCCCCTTTTTCCTCTAAGCATGTAATGTTCCATAAAGATTTGCTTCCTTAGGTCTTTTAATTGCGACGCCTTCGTTCTTGTGAAATTCCGAGAAATAACAGTGTTCGCAGACAGGCGACCGACGCATTTCCCGACTGTGGCAAAAGTCGCGCATATAAACGCGCGCGTCCAGGCGACCATAAACCCCCGCGAATTACTATGTGGCTGTTCAGGAACGATGCCTGATTAACGACGGCGTGCGCGGCGCAACATTGTCCCAGGGTTGCTCGGAAAGGGGACAACGGACAGTAATGCGCTCATCTCTCAGGCACAATAGAACAATGCGTGCCATAAGTAAAACGCGTCCACTTTCACGAAATACACGCGGGCGCGCGTGTAGGCAGCACATTGTGCTATCGGCTACAGCTTTCGGGGCTGGCCGCGTGCGTGCCTGCGACGAATTCTCAGACATTGTTGTTCCACAGGATCCTCGAATATGGCCTGTGCAACAGCTCAAAATAGGGTATACGTATTAAAAGAAATTTTTATGACCAAAAACATCAACGTTGAATCTAAATTAAAATCACATCACGATATCGTCGCGGTGGACGACATCTTCTTCTCGATTAAACGAATCGGTTACAGAAGCGGCGGAATCGCGGCGATCGACACTTTACGGGAGGCAAGTCGCGTCGGGAGATTCGATGAACCTCGAGCCCCCAGGCGCTTTTAATCATCGCGCATCTGGATGACAAAAAGGGGGACGGTTAAGGTGCATCCACGACGGCGGGCAGAGCGGAGCTCCCACGTGAAACGGGTCCGTCTACGATGAGCTTTATGATTGAAAGAGAGAGAGCGGTCGGAAGGCGGGTCAACAATGCGCGCGAGCGAGACGGAGAATGTCAAGTGGACATTGTTGACGGTGACAATGCCGCTGAAATTGCCGGAGGACAAAGAGGTCTTATGATGATGCTGCTGGCGAGCGGGAGCGAATAGAGCGAGTTGCTCGTGGACAGGAACACCACTGTATTCTCCGCTTCACCCTTTGCCACCGATCCGCCGACCCTCCCCCTCGCCCCGGTGCTCCTTCTCGCCACTTCCCGCTTCCTCTGTTCCACGACCCCCCGCATTATCCGTCACTCTCGAACCCCGGTATTCCGATATCGTACCGCGGCGCCGTGCCGTTGCCCCTGTCGCGGCATCTTTACTCGCGAATTAGTCGCCATCGTCCATTAACCCCTCAAATCAACGAATTTTCTCCCTCGCTGAAGCGTAATGTCTGCGCTCCGTCAACTTCTTGCGATACATTTCGTTCGAATAATATCATACTGAGCACAACGCACGCATTGCCTTGATAGTATAATCTAGTATAATTTAATTGCGGATTTTTTAAAATGTCGTACTTGAAGGAGGAAAACGCGGAGATTGCTCGTTGTGATTTCAAAATGATTTCGAATCTCTGCGTATATTAAGTCTATCATCCGCTTGCCGTGATAAAACGGTTTATCGTCCTCGATCGAATGACTTCTTCTAATGCCATCGCTCCCTCAGAAAGGACCTGACCCTTTTAACGAAGGGCAATTCGTGACCTTTGCACGAACGGAAGGAATTCATCATTCGGGGTCTTCGTAACTCTCTTATAAATAGCGACGAATTCAACTAATCGTGCGCGTTATCAATAAATTTCAATTTGAAGGTTGCTAATAGTCGGATCGTCAATTTGTGATCGTAGTTTCCCTCCACGAATATAACAGAATATATTTACATATTTAAACACTCGCGAAATTTGCAAGCAGCTGCAAACCGATAGGATGTATACCCATCGCGCGGTTCTGCTTAGATTCTTTTCCTTTTTCGCGCGAGATACGCAATTAATATCGGCCAGGGGAATCCTGTTGCCAGTACCGGCGATTCTTTCCCCTTGAAGCGGACGAATATTTAAAATATACGAAACTTAAAGGCCGATATTGTGCTCGTCTGCGCACTGCATTATCGCGACGCGGACGAGCGCGCGCGCGTACCAACACGCGTATCCTAGAGAGTTTTCTACGTAGGTACATATGTATGTATGTATATATGTATGTGTGTGTGTGTGTGTGTGTGTGTGTGTGTGTGTGTGTGTGTATATATATTGCCAACGTTCCTTGCTTTCATTCGCTCGCGGAAAGAAGTAAAGAGCTTTGTCGCCGCGGCATCAAAAGCTTGAATAACGCGACGATGAAAGAAGGAAGTATCGGTACAAGAAACTGCACAGTGAATACTGAAAAGAATGTTGTCGCGAGAAGGATGGCGGCGGATGCGGGGAAAGCGAAAGAGTTAAGAAAGGAGAAGGAACGGGCGACATTGCAAAAAAAAAGGGAGGAACAGAGATAAAAAGAAAAGTAGAAAGAGAGCGAGAGAAGGGCAGCGGGAGACGGAAGACGACGGGAGAGAAAGGAGAATGCTCTCTATCGGGGAAGAAAAACCTTTTGAGAGAAAGTGATGAGCATTTCTGTGGAAGATCTAATACAATCACCGGGATAGCATTTCGAAAGAAATTTAAATGTCTTATAAATTAGCAGCACGCGTTCTCACAAGTCTCCGTCGAAACGAAACGAAAAATTGTACATTAAGAGATCGGTCCAGCGTGAGAATTGTACTTCTTTGTTTTATTTTTACGTATTTTACTTTGACAAGTGACAGAAAGGATTGCGTGTGCTGACGAATGCTGCTACCCACACATCGAGAGGATGTGCGTTAAGTTTCGCCGTCTGATTGCCGGCTCTATCTGTCGTACGGGAAGTTGGCAAAAGGAGGAGCGTTTTAGCCGGTAGCGTGAGAGCGCTGAGCGAAACAATGTAGCTTTTGTGGAGCAAAGAAACGGCGAAACTCGCCTAAAGGGAAAAGCTAAGAGCGATTGAAATACACCCGCCCTCCGCGTTTTTACTGCCGCCTCTCTCGGACCTTGCTACCGTGCTTACCACACCGTCGCACAGTGTCGGAAATTTGAAAAAATCTGGCCAAAAATCAAATTTTTATATAGAAGTATTGAATGATCTTGAACATTTTAATTGAAAGATAAATATATGTATTAGCTAGAATGACAATCATAAATATAAACTTTAATATTTCTTACGACGCGACGCTCGGATAAAAAGACACGATATATATTTTGTATTGTCTATTTATTTCTTGTATATTGTACACTGTACTGTTTTATCATTTCATCGCCTTTTAACATCATGGAGGTGCCACCAGAAAGTATGTAAAGAATATTATAAAAACGTTTCTTATTTCTATTGCATAAAAGCCATAAAAATTAACCTCATTCATGGATCGTTACATTTACAATCTTTGATTAGATTTTTATTACATTTCCTGGCATTCCCCAAATAATGTTTACGTATGTATTTAAAGCTTTTTTAATGTAGTTTATTCTGCAATTTTTTAAATTTGCGAAAATTTGCGGATTTTATGAAAAAAATCAATATTTTGCTGAATCAACATTTTCCTTCACTATACCGAATTTTTTTAGTATCTTGGGCTTTTTCTCTATGGTTTTTTCGAGAATTATTTTTCGCTTTAGGGTCACGTGATCGTTACGTATGTATGAAGAGAATAAGGCTTTATAACATATTATTGGAGAAGTCCACCCAAGTCTTTTGCGACAAGATGCAACGTGAGCATCTAACGCAACGTGTTATGTATTATTAATGCATTTAAAGTAATTGTACATGTAATTTGCATTTAAAACATGATTTAGAATTATGGCCAAGTTTTTGATAAAATCCGACACTGTGCGTCGCTTCCCCGCAGCTTTTACGTTTCGCATTACGATAAATGATGTGCGCGCGCATGTGGATGCGTCATGCACTATTACGAATTCCGGTGAAAAGTCAAGCGTGTCGCATGGCAGGTCCATGGATCGACAAGAAAAGCGCAGGGTGGTACTAAAAAATGAAAAATCTCCGAAATTCTTTCTGTTCTGCTTCTTTTCGCTGTATTCTTTCCGCTTCCAAAACAGGTGCACCCATCCAAATTTTCCTTTCAAAACAGGGAACAGAGAGAAAGAGAATTTTACGACATGAACTTGAAAATCATCACTCACAAGAAGAACGACCCGGAGGAAACTGACGAAAAGGACACGGATAAGAACGAAAGAATGCGAAAGTAACAACGAGGACCAGGGGCGGCAGCGTGGCGCGGTCGGCATTGGAAAGGGATGGTATGTGTCGAAGGAGCGAGTATTGGTAGACGCGGATGGCAGGGGGACGCGGGACGGGAGAGGAGCGCACATAGGGAGGCGGTATGGGGTGGTTGCAGGTTGGTAGTCAAGACTGCCTTCAGATTTCCAGAGTGAAGCATTGTGTTCCGAAGGCGCATTGTCCTCCCGTCGGCGGGAACTCGACAATGCCGAGTCCGTAAGTTAGTAACCCTACCGTAAAAACTTATCTCCGCCCCCGAACACCACCGACCTCCAGCCTCCGTGATTCCGTTCGATTTCCAACCGCCACCCGTGCCCCCTCCCTTCTTCCGCCCCCATCGTTGGCGTATTCTCGGTTCCGGGCCCCCGCGTTCTAGAAGAGACGCATATCTCTCTCTTTCTCTCTCTCTCTATCATCCCGTCTCTCGCTCTTCGGGTTATGGCGGAACGATTCCGCGCTGCGATTCTGACGTCTTTTCCTACTCGCGGGATCAAGCCAACCGTCGCGCGGTGAATTTGCCCCTCGCGGCTAAGAACGAGCGTCGCTCGTTCGTTTCCTCTACCGCGGATAGGTACCCTCGAACGCTTGAGGTCGAACGCTTTGCTGTCGCAGATTCGCTTCCGGTCCGAATTGCGCGGCATCCCTTGTGAAAAACAACCGTTTGATACATCTGTTTATTCAACGATGCACAACTGATTTAGCAAATTAACATAATTAAAGGAACGAAAAATCTTTTTTCTCTCTCGACAACATCAATCTACACTTTTATTACTATTATCTTGTTATCTTTACAGCTACTATATTATACTACTGCGTTTTCTAAGCTGAAGATGATAACGGCTGCATGCGCTCGTCGCCAGCCGAGTCGCAACCAGTAAAGCGTTAATTGTATCGACAATTCGAGGGGGTATCGCGGGGGGATGGCAGCAGAAGTGAGCACAATGGAGCAGGACGGCGCGCGATTCCGAGAGTCGGAAGTGAACGTTCCGGGGAGCGGATACAAACATCAGGGGTTGGCGGGTGGTCCTCTCCTCTTTCCCTCTCTCTCTTTCTAGTTGGAACTCAAGTTGCCGGCCGACCGGCCGGTCGACCGGACAACGCGCGCGGTCGTCGGACAAAGCTTCTCTAATTGTCCCCATCAGCGACAAAGAATGGACCGCGGGTCTGCCTCTGACAATTTCATTTGTAATTTGCATAAGGCTTATTAAAATCACAATGAACGAGGAGTCGCCGCTGCCTGTCGGCGCGCTGCGCCGCGCGGCGATGACCGACGATGAGACCGCGACCGCGAGGATGACGACGACACCCTCGTAAACGTTTTTTTCAAAACCGCTTTTCACCGAAGGGATACGTAATCGCGTTACGACGAGTGACGCTAATTGCCGGCTCTGCCGCGACATTAACGCTTCTTGGTGAATTTTTCCTTTTGTCTGATCCCACCTCCATCGTTCTCGTAATCGAGCTCATTTTTCGGAGGGAATGGGACAGGCGATGCAAATTATAAAATATCCTGGCTCGGAAAAGAGCCTCCATTTTTTTTGTTGAAGTTTAGGAGAAGAAAGCTGAAGAGTCTGAAACAATTTTGAAATAATTTCGCGGTCCTACGAATAGTTTAAACATGTAACATAAATCTCATCGACTCTGTCCAATTTTATATTATTTCTTTTGAAATAATTGCTGTAAATGTGTCGCGCAAAAATTATTACATCGGGAATGTCGTATCGTATATCGCGAGAAATAATTATATCTCGGGAGTGCTGTGTTTTTTTAGGGATGCTCTAAGAGAGGAGGAGGAGGAGGAGGCTCAGGATGGAAGGTTTGTCGACCAAGAGAGCGACAATATATAATCAAATCAAGTTGATCAATACCATTCAACCATAATTTTCGAACGTGAGTGTCGCACAATATCAATTTATATATCTAATAATAATAATTATATGTAACATTAGAAATTAGAAATAATAATAGCAATATAAATAGACTTACGACATCAAGTTCTAAAAATCAAATAAATGATGATAGACTTACAGACCAAACTGAATGCTAATACTTAAATTTGTGAAAAAATATTAAATCCATGAAATTTTAATAAGCAAGCAATTTTAACTTGTAAAACAAAATCTCCTCACATGACTTTATGCATTTTCCTATTTACTTTTTAATTTTTTATTTTAATGTTCTTCTACTTTTACAAATTTTCAAATAACAGGACTACTTTTTCACGATTTCAATTTTCACTTGAAATAAAAAGAAAACAAAAAAAGTATTTTGAAGCATTTGTAGCGTTAAGTGGACCGCACCCTAGATATCCTCATTACAAGAATCGTTTGTGGGGACAAAAGACTCTAAAGTTCCTCGTCCTAAGAGCCTGTTGGCAGTACTGGCTCGTACTCGCGTCCGACTGTTCATCGCGTCTGTTTGCGTTACGTTGCACGCTCGACGATGAGCAGTGTTTTCTTTTCGCCCCGCGCGTACTGTAAAATCATTCTGCACGCAGCCAAGTACCCGCATTGCGCGATAAATGGCTTGCTGCTCGGCAAGCAGAAGACCAAGGATGGCAGAGCGGATCTGTACATCGAGGACGCGATACCTTTATTCCATGTATGCCTGCACGTCTCGCCAATGGCGGAGATAGCGCTCACTTTGGTAAATATTTCACGAGTTTCCTCGTTGCCCTGAAATTATCCGCGAAACCGCGCGAACTAGTGCACGTCATAAGCCGCGTACTAGATCAGTGCGTAACGTAGGCGTAACCGAGTCCTAACCTATTCAGCGCTTACGGAACGGTCGTAGTGTCGCAGTGTCACTTTACGTCAATACTGTTTAATATTACAGGTGGACCAGCTAGCTGCGAGCAAAGGCCTTACACTGGCCGGTTATTACCTTGCCAATGAGAACATAAATGACCTAAGGTACTTTGCTGCTTCTTGAGCCTTTAAGCGTTACATTAGTGCTGACTAGTGACCTTCTAATAAGAGTCTGGTCATAAGAGCGATTGGGTCAAAATCGTGCGAGAGAGAAAGATGAGTTATACTCATTGAAATGTAGCGTGGACTATCTGTAGCACATGTGTGAGCACATGCGTCAGCGAATATATATATATATATCTTTCTCTCTCGCACGATTTTTACCAAATCGCTCATGGCCAGACTTATTAGAGGGTCTCTAGTGCTGACCCATCTCTGTTTTTCCATGCAGTACAGACAGACCAGCCCACAGAGTAGCCGACAAGATCGCGGAAAACTTTAACAACGCTCTGCTGGTAGTGGTATGTTCGCCGATTGTCACGTTGGAATCTTCCGCAACTTCCGTTTTTAAATGGATTAACCGTTTCTGTTTTGCTGTTGCTAGGTGGACAACCGAGAAGTGACTCTAGGTATGGAATCTAGTCCGTTGAGGATTTCGCAGTCCGTGGATGGCAAGTGGAAGCCAAAGGACGCTGCAAAGTAATTATAGTTTCAAAATTGTCTCGTGATTGTGATGGAAGCTTGCTTGGCCGCTAAACGCGTTTCATTCTGTTGCAGTATAATTTATGAGGGAGGCATCGTGCACACGGACGCGATGTACGCGCTGCTGAAAGCGGAGGAATACAGGGATCTAGTCGATTTCGACAATCACCTCGATAACATCAGCCTCGACTGGCAGAATCAGAAACTGAACAAGATCATCGACGCGGCTGTCGAGTCGCACAAATAAAGAGGCTACACGCGAACCATATGAAGATTGTTTTATTTATGTGTTATGTTGCACCCTGTATGTCATCGTATGCAAAGTAACAAATGTATATACGAGATAGAGTTTATAAATGAATATCACTTGTTTTTAAGTCACCGAGTTTTCCTGTGAGTCGCCATTTTCTGCCAATTTCCGATTCTCCTAGGTGAGTTTCGCGCTATCTCCGTCGACAGTAAAATCTCGCTTTGGCACGACGATTTTATCCTTCTGTCTGCCATTAATTTATTAAATCGGGATCATTTTTCCAATTAAATTATCTGAAAAATTTTAAATAACCTACAGGACATGAAAACAAAATTCACAAAATTGTGTAATTTGCTTCAGCAGAAAAATAATTCCGGTTAATACTATGTACGTAATTTGAAATCGACAAGCAGATATCGTGACCTTTAGGACAGAAACAAACGTTGTTTACCGACCGGTTATATATACAGATACTCGAGAAGTGCAGAGCGTTTCAGTTGATCGTCGGGCCAGTTCAAATTCCACGTTTCCCTATCTTTATCAGGTTCAACTGGCGAAGAGGATTTTATTATTCAGACGAAGAATATCCGCTTTGTTGTTAACTTGAAACTGTTGATACGGTTCCGCCGCACGGACCTAACCTAACGATTTGCTCGTGACGTCTCGCATTCCTAATAAATCAAGGTATCTGTCAAGTAGAGCAATATTAACAGTCATCCTCCGCAACCGGCATCATTTTTAAACGCGATGTTGGGAGACAGAGGGAGGCAAAAAGCTAATTATCTCTGTCTCGCGTATTTTCTGAACAGAGTGTAACCGCGTTGCGGCTTATCTCGCGCAGCGTGTACTAATAAACACTAATTTGCGTTGTACAACAGTAGCAACTGTGCAGACAATTTATTATATTTCATTAATCGAGCTTAACCATATTTGAGCGAAGAGAATTCTTGTATTAACAATTTTTCTTTTTATTTATTGATAGATAATGAATCAGCAGTGTAGCTGTGGTGATGCACACGATGCTATGGAATTGGGCGTCAAATACAGTTTGCACGAAAAGATAGACAAAGACAAAGTGGAATGCTTGAACGAAAATGTGGAAGGCACTGGCGTAAAAGTCTTCAAGACATGGGAAAATAGGTTGAACACAGAGGAGGTACATATTTAGGAAAAATCTTTGTCATATATATATATTCTAAAGTATATATTATAGTTATATGATTTTTACACAACTTTACAATTTTTACAAGCTTTCTTATTTCATTAAATTTTAGTGCGTGGAGAGTGATACAGATCCTGAGCTTCTCTTCAACATACCGTAAGCATTTTCATGTGCGATACATGTATTAAGAAATAAATACAATTTATACACAAGTTTATCCTTTTTGATTCCTCGCAGCTTCACAGCAAACGTGAAACTGAAGGGCCTTATTGTGATTGCAGACCCCGAATATTTTCCCACAAGAGTAAAACTGTGAGTATTGTAAAAAAGTAAAAAATATATTAGGAAATACAAGGTGTGTGTGTATTCGAACAGAGTGCCTAACATATTGTTCGCAGGTTTAAAAACCGACCGAACATGATATTCGACGATGTGCGGCTCGAGGCAGATCAGGAATTTCAGCTAATTAGAGACTCGCAAGGAATCCACGAGTATCCCGTGAGGTATGTACAATGCAACCATCATCAAACCCGTAGGCAATTTATTATACTTCATTAATCAAGTTTAACCATAGTTAAGCGAAGAGAATTCTTGTTTTGACAATTTTTCTTTTTATTAGAAAACTGAAGAAAACTTATCGTAATGTAACACGGTTTTCTTACAAACTGTTCGTACTTAAGTGTTTAAGGGGCGTTAAATGTACGCGAGGATTGAAATCATGAATTTCAGGACTGTCAAGTTCTCGTCGGTGGAACATTTAAGTCTATACTTCAGTAGTCATTCGGACACGGACTTTATCAAGATCTACTACATTGGTCTCAGAGGCGAGTGGACCGCAAGTCACAAGCACGGCGTGACCCTCTGTGTGTACGAGGCGCGACCGTTGATCTACGAGTATAGCAAAGATCAGTACGCAATCACCAGAGTGATTAAATGATACTTCTATTGAGATCCAAGTCTTAATTTCATCGCGGTTCTCTTAAGCCCGGTCTTGCAGGTGGAAAAAAATCTCGTGAAGACGCCGAGGATGTGCGTTCGCACGTGATAACACTGTGATTTATCGTGTACATTATCAGACTTATACCTGTAACATGTCCTAAAACTAATAAAAAAAAAGATCTTATAATGAAAAAATGTTTGTAACAGTTTTATTTAAATCACACAATTGTATGTACGTAATACCCTTATTGATATTATGTTCTATGATAAGACCTTATTTAACAGATACATTGTACATATTTTCATCACATCGCATCATTACTGAACCTCCCCTTCCAGTGTGACACACGGTTGGATTTATTAATCTCCGCTTACCCGCGCCCGCGCAACGAGGTTACTTATTGAAACTTATTTTCCCTACATCTGCCTCCGAGAACATCATGTCTAAATGGAAATCGATTATCTGAAACAATTCAGGCGGCTGCGGTATCCTGCCGGTCTCGAGCTTCGACCAAACGGGAACATCTGAAACACATGGCCGCGAACGCGCCGTTTGAGCACCGTCAGACGAGCCCAGACGAATCTCTGTTAACAGAACGAGATAAGAGTCGTGTTTACCATTGAAGTGTATCTCGAACGCGCCCGATGAGATCAGCTGGCCTTCGATGGCGTTGCAGATCAGGAAAATCAGTATGCACGCATAAAAACGATTGTCTATACACCACTGCCATACTGACGGTAAAGGCCTACCGAAGTCGAATCCGCTCACAATAAGGATAATTATCAGTATCTTCAGCATTCCCTAAACAGAAATTCATACAATGCCTGAGACGTACAGGTACAAGTCGACACGAATCATACACGAGGAGGAATGGACAAGACTCAATTACCAGCGATTTCGCGACGAACATGTTGTAACCGGGTGGATTAAAGTTCTGTCCCTCCACGTGAAGCTCCGGATACTTCTCCTTGAGGATGCTGGCATACTGCTCGAAGACTTTCCTATAGCCGCACGAGTAGCTGCAACACAGGAAACGATAAGCCCATCGCTACCTGACGTCACGACGGAGTCCGCTTACAAATGTCTAATATTCCTAATAAATATGCCCGATAATTATGTCCGACGTTCTCAGGAAAACCGCGTCGCGGTTTTCTTTACACCGAGCGCAAGCTTGACAAGTGCCTCGTTATTGCGCCCTTGCAATTTAACCGCGCACACGATTACGTTACGTACATATCTATTATCTTATAGGCCGGAGGATGTGCAGCCGCTTACGCTCCGTGCGCGTGCAGATCAACAAACGGATCGTTGAGCTTACCAATAAGCGAATCTCAGGGTCGGCCCGGTCTTCGCACCGAGTTTGGTTAGCGGCGCCTCATCACCGTTCGCCTCTATTCCGTGCACCAACAGAATCGCCAGGGTACACAGACTTATTAGCCAGCGCATATTTATCCTAATTCATTGAAGAAAACGCAACCGTACCACTCGCGCGACAACCAAACGCATCAGTACTGCATGGTACCTATCAACGTATTCCCACCATCTCTCTCTCATTCTCTCTCTCTCTCTTGCTCCCGCTCTTTCTTTTTCTTTCTTTCTCCCTCACGATATATCGAATCGAATGTATCGTATCGACTGTTCGTGATTTCCTTAATTGCTCCTTATAAAGCGATTGGTTAGGATCGGTAAGTAATTGACGTCGTTAGATTTCAATTGGATGTCGAGTCGACGCGAATCTCGGATATTTATCATAAACGGTAAAAGAATATTTTGTCGCGTTTAAAATTGTACTCCGAGATTACACCTACGCATGCTTGCTTCATGGCGGTAGCTGGTCAATCGTAATTGGCTGGTTCCGCTGCGAAATTCTCGAGTCACGTTCATGGGACCCAATTTGAAGATTCTTTCGACGTGACGAATCGTTATCTTATCTTGGTCTTGATACGATTCGGATGACTGTTCGTTTTTCCCTTACTTGAGCAATTATCGATAGTCGCCTGTTTCACGGAAATAGACACGTACGAACGATGAAAATTGCTTGCTTTTTCGCGTCCGCGTCGATAATATTGCATAAAAGATAATTATTTATTCAATTATTCATATCTTGTCTAAAAAAAGTGTAAAAATCTAGTTGCTTGCGTTTCAAGAATCAACGTAAGATGACATGAGATTTTGAAGGAAACTAAAGGTCACGTGACCGCACCTGTCGCTCCTGCGACGTGCCAAGCCAACCGTTTGTTCGGTTGGCTGTCGTGGCACCCGTTGACACTTGCGAACGATGTTGGTTATGTGCTATCCTGACAGACTTCAAAGTCTGAGCCCGCGATGAGCGAGAAAAACATCAACTCCGCTTTAGTGCGGAGAGTCAATAAATTGCTGGAGTCTAGGGTGGAGCATGACAAAGTACGGACCGCAACCGATCGGTTAAAAATCTGCGACACAAATCCCATTTTGCGAGCCGCTTCCCAAAATGAATACACACTTTTGACACCGTTTCTGTATTTCTTGTTAATTTTTTAATACACTTGAACATAGCAATTGGTGATAAGTTTCGCGTGATGCATTTCAGGACACGTTGGAAGCTTTGAAGGAGTTGTCGACCTTCTTCACCGAGAACACCTTGAACTCCCGTCGAAACTTGCGCAGCAAAATAGAGAGGAGAAGTCTGACGATAAATGAAGAGTTTCTCGCTGCTTTCAAGCAAGTGAAGGCTTCGCTGGATGACGTCTATCAGGACGTCCTGGCGATGAACACGGCCGTGCAGTCCATGACCAACCGCTTGCAAGCTACGAAAGCGCAGACGTCACAGCTCTTGGAACAGACAACGAAGCTTCAGAATGAGAGGTGAGATTTTATTCTTGCATGTGTACGAATAATATGTAACTTACTAGTGTCAAAAGAATTGTTGTTCACACTTGTTATACATTGTTCAAATTTTCTAATTAATTTATTGTTCTGCTCTTTTTCAGTCAAGCATTATCCATGCAACAGGAAGTAGCGAGAGCGTTTATCAAAAACTTCCAGCTGTCTTCATCCGAACTGACTGTCCTGCATGGATCAACTAGGGAATCGCCCATAACGGAAGAATTTTTCTCAGTGATCAACAAAGTACAGGTAGACACTATGCTTTTGTCACTTTTATGAACTATTTGTCCTTGATTGATGACAATTATTTTATAACTTTGGAACTCCAGGATATTCATGGCAAATGCCGGGTGCTGATGCAATCTGGTTATCAGACATTGGCTTTGGACGTGATGCAAAGGATGACACTACTGCAAGAAGCCGCGCTGGAGAGGTTGTATCGGTGGACGCAGACTCAGTGTAAAAATATAGAGAATGACCGTCTCGCGCCACTGCTCATCAAGGCCACAAGTAAATTGCAGGATAGGCCAGTGTTGTTCAAGTGAGAAACTCCCACTTCTGGATGCAAATATTATTTTGAAATTGTCACGCGAAATTCATCGCAAATCGATTAATATTAAATAGATAAATATTAAATAATATTTAAAAAATTGATTAATATTAATAAAATGCCGAATATTTCTAGATATATCCTAGACGAGTATTGTGCGGCTAGGAAGACCGCCCTGGTAGGATCTTTCATAGATGCGCTAACGTTAGGAGAGGGTTTCGGAACGCCGAATTCTATCGAAATGCACGCCAACGATCCCAAGCGATACGTTGGCGACATGCTCGCGTGGCTGCATCAAGCGGTGCCCGTCGAGAAGGAGAACATTCTCACTTTGGTGAAAGACTGTGATAAGACAGGTGGAGTGGATCCGCATTATCGAATACTAAGAATAACAATTCCTCTATTTTTTTCCATGCGATTGAATTTTTGATGCTCAAACTCGCCCATCCGTTGCAGATGTGTCGGATCAGGTGAAACAGGCGTTGAGTAACATCACGGAAGGATTGTGTCATCCGTTGAAATCAAGAATAGAGCACGTCATATCTACGGAAGCGCCGGCAACGGTATTGTATTCCGTGACGACTCTAATCAGGTTTTACCGTGCCATCACCCAGCAAGTCATACCCGACAGCGTCCTGGATCAAACCTTATTGGATTTACTAGCCCTGAGCGAGAAGAGTTTCCTCAGCCGACTGCAGAGGGAGACGAGGATCGCTCTTGGGGAACGCGCGGAGCCACCCGGAAGCGATCTGGTGCCTGCTCCATCTGTCTCTAGACTATTGTCACTCTTGAACGAGATACTGTCCGTCGCCAGCATAGCCGAAGACAGGGAGAAGGATATGTTGCAGGTGTGTTCGCCGGAAATAAGAAGCAGTTATTATTTAATAAATTATTATTAAAATTAATAAAAATAATAAAATTTAATTGATTATTTTTATTAATTTTAATAATAATTTTAACAATAATTTATTAAATAATAACTGCTTCTTATTTCCGTCGAACACACCAATTAAATTTTATTAATTTTAGTAATAAAATTTAATAAATTATTATTTAATAAATTATTGTTTAATTATTATTCTGTGATCTACAGATAGTGTCGTGTATCATCGATCCATTACTGCAAGAAGTCAACGAGACGGCATCCCGACTGCCGACTGTGGACATGGCGGTCTACCTTCTCAATTGCATGCATCAGATACAGTCGACATTAGCATTATACGAGTATATGGATCAGAGATTAGAAAGGTTACAGGTGATTGGTTAGTTTTTATCTAGGTCGGACGTAGAACTATTTCAGTTGTTTTACACTCGCGGTCGCTCAGAAATTTTCATCAGTATCGTAACTGGGCTGTTGTGATCCAGGCACAATCGGACGCGCAAATCGACACGCTCACGTCGGAGCAAGCTAGCTCGTTGGTCGCGCATTTAAATCTAGGCCCGATTTACACCATTCTGCAAGGACGCGAGCAAGGGCCGCTCTCATCCATTCCCGGCATGGACGCCCTCAGCGTGAAGGAGTTTACAGTAAGCGATTGATTGCACGAAGCGGTACACGATTATTCGTGGGTATTAATTTTTATTCTCTACAGAATAAATTGGAGGCGTTTTTGGTGATGCCAGATGTGCTGCTATTGCCGCAAATAGGTTTGCTGCAAAGCAACAACCATCGCACTGTCACGCAGAAGCGATCGTTCGAAGTGATTAGCGCTATATACAAGCAGTTGTACGACGCCTGCTACGATCCAAAAAATTTGTATCAAAATCCCAGCGGCCTCTTTTCCAGGACACCTGAAGAACTTTTGCAGATGTTAATTTCCCAATAATTAGGTATTTGTATAAGATCTGCATTATAGGCGTCATATATTATGGTTTTATATATATACACACACACACACACACATAATGTACATAACTATAATAAAAAATACTGAAACGAGACTTTAATTATTCGCAAGTACGAGAATTCTGAATTTCTTTATTTAATTATCTTTATTAAATGTATTATAGTATAATTGCGTATCCAATTAAATGAAATAAATTTCCCATTTACAAGTTTCATATTCAACATCTCGTAGCGCCGGTGATTGCGATTGGTGGACGGATCCGGAGCCCGCGGTTGCTGAGCGGTAATTGGCCACGCGGGCCGCGTCATCAGAATGGCAAGGCGCCTGCGCGTGCACCTTGCACACCGATTGGTCCGACGCTCCAGTCAGTCGTCAGTCCGGTGCGGTGGAGGATAGTTGTTTCGTGTCACGTTTGCGATCGCCCCGCGTCATCCGTGCATCCTCTGTCTGCGTGGTGGTGCGCCGTGACTCGCCGTACGTGACGGCCTCGTCGTTGCCGTCGTCATCGGTCGGCGATCCGTCGGCGAACGCTATCGCACGGCAATCGCGGTGCTCGCGGCGGGGCGGAATTCGACGACGCGCGCGTACGCGATACGCGACGCCGTACGGCGGCGAGCACGGCGCCGACGCGACGCAGCGCACGAGTGTAGCGCGATCCCGGGTCGCGCGATCAGTGATCAGATGCACCATGGACCAGGTCCCGTCGGTACCGCGACGCGCACAAAGGACGGATAGAAAGCAGCAGCGGCGACGGCAGTGAGTGGCGGAGCGTGATACACAGAGTGCGGGAGCAAGATGGCGGAATCGAGCTATTATCAGGTGAGTCTCGCGCGCCCGCGGCTACCTTCGTCCGCGCGCTTTCTCTCTCTTTATCCCTGTTCTTTCTCCGTACGATTCCGAGGACTGGCGCGCGTGCCCGACGCACGTTTACTCCCCGTCCTCGGACGCCATAATCGAGCACCGTTCCCGAACGCGATCCGGGACCTCGCGTCCCTGAACGCGTTCCCACCTTTTTCCGCCGTCCTCGCTCGCTACGTCCGTTCGTTCGTTCATCCGTCCGCGACGCACATGCATCGGTACTCCAACAGGCTTTCCCATCGGCGGCGATTACGGGGGAGGGGCAGATCGACGCCGTTTTCGCCGATCGCGAGGAACTCTCGGTCGCGGCAAACCAGGCGTGACGGATCGCGCACACCTGATATGCATCCGATTTCTTATTTTCTCATGCCCTCTCGTTCTCTCCTCCCATTCCTCCCCCGCGCATCCGAATGTCTGCGTTAATTGAGACTCCGCTCGACTCGACGACTCGCGACGTCGACGTCGACTAAGTAAGTGGAGACGGAGGGAGAATTCAGTTAAGGATCAGCCGACCAATCCTGAGACGGGACCATCTCAGGCATCCTTTCGATCTCTCGATACTTTTCCGGCTCTCTCCGGAATCGGAGAACCGACCGATTCCGTGCCTAATGATTCGCAAAGGATGCGAGACCTGGATCGCGGTAGATCCGGGCACATCCGGTCGGCAGTCGAGTAGTCGCTCCGGTATCCCGAATAACGACATCTACGTACCGGCGCGATTCCGTGAAGCGGCCTCTCCGGAGAATGGACGTCGCGTCAGCGTGAGCGCTCTTGCGACAGTCCGAAATTTCGAGCCATCGAAACGACACCGGTTTCGCTCCGTCGATCTTACCCGAGGCGCGCTCGGGAAGGAGGCGAAGTCAGTCGGCGCTAATCGGCGTTGGTGTAACCGGTCCCGACTGACTTTTCGTGCCGGTCGGTCCTCGGTAACACCTGCTCCGCCGTGGCGTGGACCGGCAGGATCCGGAGATGGAACGATCGCGACGCAACTGTGATCGGTTGCTGTACAACGGAGCTATTACGCGGACTGTAACGATGACGTATCGAGCGGATGGAGACCGAGAATCGGCGCGACCAGGGGACACGCCGGTCCTGAATTTTCATGTGTAACCACACGAGTTCCGTTTTCGATAAAAGAGTCCTGCACGAATCCGACAATGCGTTTCGCAAGGTGTCATCCCGTTCCATGCAGATCGCTTAGATCGCTCGTCGATCTTGCTCGTTTCTGTTGTATTCGACGCCGGAGTCCTCAGAGGAGCGATTGCTCTCACGTTCTGCCTTGTAGCTTTGATTCCGAAGAAGAGGCATGTATTACTAAACATCCTTGTATCCGTGTATCTCACGGTGATTTACGTTCCAGATCGAAACGCCATCGTGGTCGCGCGTTGATGAGTCAAGCGTGGCTCGATAATTCAACTCGCTGTCGCGGACGCGTGTTTCGCGAGTAACGGTTCGCCGTGGAAGCCTCGGCTTAGTGAAAACAATTTTCCGTCCGGCGGAGTTCGTATTTACGCCGACGGTTTATATTCCGCGATCGGTACGCTCATTCCGCAGCGGCGAGGGAGGTTCCTTACGATCGCGCCGTGACTGTTGACCTCTCCGGGATTATTGTGCACGGGCGCAAATATTGTGGACACGTGTATGAAAATAGACCGTGCGTCAGTGCGCGTCCGCCGCGTGCAAGAGTGCCGCGTTTCTTAACACACTAAAGAGATATCCAGATGTACGCTCCTTCTCCGTGGAAACATCGTTGAGATCATTTCCCATCTCCATCCGGTGATGATGATAGCGCGAACAGGATTAAATTCGCTCGTGTGAATTACGTGCGCTGCAAATCAGGAGTTTCAATTTCGTGCGGTGACTCTGAACGATCGGCGCTATTGCTCACTTCCCACAAGATTTTAACAGCTTACATATAAGCTTGTAGGTACTCGCAGTTATTTTTGGAGGCAAATTAGCCGTGCAAGAGCTGCATGGGAATCAGACCGGCCCCATAAGAAAGCTGCGCCGAGAACTGATTCAACACTTCCCTTATTTGTTTTTACCCTGTTATCAATTATGGTCGATTGCATCGAGTTACCTACAATAGCCAGGACTCATCGGTTGTTTCTTTTTTTTCTAGATATCTCCTCCTTCTCTGTATTACTATGAGAAGGCGATAAGAGCGCAGTGTTTTTGCAATGGAGTGTAGCTGTTATCGGTATCGGCGATAAGAGATAACGCAGCGTCGGCGCTGCCTTCTCCTTACTTTCAGTTCTAAATTCTCTAATTCGAGGAGCGTGTCGTGCTCGCTGCTAAACGGGTTTTTACAGTTACAGGCCGGCAGAACGGCGTGATAGCGTGCACAATCGCGGAAATTACGGAAGGAGCGCGGACTCGTGATACTCGCTGGTACCGCGGATACTCGCTGCAACAGGTGGCCGGCGATTTGACCTGTCTATTCCACGCGGTTACAACCCTAAGATCACTATCGTCCAAGTGACAGCGATTCCAGGCGGCGATTAATTCTCTCAGCTGAGCCCGTTCGTTCGCCCGGTGCTACAACTCGCCGAGTTTTCAAGTAGAAACTGAGTTTTCGAGTAATGCGTCATCGCATCGAGTAGACGCTCACCCCGTGATGTAATCCCCGTGACGTGACGTGATGATTTGGCGACGTGACGATGTGCTGAGAGATAAAGGTATCGCTTTGTGGAGTGGCAATGTCGTTTATCGGCGCAGACAGAGCGCGAAAGAAATCATCATCGGGCACATTCAGGTGCATCCCGGTGAAAGTGGCCAGTTCCAAGTACTTCCGGACGTGCATCGCGCCGTGTGCGGTACGTTCTCAAATTTTGCACAAATCTAATCATGAATTCATTTGAAACGCGCTCTCCTTGGTGAAGCAGATGCGAAATTTCCGTGGCTTCCGGAGGGTGCGACACGCACCAGGAGTCACCTCGCGAGAATCGCGGTTCACCCTTGCGCTTTCCAAGTGGGTTACTCGGCACTATGAGAGTCGCATCGAATACCTCTCGAATAGACGAGCTAATTGAATCGCCACGCGGATTGACACCCGTTGACGTTTGTTCGCACAATGGGATATGATGACGGCCGCTCTCTCGCGCCGGGGAGCGCGTTAGGAATCGATACTTTCCCCTCTCACGCGTGTTGTTTGTCTAGAATCTATATCCGTGTCTCCGCCGCGAGTAGGCCAACAGTGGCGTACATCCGCCGCGCGCGCCAGACGATTTCCGGTGTGGAGGTGGATCCCGCGATGTGTTTTCATGGTGCTCGGCCCGCCGACGAGTATCTCGGATCATCGATATTTACGGTTCGATTTCCAACTGGGCGATGTTGTGTTATCTTAACCCTGGCGCGCTGACGCGGAGGAGTCATCGCGTGTCATTATCACGAGCTGGAGATGAACGCGCGGAGTTAAGCGCGAAAGATTACTTTTGCAAGATCTGTATTTACAATACCACGAAACAGGTTTAAAATTCTAATCTAGATTCACGAGATTTAGAACTTCATTCTATAAGATCGCGTCGGGATACGCGAACGCGGATGCAATATGATGCAACATCAATCTCAATCGAGACATCAATCATACTGTGATATTCATGCATGAAGATGAAGCGACGATCAAATCCGCGCTTAACTCTCGGCGTCTTGTATGTATCTTGTATTGGAAACGAAAATTGCGGTAGGAGAGAGAAAAAGAAAGCGTTTTTGCGTTCAATTAGAGAATGATCGATCGGTACGACTACTGATCTCATGCTCCCGTTCCCCCAGTGATCGTTGCCGGAGCGAACGATCGCTTACCCAGCCGTCAGCCGAGTCAATAACGCAGCACTGAATCTGTTTCAGGGCGATTACATCAGGCACCCGGTTCTTTACGAACTGTCGAGCAAGTATGGAGTGGCTGGCAGTGACCAGGTGCCCTTGCCGGCTCGTCTCGACGTGCTGCGAGAGCACATACGCCGTGAAATACGCAAGGTATGTCGAGTTTCGCTTATCCTGAGTCGACCGCCTGCTTCTGCGAAACTCTCTTTTTCTCCACCAGTGTACACAAGCTGGTCAGCATTTTGATCATCTTCCTCTTAATCTCTCTCGGTTTGTCTCTATTTTTCTCCTCTTTTCTTCTCTCTCAAGTAATCTTTTCCATTTTTGTATTTTAATGCATACAAATTAATTTTTGTTATTGTTTTAACGTTTCTTTGCCTCCTTTTTTTAAGTAATAGATAAAGTTTAAATATGGAGAAAGGTGCATATGTGTGAGATCAATTCAGTCTAATTCTAATATAATAGAGACAAATTTGAGGCAGTAACGTTTCGACTCTGGGTTGATTGCAGGATCGTGGGAAAGTGCTGACTGCACGATGATATTTCTCGCATGTACTTATGTAGTTTTTTAACGGACGTGTCTCGGTAATAAACGATCGATGATCTATGGTTTCCGGATGTGCTCGACGCGCGTTCTAAATCACGCCGCGAATGGAAACTTGAGGGTGGTCCGAACGTTTCTGCGACTTGCGTAGAAACGAGTTTCGCGTCCGTTGTACGACAGTATACAGCTCTCTCTCTCTCTCATTTACTTACTCTCTCTTTTTTTTCCTCTTGCTTCTTCCTCTTGTTCCATCTCCTGATACTAAAGCTCTTTTACGAGACATCCGTATGCTGTCCGACCGGTGTGTCCAATGTTAATAGATCCACTGCAAAATAGAACTACATGTATTTAATCACGGTTTCGAATTTGTTACACGGTTTTTTTAAAATACAGACAACATGTTAATTTTATCGACAGATACATTAATTTAGGTTTCAAAGTACGTAGAAGGTTTTTAAAAGATAATAGTGATCTAATGGTAACAAAAGCAGACAAGGGTCAGGTTACGGTAATTATGAACAGAACCAAATTTGTTAGCCAAAGTGATCAGTTCACATACAAAAAATTAGACAACAACCCGATTAAACGACTGACGGCTCGAGTGAATGATCTGGTGAAGGCTTGACATACTAATGGTCTGATAGATAACAGTACATTTAAATCATTACATAACACTGGCCCGGACTTGTCGAGATGTTATGGGCAACCCAAGATTCACAAACCAGATCATCCACTACGAATCATTGTTTCATCCATTGGTTGTCCAACTTATAATGTTGCGTCTTTTATACATAAGATCTTGAATAAGTCAATTCCAAAACCTAGTTCACATATACGTGACAGTTGGACATTTGTCAAAAAAATCACTGGTATGAGGATTCAGTAAAAGTTGGTGTCCCTTGACGTTACCGCTTTGTTTACAAATATACCGCATGAATTAATTACAAAAGGAATAGAGAAAAGATAGCTGATAATTAAAGAATATACTAATTTTAATTTAGAACAATTTAAATACGCTATAGATTTTATACTTCAATCAACAAAATTTAGTTTTGATGGAGAATACTTTGAATAAATTTACGGAAGTCTGATGGGTTCGCCATTGTCGCCCATATTGGCAGATTTAGTTATGGAAGATCTTGAGATGTGTTGTATTGGGGCGCTGGATTTTGAGTTATCTGTTTTTTATAGGTATGTATAAGTATAGGTGGATGATATTTTTACTATTTTACCGTTTGACAAAATTGATTACGTTCTGAATATTTTTAACAACTACCATCCCAGACTGAAATTCACCTTTGAATTAGAAAAGAATGACTCCATTAGTTTTTTGAACACCACTATAATTAGAAATGATGAAGTATTGTTAACTAATTGGTATAGGAAACAGACTTTCCCGGGACGATATATTAATTATTATTCAAATCATCCGAAGGGACATAAAATCAGTGTAGTCACTAGCCTGGTCGACAGGGCAATTCTGCTATCGGATATTCGATTCCACGGTGAAAATTTAGAGATTGTTCAGACAATACTACAGAATAATTGTTATTCCGGTGAATTTGTGAATAAACACATCAATAGTAGACTAAAAAAGATTAAGTATGGTAAAGACAATAGTGATAATTCGGTTACACAAAATAATACATAGAATAAGAGAAACACGATTATTGTTCCATATGTGGGTAACGTAAACGAAAATATAAAAAAGGTTTTAAAGCAACATGATTTTAATGTTTCGTATTCTGTTGGTAAAAAATTGGACTGTGTAAGTAAAAAAGGTAAAGATGCTATAACGCCTGACGCAAAACGGGAATTGTATATAAAATTGATTGCCTTCATTGTAATTCGTGTTATGTAGGACAAACTAAAAGATATTTGGAGACACGAATAAAAGAGCACAAGTCTAATGTTAAAAAAGATGTAAGTAGTCTGTTGTTAATAAGCACAGATTGTTGGAAAATCACGAGTTTGATTGGCCTAATGTAAAAATTTTGCACAATGAAAAACACACAAAAAAATATAGATTGCGGAAATGATTTATATTAAAAGTCAATCCAAAGCAATCAACCTACAAAGAGACACAGATGTTTGCCTGTTATTTACGATTCGATCCTGAAAAACATCTGAGTTTACATTGCTGGCAATTGAGTGGCTGCCGTCAGACTATTCGGGTGTGATTTTGTGAAATTGTGATGTATTATTGGTCATCTCTGCCAGTAGGTATTAATATAATATGTAATGTACAGTTTTTAGTATTTCATTTTAAATTGTGGTGTTTTATTTATAGAGGATGACTAATTTGATTTTATCATATGTTGCACCTGAAGAGGACCAAAAATAATGGTCGAAACGTTGTGTTCAGACCTGATTTTGTCAGCTTATCTGATTGTAACTACAAATCAAGTAATGTTTCTCTTTGCTTTATGCATGCCGTTTTATAGTTTTGAAAGAAAAATGCTACCAATTTTCTTACCAACCCAGTGAAAAGGAAAAGTGCAACATGCCGGCAAGATGTCTGCAAGAAGAGAGGGAGGTGACGATGACGAAAATGCGCAAAATGTCCCAAGCCTTGCTGCAGATCGTCATGGTGTTTCCTCCCTGTGATTGGTCGGCCGTCATGTGACATTCGCCATATTAGTCTCGCATTATTCAAATGTATTGATATTAAAATAATGTATTGATAAGTTAAAATGAGAATTGCCCATTACAGAATAAATCCAGTGAAATTAATTGTGGAATAAGGATTAATTTGAACGTAAGAATATACAAATTACATTTAATAGAAAAGGAGGTTAAAATGAAGAAAGAAATTATAGTTATTTATTTATACATACAGTTATTTATTTAGACTTCAGAGATGTCTATATAAGTTCATAGTTAACAAAAACAGCAAACAGTTAATATAGTTAATATAGTTAACAACATAGTTAACATAAGAAGCAAATAAACTAAAACCATTAATAAAATATATTCGCCTTTGCTTTGTACTATACTATTTCGATATCAACCATTTATCAATAAGTAACAAGTCTTGTGATAAAAATAAAATATTGCAATCACATCAATCGAATACAATCATATCTTGCATTTTCATCATCGTCACCTCCCTCTTTTCTTGCAGACATCTTGCCGGTACGTTGCACTTTTCCTTTTCATTGGGAATTTCCTAATTTTTGAAGCTCAATGGGACAAGAGGATATCGGCATTTTCATCCAGCTTTGTATCTATTTACTCTATTCTAATATACGATATTATACGGTGTGTTATGTTTTCTTTATTATTGTAAAGATAGCGTAACAGTGAAATAAGATACTGATGTACTCATTAGCTGCAAACAAATACATTTTCCTTAGTTTATCTTTATCCTTACTTTTGAATAATGCACGTAAGTATTATTTAAGTATTGTATATCATTAAATATATAACTTTACCGAAGCAAACCTCTCTATAGATAATGTGAATAATCCACCGATATTCAATGTGAAAGCTTTGTTATTCCTTTGTAATAAGAACAAGATCAACTTCTGTATCTTCAACGGTACTAAGTACCAAGGAGCATTGTATCTATAAAAAATGTGGCATAGAATTGACAATTTTAGAATTATCAATTCTATTATTTTTTAAAAAGTATTATTTCTTAAAATTATGGAATTATAGAATTATTAAAAAGATGCATGAGCCCTTTCATCACTGAAAATTACATCAATAAAAATATAAAACCCACAGATAAAAATATTTCTTACACCGTAAGAAATATATGGTTATTACAATCCGTAATTTCCTGTCCAGTATGGTTGGATATAAACATATACATGAAAACACAAAAGATAGTAACAAAATATGCTATTATCTTTTCCATTTCTTGCATAGGTAACTTAATGTGCAATATCTGAAACACCGTCATTGTGCAATTAATACCTTAACATCTCTAATAATATTTATATCTTTAAAATTAATCATTTTCCATACAATCTTTAGTGAATTTTTAAAACTTTAAGCAATTAGCATGATATTTAGAATTTAGTTTCTTAATATGATTCTCTTAATAGGATATTTATCTTCTTATTAAAACTTTTTTTTAGAAAGAAATATTGTAAAATGCTACGTAGATTAGTGATCATAAGTAATAATCGAATGTAAAAATCTTACTCCATAAAGATTCAAACTCATACAAATCACAGTAATCATTATAAGAATGAAAAATAATCGTTCCATGTCGTCCACAATAATTTTGGCAAGCCTTGAAAAAATGGATATAATCAGATTACAATAAGTTACCATGAAATAATGTAATTAAATTTTAATTTCATGTTTGACCATCTTTGACTATATTTAGTTAATTAACTACAATAATTGCCTCATTAGCAAATAGTATTAAAATTGTAATTCCTATTAATTCTTGTTTTCTGTATTGATGCATACTATTTTATGTCTATAATAATAGCCTGCAAATAAATACGTTTTCCCTTGCTTTATCGACGTTATCGGTAATAATGTATAAATATTATCATATAAATACTAACTCCGTAGCTTTATGATGAATGTCCATGGCATAGATAAATTCCTTGTAAGTCGTGGTTTTATTTTTTAAAGTAATACTTTGTAACGTAGCCAGTATTGCTTGATCAAAGCGGTAGCTGTAAATAGTAGTAAAACCTATTTTTCCTACGATGTGGATAAATATCCGTTTTCTGTTTTTCTAATTTTATTTCTTTACCTAGCAATTCTCAACATTCCACAGATATGTTTGTAACATGATATCAGCATTGTTCCTACCGCTAAAATTGCAGCTGTTCCTACAGTAACAGTTGCGTTTAGATATAGGAGAACTAAATAGAAATATCTTTCTTGTACGCCGAAGTATGTAGTCACAGATACTATGAGGTGGCGCACATAGGTCACATTTTTGGGCATAATCATATTAAAAACGTATGGTGAACATTGTATTACCATAAAATAAACATGATTGCATATTCCAACTACTAAACATTATCTCTTTTAGATAAACAATAAGATATATATATGCATGTACAATATAATACAATATAACAAATCAGTAAATCATAATTGTTTAGTCAATATTGTAACTTATTTTACTTCAATTCTAAAATTAATGAATAATCATAATCATGGAAATTAACAGGTCTTCTTTTTACTTGTTAAGGAGAGTGTTAGTCGTTTTCCAATGTTCCCATATTTGTTATAGATAGCAATTTCTTTCGAATCCTTTAGTCTCTTGTAGATGTATTGCAATTGCTCCAATAAATATCTTATCTATTGTATTAACAATATTTTATGCTGGATAGTATTATAAAGTATGAAAGAAAAAAGAAGAGAAATTTTTACATAGTATACTTTAGTGTAGGAACTTATTTACTTTTGGAGAAAATAAAAAATTAACTTACAAAAAATTAACAATATAATGATGAAGGAAATTCGCCATGTGTTTATTTCCCACGGAAAAATATTCGTAAAGTTATCTTGGTCGAAACCCACGCATGCGTAGTTCACCTTTTCTTTAACGGCAGAATTTCATGCGTCTCATTCCATTGCGTGCATTCGTAAAGTTTACTTTTCCGTTGAAAACAGCAGCGTGCAACATATCTTAACAATATTTATAACATTACTTAACTGACACCACGGTATTAACTGATAAATACCAGCAGTTTACAGGTATTTTTATCTGCATTTGAATTAACTCAGAAGAATCTAGAATTACTAGTTTTAAATATCAAAATATGTTATTATTTTATGCTGTCAAGTACATTAATGCCGACTTTGTTATTGAACTTGATATTTAACCAAGTCATGATGAAATAATTATAATATTTATAATAAATTAACATTTAATTAAAATTTAATACGAATTTTAATGAACAAGAATATTACTTCTTGCAGATATATTTTACCCACTAAAAAAACCTCACAAAGGTGAAAAAATACGCCAAATACATAAAAAGTCCCAACTTGTATGCAACAAAAAGTTTAACAAATATTTATTATAAAAATCAAAATTAAATATAAAATCAATTGTTAAATAACCAAGTACCTAGAACCGCGTCGCTTGATAAGTACGATAATATATATCCAGTACGATAAGTTTCTTAACGCAGGGTATTTTCATAAACACTTGTTACTAGAGCATTCGCAGCAAATCGCGAGTCAACCGCAGAATGCACGCGTGCAGTATCGCGGAAATCGACCACTTCTTATACCAAATGCGTCACTACTTTTTATTCGTCGCTCTCACGCGACTTATCTCCTTCTAAATAATTATCCTCTTTCTTAATGTGTCGCTGCAGCGTCGAAGATCGTGCCCTCGCGATACGCTCTAGATAGTAGAATAAAAAAATCTCGATCGGATGACTCATCGCGTGAATTCGCGGCGACTGTGCAATGCCCGGTAATGGAATACCGAAGGATATTAACCGAACAGTATCATTGGGGCACGTGTGTGTAATTTTACGTCTCATTTGCCGTACGAGGGAGCGGCACGATATCGAACGATAGATGCGCTTCGAGCAAGTCGACCACAATGAACGTGCGCGGATTAAATCCCGCGGAATGAAATCTCTGCTTTCGCCTGAAACGAACGCTGAACGACCATTTCCTCGATATTTGCCGCCGATATTTAATCGAATCTTTATTCTGATTCTCTCGTTTGCAGGAGCTGAAGATAAAGGCCGGCGCAGAGAAGCTGAGGGAGGTCGCGACCGACCGCAAATCGTTGTCTGACGTCGCCACGATCGTGAAGAAGGCGAATAGCAAGCTGAACGAGCTCCAAGCGGAGCTGCAACAGCTCGAAAGTCAAATTATACTGACGCAGGGCCAGCCCCAATCGCCGCAGCAGAATCACTCCAACGGTCAAGGTTGGTAAAGCGAAGTTGCGTGAGATGTTACCGTCTTCTTCTTCTTCGTACTCGTCCGGACCCGTCTGGACTCGCCTGAACTCGCGATAGCATTGATAGAGCGTGAATAAAGCGGTCTCGGCGCTGCGCGTGCGTTGTCGCTTAAACAGGTTTTGCATAACGAATAAGAGTTAAAACGCGTTAAAATAACTGTCGGTCAACTGTCATCTGCGACCTCGTGATATCGTGGATCACGTGACAATCACGTGGAAAGCTGATATTGCAGTAGAAACAGCAAAAATCGCGAGAAACCGGCATTTCTTGCATGCGCTTTAATCAGTCTTCCAAATTAGTCAAGTTGTAAACGACGGAAAGTCACAGGCGATTGAAAGGTACTTTAGAAACTTTATCAACAAATTAATAGACGATAGATGTGTGTGCATCGGACGAGTTCCTTCGGTTTTACGGACGTATTTTTATTATTCGGAGGATTCCACGTTCGCTTGCGGAACGACAATTATCGTTCACTCACCGAATCCCTTATCGATACATTGCGGTAATAGTTAATGTTCCGGCGCGTAGCTCCCTACCGTGCTAACGACCGCTCTGCGTCGTTAACGAGGGGCCACTTAATAACTCCACCCGCTAACGAGGCGTCGAGACGACGTCTTCGGGTTTATAAAGCTTGTACCGAGCGTGCTCGCGCGAGCTAGTCCCAGCATTGCCATTAACGCTGACAAATCGAGCGTGTCTCTTCGAACTCTTCTGACGATGAGTCAATCGATATATCAGCGTGAATTAGATACGAATCCAAGTACCACCCGGTCGAAGGGACAACGGTCATCCATAACGGTCAATGAGCGTCAAATGTAATGCGGACTACATATTCGTGCTTCGAATCTCGTTGTCGATTTCGAGCGTCAGCATGAAGGACAACGTGGGCGCCGAAATGACGTGCCGTTTATTAACGCGCCGTGGTATTTAAATAAACCAGTATATGTCATACGTGTGATACTATTAACTTTTTCGCTACGTCAGCCGAATAGTAATTATAGAGTATGACAATGTAGATCGTGTAGCGTTATGCATCTGAGTAATGGAATTTATTCCTGACATTCTTTATTCCTGACTTAACAGTCCCTGATAAGCTGTTTTAACTCATTAGATTAAATATATAATATATTTCCAAGTTTAAAAACAAAATGGGATTTCCATGAACACAATATTAATTTAAACTTATATTTAATCTACTGGCCATTTTATGGATGACGATTATATAGTCGGCGTTAGTAAAAGAGTTAAAGTATTATTGTCGCTTTTCTCATGATGACATTAGTCTCCGTGTTGCTGATCGTGCCGCTTCGTGCCGCGTGCGATCTGATCTAGCAGCTTACGCACGCACGCGACGCTTAAAACGGCATTCAATTCCGTGCGGTCCCAAGCTACCGGTTCTCGACGAGTGACAAAGGGACGACAATTATCGTCCCGCGTGTGCCGACTACTCTCCCCTAACTTGAAATCTCTTACTGCGCTTGTGTGCGCGCTGCGGGACGTAAATTAGGAACAATTAACGGAATTCTTTATAATCATGAGTTCGTGGCTCTCCCATGTGGACTCCACTGGATCACTGTGGAGTCGCGCGTTTCTTCGCTCATGCTGTGCATGGTGTGTATCGATTGACGTGTGTGTGTGGATTGACTATGCAAATTCAATCGTGCATGATCTTTTTTATTGTCACGGTAATCGACAAACGCTTTTCTCATTCAAGCGTTACTCGGATTCTATTTTGTTTTCGTCAAACGAACGTTCGTTGAATATTTATAACCGTGAAAAACTGGTCAAAGGAAAAGTCTCCTTTCTACGCCACGTTAAATACTTGACAGTATGTGGTTTTTCACCGTAATTGATAGGCTAATCTGGCGTGTTACTCTCGAATGAAATATCTTGAAAAAGCTCGACTCTTGAAAAAGTGTTTCTTGTTCCGCTAAGCGAGCGGTTGCTTCGTTATGCGCCGTGTGATGCGTTGTACAGAGGAACTACAGTCTTGCGTTCTCTTTGAATTGACGGTAAGTGGTAGCGGCTATTTATATCGCGCGGAGACCCCGACGCGCGCGTTCTATCCACTCCAGTTAAGTCAGTCATCATCGTAGCTCTGTCTCGGGACCAGCAACCTGCCTCGGGGGTGCTTCATTCAGCTTCCTTGGCACTATGGGACGCGCCATCGCACGACTATGAAACTACTGCATCAGCTGGATTCGCGGCGTTTTCCCCAATCATCTGATGATACAAATTTAACAATTTGCAGAAACAAATTCGTCGAGGAAATAAATCTCCATCGCTGATTATGCTGTAGAAACGCCGATTCTTGAGTATACATCCGAAGCGATTGGTTCGATTGGCGGATTCAACGCGCGCGACGGCGGTATGGATCAGTTTCGGGATCGAGAGAAAGTCGACGCTCCTCTCACTCTCCTCCGTCTCCTCTTCGAAGGTGCGACGCGGTGGAGAGACGCCAACGAGAACGACGCTCGTTCACTTTCCAGCTCGCCGAGACGCCGCGTTCTCGCGTGGACGCGTCGCTAGACGATCGAGAGCGCGTTACGAGAGAGGAGGCGATCGAATCGCGCAGATCCGGGGTACCGTTACACGTGTGTACGTACACGGGGCCTGAAGCCCTGGCCGCGGCCTCCGACCGCGCCACTTGGCTATACATCGAGATCGCGTTACGGCCAAACCGAACCCACGCTTTCGCATTCCATCATCGGCGTTCTTCTTCTCTCGGCAGAATCCTCTCTGATCTTTCCCTCCCCTCGGTCCGGCTGTCTGACCGGCCGCCCGAACCCCGATCTTTATGGACTACCTGTCCGAGCCTTCCTCTCGGGGTCCCGATTTGAGATCCTGCGACAGCCGAAATCACGTCCGCACGCGCGTTACAGACATAAAACTCTCCGAAGCTCGCGCGTGAACGGAATTTATTAAAGCGGGAGACGCTGCGAGATGCTGGAGAAATAGCTCCTGCGAATATTTAATAGAGCCTTGTATCTTGTATTATACAGGGGGGATACATCGCATTTCCGCGTCAGAAGCGTAGCCCGAGCTCCGCCGCGAGTCTCGCTGGAATTACAAAATTACACATTACAACAACGGGATTTGTAATTATGTTTCCTGCGCCGTTGTGGAGCTCGTTCTAATTATCGTTTTTCTTCCTGTGGGGAAATCCCGGTGAATCACGATTTAGCGATACGCCGGTTGGCGCCGGTGCGCGGCAGCGACCGCGAAAATTCCGCTAGATTTTACGAGGCGAATCGATTACGAGCTTATTGGCTGCCGCGATACCGCATGAATTTATGAAGTGCAGTTTATCGAATGCACGTCGTTCGTAACATGGTAACGGTATGGAGCCCAGGCATTTATGAGTTAATAAATTTTAAGTGACCGCACGTAACTAAATAAGTCACTACCGATTGAAGCTTGACGTTGCAGGGCATCGGATACCATCGCAGTGGCATTACAATTTTTGCATTCCACGATTGAAATGTTCATGCTTCGCATGAGAGAAAGTTGGCATTGCCGTATCATTCGTCATTGACATAATAATAACGCGAGGAGCCCATCGATCGATCATGAACACACGTTTCATGTACAAGAGCGTGCCATGCACGCAATACTTGCTGTATGGTTGTGATACCATTAAAATCGGATGTCGGATGCAGCGACCTGATGCAGCAGACTCGATTACATTACATTACGTCCTCCGGATGCATGTAATGTCGCTGCTGCATGTCGTGCGCTTCCGTATAACTGGAGCGACGCGCTCGTTATCAAGCCTCATCAGCGCCCATAAAACTTCTTAATCGAGTCCGCGCCGGGTGTTCCCTTTTCGTGACGACCCAGGCAATCTGGCTGCATCTCCGTGATCTTTATTACATGCAGACGTCGGTTTACGATCCCTCTTTTCGCTCGTCCTCGCCGACAAACGTCTGAATTACGCGAACGATGATCCGCTCGCGATTACGATAGCGTCGCGTCAGAGGATACGACGATCTTAAATGTTCTGCATAAGACATTTCTAAAAATCACTCGAAATATTGCCTGGATTCTCATCAAAATTCCTAAATTTTTCCCAAAGTTTGTATATTGCACTGATACTGTTCGGAATTCCATTTTTATCTCAAAGCAAATGGAAACAAGCTTAACAGATCTTACGCAATTCTAATTAGAATTTTCAAGTTTCTCCCACAATATATCTCGAGTTTTTTTGTCTAGAATCATTGTATCAGTTAATTATCTGGGAATTCGTATAGATATTATATGCAGTCTGAAAATCCTACACTAAGAAAAATGGTTTGATTTGTACCAACAAGACGTATATGATAGAATGCATTTTGGTTAAACCAAGCAGAATTTCTAGTTCTCACGATAGGACTGGATATTTTATAACTTAGAACATTTGATAGACTGTACTATAATCTAGTAATTCCTAAAGGAATTCTGATTCGTCCATTTTCCAACAGACAGACTGGTTGAACCTACCAGATTTCTAATTAATGTAATCAGATTTTTTTTCAGTTGCAGGATTTTATTTTTTCCTGTTTGCGTAATTATTCTCAGAGACATGGATATCGTCGTGATAACTAGCAATCTGTCAATAGATTTTATGCTCGAGATTACGAAGAACCGAATTGATAAAACCTCATTGAGTGAGGGGATACAGGCTACATCTTATGCTCTCGTACAACTTGTACAATTTGCTCGGTCTTGTCTCTCCCGCGTTCTCCAGCGCACATTTCCCTCGCACTCGCGATGACGACAATTGCCGCCCACGATCATTCAATGACTGCGAATAGCCGATGGAGGTTCCGGCGTGTCCGCATCAACCTCGCAACGAGCGAAATCGTGCGATGCAGGTTCTCGCGGATGATTGTCCAATTTGTCTTCCAACACGGTGACGTGCAGAAAGGAAATGGCGTGCGATTGTGATCGCGATATTATTCGAAACTATCCCAAGCGATCCATCATCATGACACGATACTTTTTAACTGAAAACTCGTGCTTTCCGCTCGGTCCCGCGCGATTTTCTCGAGGCCAACCGACGTGATGGCTCCACGCTAATGACTTAATTGCTACCTCGCAAGTCAAACGCGATTACTTGCCGTAGAGGTATTCTCGAGGCTAAATCTCTACGCTAAAATCCCTCGATTTGCGCATTTCTCGTAATCGCCGCCTCGGGAGTGTTCACGGTGATATTTGTCCGCGATACGTGATAAGAATACTACGTCATTGCGCGAAGGGTTGCCGGAAGATGGGTCTCCCCTTGAGGACATTACGGAGTGTTGGATCGCACCGTACATGAATGTGTATCGTATGACATTCTCAAACACAGATGCGGTCGGAGATGTCATAATATTCGGATCGTCATTAAAACGAAAATGAAAAAACAAGAGAGGGGAAAGGTTTCCTGTGCCATCTAAGAACATTGCTAAGAACACGATCAGCTGCAACTTTTTGTGTCTTGAGAAACAATTCTGAACAGTTAATAATACGTTCCGTCACGTTGCATCCATTTGACGCAAGCGTTTGTTACATGACGAGATGCCAGCAACGCAACACACACACACACGAGCGCGCGCGCATAATCGTCGAGCTGACTTAGCTGTATAAATATAAAGCGCTTGAGATTCGCGCTCACCTCTCTCGCGGAGTTACGGTAATTATTTTAATCAATGCCGTAATAAGGATGTTGCGGACGACCATCGCGCACGAACAATCGCTTCTTACATGCATTAACGAACTGCACGAGGCGCATCAGCCCTCGGTGCGTTCGCGCTTTATGAGCGTATCGCTAACTCACGCTCGTGTGGACGGAACTGCATTTCACGTGAGCGGAAAGTTATGAATGGAACCACGAGAAGTGAGAGGAGAGGAGAGGAGAGGAGACTCTGGCAACGCATCGCGCATCGCGATTTACGTGTACTGCGAGGCATTACCGTATAATTTTCGGCCATCACCATCGGTAATTTGCATTGCGAGATTTTCATCGTAATTTGCATTGTTTCCACTTCTTTTGCGCGTATTTCGTATTAACGTCAGATTCGAGACAAGTGAAATGGAGACAAAGGGGAGAAATAAAAATATAAATGCCTCTAAGATTAAATCGTGGAACTCTTCGTCTAAACGTGTGCATCTAAACGACTAACGACGCACCTGGTCGGTTGCTCCTTCGATAGCCGGTGCCTAGCATTTTGCATAACTATCGGCACTTGGCGCGATCGCGCTCGTCCTTTTCTCCGCTCTCGCTGCAAGCGAGAGGCAAGGGAGCAATTACCCCGGCAGCCCGGCTCCTCGGAGAACGCACGCATTCTCCCTGCGGGAAAGGGTTGCGTGCGTGAGTGAGTGAGTGCATGCGTGCGCAAAACGAGTCGTTGAACCGGCGGAAACGGTGACTGCCACTTCTCGCGCAATCACCCTTCCGCTTCTCCTCTTTTTTTCCCCTCTCGAACGCGTATATGCATACACCAGTGCATCGATAATCTCTGACTCGCCAAGGGATGCAGCCGTGAAGGGAAGGGAACGGGCGGTGGACCGAGAGACCCGCTGCGAGTAAGAGGGGAACGGGAGCGACCGGAAGGGCGCGAGACCGATGGCAGAGTATCGGAAACAAGGAAACCCTTTGTCGCGGTCGGCGCCCGCGCGCAGCGACAAGGGCAAAAATGCGGGATATAATGGGGCACGTGTTCGACCGAGCTGCGTTAATGACACGGTTTCGCGGAGCACTCGATGCCGCATTGTTGTGCCTGCGGGCTCTTTTGCATTACCGCCCCCGCTGTCTCCGCCGTCGTTCTCGCCGCATTATGCAAGTCTGTCATACGTGTTTGCGCAGGCCCCTCTCGCGTCGAGCTGCGCACGCGATCCAGATCGGAAACAATAGCGGCCGTCCCCGCGATTGTTGGAGAACACCATTGACGATATGGGGATGAAATTCCTCCGTTCGCACAGGAAATTTCTTGACGGAACTTGATAGCGATTAAATGCCATCGGACGCTCTCTATAATTACATTCTTTTTTCTCGAATATATCGCAGAACGATTCCGTTTATTAACGGAGATATTAAATTGTACTGAGACAGCAGGCATTCCGGTAATAATGTTCTCTCTTCCTCCGTTAACAGTTCCAGTTCTCTATCCAATCTAGCAGCGCATTTGCAGGACTTCCCGGAATACGTACAATTATAGCTCTCGGCCAAAGGGGCACCACATACCTACATACGTAACGTCATGAATATCGGACGCGTGGCTGGTTCGCATCGACTGCTTTAGGAATTCGTTGCCCCCCGGGCGCCGTGCCGACGACGATTAGCATACATTTTCGGCGGTGCGCACCGTTTGAAATATCGCGTGAAAAATCGAGTATCCGCTCGCTCGCTCGCCTCGCTCCCTCGCCTCGCCTTATTCGGACATGTCAGTACGTCTCGTGTGCATGGACGGTGCGCCGCCTTGGCCGTCCTGTATTCGCTCCGTCCATCCGTCTGTCCATTGGCGTCGAACACGCGGATAACACGCGTCGTTCATCGCGACGTTGCGTACATATTACGTGCGTGCGTGCGGGTGCACGCGGGGAAATCGCGGTGCCGTTGGCACGCACGTGTTCACGGTGGCTTTCCAGGTACACAGTCGCGCGTAATGGGCACGTCTGAATGGAGGAAAAAGTGCCCTACATCGAGTGCCCGTTAACGAGCTGAATTCGAGTATACGCACCGGTCACATGCATAGACGATGCGTAATGAGCGGCCGTAAATTGCCCCTGTCCCCACGAAAATCACGCAATTAGCCGCTCCAAAGTAGCGATACGCTATCTCGCGAGGCCGAGCGAGACGGGCATGACATTTATGAGCGCCTGCAGTATTGCGCGCGAACGATTTTCCATTAAATTCATTAAAAGACCATTAAACTTTCAGCTGCACGAGCTGGAGAATGCGAGAGCGCATTCTACACGCGTTTGCAGAACGCAAACGGCATTCCCGCACACAGATTAATCAGTAATCATTAGAATGGTGTTGGAGCATGCTTGCGAACATTAAGATATTGTATTCGTCAGGAAATGTTTGTGTGACGATCGCGCGACAAGAGATAACGGCGCGATTATGTAAGGCACATTGATTAATGTAATCATCCGCGGAGTTCCGCCGGGCGTGGAAACAACGCTGGTAATTGCATCTCGTGTTTCCCAGCGTGCGTGCCCCAGTACCAGGGAGCTAAGTGTACCCTACTTGTAGACGAGCTTTTTCTATCCCGCGTTATGACGTTAGTACGCTATGCTACATTACGTACATTAATATTACTGATCGTGGAAATGATCGGGCCTCCAGTTTAATTTGCATATCTGACGATTCGCCGACGCGCTGCTTCCTTTTGCCGCGCGGATCCTGTCGCGATCATGTCTTGCTTGTTTGCCTGCTTGCTTGTCCGACGTCTCAGAGGAGTTCGCGATAGGCAGTGCGCGGCGAAAAGGAAGCGATGGGAAATTCATAACGGTGCGTTCCTGAAACAAAGCGGAACGCAACACCTTTTTCTCTCCTTCTTGCCACACTGCCCGTGCTCCGGGTGTACTTAGGAGGAACGTGTGTTTAATGTGTCAGCACCGCGTTATGGAAAATAGGCGGGATAGAGGAGCATTCTCACTATCAAATCATTGTCGAGAAGATCGTCGAGAAGATACCATGAGACGTGTGGAGCACGTGTAACGCGTGCACGGCTCCGCTTTGCTCAGGCGAACGCGGAAAATCCAGGCGTAGTACGAGAAGAAGGCGATATCCGGTCAGGCGAACTGAGAAAGTCGGGAACGGCACGCGAGCTGACGACGACGATGACGACAACGACGTTTTTACAGAATTAATTTTAAAAACGACGGCATGTCTCGTGCCTGTGCCCGCCGTCATCGCGCGAGACGGGTCTCGTCGAGAACAACGTTCGCCGTTCAGTCCGGGCGTGTATCGCCAATACGTCAGATTACATCGAATTCTTTTCATTTCGCGAACGTCTATTTCTGTTTCAGACACGCCTCTATCACCGATGGGGCCTTCGTCGCCGAGTCAGGAAGGTCTATTCACGGACCTCCGTCTGCTGTCCTTGGAGAAGCAGCTCAATATCGAGCTGAAGGTACATGCCGTGCTAGAAAGATTATTCGGCGTTTTGTTCACTTGAGAAACGGAAGCAGATGGTCTTGATACACTCTACAGTAGTACACGAATCGCGCGCGATATCGTGTTGTCACGCTATCAAGATTTTTTTGGACCGATTCTTGCGATATCGCGAAATAATACCGATGATAATGGAATAATGCGTGTTCCGTCAGGAACAACGATCATCAATGCTCGATAACGCATTTATCGTAATTCTCGTGATGATTACTGCGCTCGCTGAGTGATTACGTAGAACTTCGGTGACTCTCTTTCACTTTTCTTGTAGCAGCAGCCTCGCGTGAGTCAGCGCAGTGAGCCGCACTCGTAGTTTTTCCCCTACTAAAAATAATCTCTCGTTACATCACGCGGGGATTCGGAATAATTGGAGTAACGCGAGTGGCGAACTCTTCTCAGTCGTTACGGGGCAGCATTAATTATCCGTAATTTATTCTTTGTGCCCCGCCTTCCATTTTTAAATAACTTATCATCAAGTTGATATCGCTTTTAACACGAGTTCACGTTATACGCGTTTAGGAGAGAGATAGGGAGATGCAAAATGATAGAAATGTAATAAGATTCAATCGGTAAGATTCACTCATCTTCGTCTCGTGTTTACGACAGGTCAAGCAAGGTGCTGAGAACATGATACAGAGCTTGACGAGCGGTCATCGTGACAAGAAACTGCTACAGGAGGCTCAACAGATGCTCGATGACTCCCGCGCCAAAATCGAGTTCCTACGCATGCGGATCATGAAAGTGCGCCAGGCGCGGCAGCAGCAGCAACGAGGTGATGCGCCACCACCCAACGGTGAAGCGACTAGTAACAAAGGTACATGCCAGTTGTTAAACAACAATTAGCATATAGTCTGATAGAGCTGAGGGGGAATAGCACGTTTTCTACGTTATCTCTTATAAATCATGATATCGACATCTTCTGCACTGATTGTAAATTTAACAATATGTTATATATGAATTCGTTATACTCGGGACTCGTGTCTAAAAATATTGCGCTTACATGCCGATGGCAGGCAAGAATGCACAGCAGAAGCTCCGATAAATTCTCTCGAACGCGTATCGCGTATTGTCCGCTTGGCGTGTCGATTGTTTGAATTGTAGTTAAACTGCATGCATGTCATTGTTAACGCGAAGTTTACAGCAGACCGAAGAGATAGCAAGCTGACATTTACCGCGGTAATGAAACTGTTTCCAGAATAGTGCGGTGGGTGCTCGTATCTCCAGCTCAGGAATTCGCGCCGCATACTCAGCATGAAAGCACAATGTTGCATAGTACGTCCGTTAGTGTGGTAAATGGCATTTCTCGGAAGCCGACGTATTGTTCATAGAAGGATATATTCGTTATGCGTATAACGGCTTACTTTTTCCCCGGTGTTTGAAACAGGGAAGAAACACGCGTGGGTGGATACACGTTATGTAAGAGGATAATCGCGCACCGCGAATGAATGAGAGCTCTGTAAGACTGATGATTAGCGTCGCGAGAGGGTGATTCTGTTTCGATGTACGAGCGTAGGTGATAACCTACTGATGTGCTTACAGACAGGTACGAGCCCAGCCTGGAACTTGCGTTGGAGGAGAGGGTGGAGGAGTTGCGGCATCGATTACGGATAGAGGCGGCCGTCGTAGAAGGTGCCAAGAACGTGATACGTCTTCTACAAAGTGCCAAAGTTGCCGATAAGAAGGCCCTAACTGAGGTGGGTGGTCCTCTCATTTTTCTCCCTTTTTCAACTCGTCAGCGGCACTGCCAATATACGGAAACGCATAATGTGAGCGATCCACGAGAGGCTTTTGTAATGCGCGCGTATATGTCAAAGGAAGCCATTCATGTCATTTCTTCCCGACAGCGCCGTTTCGAAACGATAATAATACGTGGAAATCGTCCGACTTCACCTCCCGTTCGTTGAACGTATCCCACAATGCGGATAATTTCCGTTTCTGTCACAACTAGACGAGAATGCCTTCCGAAAACTGATGAGGATATTTATTTTCAGTCAAACTGAGCCATAAATCGCTCTTTCATCAGACATAGACTGCGTTTCCTATAAAATGCTTCTGTATTGCAATTAATCGATTTACGGTAATCTTCGAGTTGGAGACGAGTTGCTTTTTTGACAGGCTAACGCGTAGGCGCGTAAAGCGCGATTTCGGCCACGAGAATCGTTTTTCGGGTACGTTCGTCGGTACATCGAGACGATTTCTCGTTCCGAGCGTGCAAAGCGCGGCGATGTTGGTCGGTTGGGCCCCGGAGAGACGACGGTGGTGTATATACGCGCCTCTTCCAAAAATAACTCGCCTGTAGCAGCCGCGCCACCTCGCCGTCTCTCGTGACGCCTTTTCGGGTCGCGGTTACTTACCACCTCTCGAGGCGAACTGGCGTTACCCACCAGTATCGTAAGCACCGCGATAAACCGACGACATGTGCACCGGCCGACCGCGCGAAGGAGGCGCTTGTGGAATGTGCACGCCCGTCCACTTGGATATCCAGAAGGATATCGACCGCGCACTCGGATAATCGCAGCCATTAATTATGATCCAAACCCAAAGACTGACACGAAGCCGCCCACAGCCGAGGCCCAACGTCGTTGGAATCGTCGCTACCGCCGTCGTACCCCTCCTCCGCTCATCAACAGGAAGACTGACGTCTGTTTCAGAATCGATTTAAGCTGTCGAGATATATACGTACGCACACCAACTGAGAGACGCTCGCGAATGTCTCAGGAACGAGCCGTAAACAGCCCGTTACACAAGCAAGAAGTTCGGCTCTCGCGTTTAATCGAAATCACTTGGGTGCGCGCACGTTCCAAGATAGCTGATTCTGACGCTTGCGTGGCGTTCGCTAAACGATTCCGCACGTGAGATGCTCGTAAAAGACTCGAATAAGTCTGTCGGCATTTATCGAGATTGAATAATAGAGTAGCAAGAGTTTTAGGGTACATGGTTGGTTCTTGGCGATCTCGGTAACGCACAGCTGGTCCGACTGCATCCACGGCGAATTATTGCGCACGATTATTATTACTGCGTCGGTGGCGGTCGTCGCGATGAAAAGCGCCACCTTATTCCAAATGTATTCTTAGTGCGACTGTACATCGCGCCAGATTTATATTGTGCTAATTATAGTTGCGTTGCTCTATATTGCTCAGTTTGTTGCCTTACGGGAGAGAAAATGATCACAACGATGATTGCAACAATCGTGGAAGCATTGTGTAATACGCAACAGGCAATTCGACTCGAGTGATCATACAAAGAAATTTAATTTGATGCGAAAGAGACGCAGTTTAACGAGAAACGACGAATCGTGCCAGCTATCGAATCGAGATTGAAGCTTCTTTGCACATTGACGCCAGAGTCTCTCTCTGAAGATATTGAAGCGAAAAGAAAACGCAGCCGGACAGTTCCCGAACCCACACGGAAACCCGAAAATAGATGGGTGGCGATGCAATATCGCAGTATTACCATCTTTCCGAGGAAAACTGCGCCACAGACGTGAAGATTGTCGGGAACGTCATTTGAATAGATATTATTATATAAGATCTCGCTTCGACGTGTCGCAGGAAATTAGACAGAGATATCATATGAACGATCGTTGCACGTAATAGCCGGGAGTTCGTGTAGCCACGCGAGCCGAAGAGATCCTGGATCGATGAACACAAGAAGAACACGGACGGGCGAACCGCATCACTGTCTTCTCTGGACGACGGGCGAAGAAGAGAGGACTGATCGTTTGGGCGGCTTGTTCTCACGGCGGTGCCGATCGCGGGACCAGGATAATGTCCTGCGGTGGATGAAGGCGCGACGGAGGCTGAGGAAGAGACGCGGCGCTGCAGGATGTACGGACGTCAGAATAAAACGACGAGCGACGGTGGCGCGAGCCAGGTGCCGCCGTGGCACGTGCGGGCCGAGGTCACGATCCGCCACGGCGACGCGGTGACCTCCGAGACCGTACAAGTGCCACCGGGCACCGTCACCACCACCGACGCGGGCGGCATTCGCATGATATGCCGCTGGAACACGAGCGAGCCGGCCGCGACGGCGACATCGTCGGCGCCATCCATGACATCTACTGCGCCGAGATCGTCAAGCACCACTCCTGGCGGCTTCGGTTTTCAGCGTGGGAATATACTCTTCACGTCCACGCCGCCCGAGAGGCCACCCAAGCCGTCGGCCGGATCGTACACCCTGCCGCGTTCAGGATCGTCGGCCAACGACGACTCCATCTCGTCCAGGTGTCGGGCGAACATCTCCGACTCTGGATACAACAGCGAACGCCTGTCGACACACACGTATTCGAGCTTGCCCGCGCGGCGCCCGTCTCAGCAATATAATCGCCGATGCAAGAGCACGTGCAGCATCGTGTTATCTACTGCGGGTATTGATAAGACGAATGCTGAAAAGATCACGTCTGAAACGTCGAAAGCATCGCCTGCTGATCTCTGGCACCGTCGACCCTCGCATCAGCATCAATTCTTCTCGCGTCATCAGTTTAGCACGGTGCCGGAGGTCTGCGAAGACTGCGCGGAGGGCACGTCGAGTATCTTCACCACTCATTTTTGTACTCGGGTCGCAGAGAAAACAGTGAACAGCAAGGCCACTGCGATTAGCAAAGACGCGGCTTCACAAACGACCGATATCGAATCGACGCGCTCTTCTTCGACCATATCGAAGAGCAGCAGAGTCAGGAAAAAATCCGGTACTGGTGTTGTCTTACAGTCTAACGAACAGAAAAAGAAAGAGGTAAGTTCTATCGTCTTGAATTCTGAAATACGCCGAAACACCTTATGAGTGTTATCCCAATTACAATCGTCATTTTTCAGCAGGAGATTCGATCGCCCCCAGCATCGGTTAAGACTACCAGTACCGGTCCTCCGGTCGATTCGGAAAAATCGGACTCCACGAAAGACGACAGCAGCAAACGCAAATCGCGGACGGTACACATCGACGTTTACTGCACGGGATCCGACGATGACGCCAGTACGGACACGAGTAGCGACGATGATGATGACGAGCGTAGCACGCCCAGGACCGTCTTCGAGAACGAGGACGTCCGAGTCACTCACACTCAAGCGGCGGGCAATCTACCGCGGGGATTTCAGGATGCGAACGCATTTCTGAAGCGCAGTGCTGAGCGACGATGTGCAAGTTTCAGAAACGCACCCATGCGGCTGCCGTCTTTGGCCAGCTCGAAGGGATATGACAGCGACGAAGTGCTGAGCTCTCTTTACCCCTCGCGATTCAGCTCGTACAGCGGCATACGGGATATCGAGTCTGCACCGTGGTCTGCGGCTTCGTCCAGCACCGCTCTCTCCCCATGCGACTATGATTCCGTGACAATGACGTCGTCGAAGGACACATTCTCGGACCTCGAGTCCCTGATTAACAACAAGTCTGGCTTGACGCCCTGCGACAGCTTCGAGTACGCAAATTCTGCGGATCGCGATAGAATACGGAAGATGGATGTCTTAGCGGCAACCGACAGAGAGAAAAGGAGGACTTGGCGGTCACCGCAGATCGAACGGAAACATCTGCTGCAAAACAAGAAGATGAGAGAATACTTCGCGAAGCACGAGATAGGCTGGTCGTCCGGCGAGAGCGCCGAGGATTCCGACGGCAGCGGAGCAGTCGGCTGGAGCTTTATGTCCGGTGATGACAAATCACGACGCGCTAGAAAGGAATCGATCGTACGCCGCGAAGATCAAACAGAACCCAACGCGACTGAGTTAGGATCGGCAGACAGAAACGCTCAAGAGGAACTTTCTCGATTCGCGATGCGCGGCGATTACGTTCCATACTCAAATGTTCTGCGCGATCGTATCGGTCCGTTCGGGTCGAAGAGCCCGTCTCCTCTTCCGTCCACCATACCCTCCCGCGTGACGTCCCCCTTCACCACGCCGTACGGGGAGAGAACCGATCACAGCTTGAAGGCCTCAAGATTTGGAGCGGTAATCAGCGCGTTTCGAAAGCCCGGTCATCACATTGGCCCGTCGAAAAATCCGACATGCTCGTGTGAGCACTGTCGGAGTTACTTCGAGGATAGAGCAAGAGGACGGTCCTCCTCATTGAGCGAGCTCGAACGTCACCCAGCGTTCAAACCGCGGAAGGAGTGACGTCTGACAATGCCTGCTCAACGGTTTCCGAAGATTCTGATTGAGCATATCGATGATTTGTTTTTAATTTGCCGAAACGGCAAACTGCTTTCCAATTCACGATTTACGTTGTAAGACTACTATGCATAAGATAAATTCGAATATACATATTTCGTGCCAACGTTGTTGAACATGGAAACTTGAACATATTGTGATTCATGTGTGTGCTTAATTTATATTTTTTCAGCTATTCCATTTACTGTAGCTTTTTTATTTGAATTAATTATTATGACAGCTGCTAAACGCACATTCTGCTGAAAATTGAGCATTTATAAGAATTAACAGAGATGTACTTATTATACTGATTGACCGTTAATAAATATTTATTATATGTTGGACACGTCGCTCGTCTGCACATGCGTGTAATTCCCTGTTCACGCTAAGTTCGTAATATCAATATGAAATATCTCACGAATAGGATGTTGTTACATAAATCGTAAATTACTAGGCTCAGGCAAGCCTTGCGGAATCCAGTAGAAAATTGGACTTGCTCAGATTGTCTCTTGAGCTCAGGAGACAAGAGCTACCACCCGACAGCGCTACCGCTGCTCAGTTGAAGAGAGAATTAGCCAGCGTACAGTCGGCTAGTCCAGTTCCTGTTACGTATACATCACTACAACCGTTCCGCGGTCCCTTGGAGGGTAAAGCTACCGTACCGGCTTCAGTATCAAGATGCGCAGCAGTCACAGGACAATTAGAGGTATGTTGAAGACCTTTAAATATAGGGAAAAAAATTTAATCATTTAACTTCGGTTCTCTTACATGTTACGGCATGTTTCAGGTAAGGCTGATGGGTTGTCAAGACTTGGCGGAAGAAGTGCCTGGGCGTACGAGGAGAGAGCATCCCGCTAGTCCTGATTTACGTAGTTTCGTTAAGGGTGTCACGGGACGCAGCTCAAGCAAGTCATATAGTGTGAAAGATGAAACAAGCAGTGAGTCTTTAATATTCTGGGAGTATCAGCGATACTTCGAAATTCGTCACTAATTGTCCTATCACTTTTAGATGATATTATGGCAGTTATAAAACTGGATAACCAAACTGTAGGCCAAACTAGTTGGCGTCCATGTTCCCAGCAAGCTTGGGACCAAAGGTAATTGTTAATTCATTAGCAATGATAATTACATTAAATATAATAATACATACAAATTCAATTGTTATCATGCGTTCGATAAATTTCTAGGTTTTCTATCGAGCTAGATAAATCGAGGGAACTTGAAATAGGCATTTATTGGAAGGATTGGCGATCTCTTTGCGCGGTAAAATTCTTACGCCTGGAAGAGTTTATTGACGATGTTCGGCACGGCATGGCTTTACAGTTGGAACCACAGGGCCTGTTATTCGCGGAGATTAAATTCCTGAATCCGATGATATCGCGGAAGCCCAAATTGCAGCGCCAGCGCAAAATCTTCAAGCAACAGGTGAAGAACTTCCCGAGAGCGAATCAGATGAACATAAATGTTGCGACTTGGGGCAGATTGCTTAAGCGGTCAGCGCCCTCGCTACACAACTCCAGGAACTCCGAAAGCCCGCCGTCAGGTGAGATTCGTTTCGATCTCGTCGTGATCTGCCATAAGACCTGACGCAAACTTCTGCGGAGATACTTACTTTATTCCGTGATCTTGGCGCAGGACCACAACCGTTGCAACTCGTATTCGATACCTCAATAGAAGATAAGCCCGAGACTCCCGGCGAAGTGCCTGATCCAGAGAAGGCTGGCTTGGGTGGCACGCGACCCTTGGGAATGTCAACGTCTAGTAACAGTCCAACACTGCCACGTCCTCCGGAGCATCCCCCGCCACCACCACCAACTGTCACGAAGAAACCCTCGATACCTGCACCCGCTCCACCGCCTAAATTGGATCAAGAGGTAGATTCTTTTGTATTTTTGCACATCAGCATTATTATTATATTGTTGATTCAAACGAGCCCGACACTATTGATAAGCGATACATATTATTTGTGAAACGTTTATCGCATTATACGTATTTGTCAATTCCTGCTTTCGATGTAAAAAGACATAAAAGATTACTGAGATGTCGCAAATTGCCGTACGAATTTGCGTTATATTGAGTTTAAGCTTGATATTTTACGCTATCAATATTATTTTTCAATTCAGGCCTGATATTTTTCTTTGACCTACTTTTTTTTATATAAGAATATCGTAGTAATATTTATTAGAATCTCAAGGCTTGGAATCTCCTGGTTATGGGCCAAAATAGTTTATAGATATCAGACGTATGACGTGCTATATAGACATAGATTGATTTTTGAGAATTCGTAATATTTAATGTGAATCTGTACATACATATATATCTTGATGCGGCATGTTATCAGGTATATCATGTATCCTTCCGCAGTTACACGAGAGACAGTAGTATTAGTTTAATTTGCACTTTTGCTTCAAAAGAGCAATCTTTTAGTCGTTACACACAATTCTTTTATTTAGACAGGTACGTTTCTTGTTTTTAGACGGTCTCGATTTTATTTTGCAATGAATACAATTTTATTTCCCTGCGCAGTCAATCGAACGATTCAGCCGCCTTGATTGACTGCGTGCAGTCAGCAAACTATACAATTCCAAACTCCCCATCACGATGATAAAACGCAATAACCATTACGATACATGCTACGAGAATTCTATAAATTACACATTCGAAAGCTACCGTGAGAATGCACGCGTCGAATCAGAGGAATTCCGATGGCGCACCCGAAAATTTCACTGCAATTGAGCTAAGAGATCCGAGCTAAGGAGATAGTGATGTAGTTACAGAGTGCGTTAAGGGAGTTTGATTTTCTGAACGAGGAAAAGGGGGGGCCTCAGGGCGCAAATTTGAGGCCCCTTGTGACAGAGCCTCGCCCTGTGCTGATCGCACCACCCTCTCCACGCACACCCTCGCCCCAACCCGTCGTCGAGTTTCCTGAGGATGAGGTACATACCACCTCCACATACACACAGCGTTGCTTTGCTTGCTTCTAGCGTGTCGTACGTAAACGCCGGAAACGAATTACGTTATTTCTTTCGATGCTTTCGTCTTATTCCTGCATGTGTGTAAACTATTGTTTTTTTTATTTTTACACTTTTCTTACATACTCGATCTTGAATCAACTGCGCAGCTTTAATTCTTTCATTTTATATTGCATGCATTGTAGGTACAATTAACAATTAATCGCATGAAAGATTTAGTGATTGAAATATTGCCATGTATAATAACTCTTGCCACCATATCGGAGAGAGATATATATATATATATATGTGTGTGTAAAGTATCTCTACAAAATACTAATACACAATTTTCTTGTATTTCTCTCTGTGACGTATACATATAGTGGATTATTCGTAACAAGTCTAACTTTATGACGACGCAGAATTAAAAAACGTACATTTGTGTGCACACGCCACTGTGATTACGAACGAAATACGTCGCGTTCACCGGAGATCTCTGGTTTTTCAGGTCGTATATGAACTGCCAATCAGACCCCTTCAGCAGTACAGGGACAGCGCCTACGAGTCGAGGAGGCACTCGCAGCTTACCGGCATGACTCTGGAGAACTTTAGGCTGCTCTCCGTGCTCGGCCGCGGACACTTCGGCAAGGTGATACTGTCGCAGTACAGAAACACGGGCGAGTACTTCGCGATCAAGGCCTTGAAGAAGGGGGACATCATAGCCAGGGACGAAGTGGAGTCGTTACTTTCCGAAAAGAGAATATTCGAAGTGGCGAACACGACGCGCCATCCCTTCCTCGTGAACCTGTTCGCGTGCTTCCAAACCGAGGTACTAATCGTCATCCTTTCCTCATGCTTTTTGATACAATTTGTCAGGAGCAGACAATTAGAAGTAAAAGAATTGCTTGTAGGCACACGTATGTTTCGTAATGGAGTACGCAGCCGGTGGCGATCTCATGATGCATATACACGCCGATGTGTTCGGGGAGCCGCGCGCCGTGTTCTATTCCGCTTGCGTCGTCCTGGGATTACAGTACTTGCACGAAAATCGCATCATTTACAGGTATTTACAGCTTCCGCTGTTACATTGGCACATTTGCGTTAAATAAATCAGCGTGCACTTTATGATGTACTTTCTTCGCAGAGACTTGAAATTGGATAATCTGCTGTTGGATACAGAGGGTTACGTGAAGATCGCGGATTTCGGTCTGTGTAAGGAGGGCATGGGGTATGGAGATAGAACGGGTACCTTCTGCGGTACACCCGAGTTCTTGGCGCCTGAAGTGCTGACGGAGACTTCCTATACGCGAGCCGTGGATTGGTGGGGTCTTGGAGTCCTGATATTCGAAATGCTTGTCGGAGAGGTAATTATTGTTAAGATATATCACATGTACTTTGACACTATATAAAATTCTTTTTCAGTCTCCCTTCCCAGGTGACGATGAGGAGGAAGTGTTCGACTCCATCGTAAACGACGAAGTGCGATACCCACGATTTCTTTCTCTGGAAGCAATAGCAATCATGAGAAGAGTAAGCGTTTCTCTGTCATCGTTATTCTGTCATTCTTCCAAGTCCTTGTAGCGTACATTTCATGCGTGTATCTCTGTCATCAGTTACTCAGGAAGAATCCGGACAGGAGATTAGGCAGCAGCGAGAGGGACGCAGAAGACGTGAAGAAGCAAGCATTCTTCAGACACATCGCTTGGGACGACTTGCTTCTGAGGCGCGTGAAGCCACCCTTCGTTCCAGTAATCGTGAGTATTGATTTACTTTCATCGCTCTATACAGAATCTGTAAATTTTGTATATAAATATACAAAAATAATAAATCCAATTTAGATATCGATATTAATAATTTAAATTATAAAGATTTTAAACGTGATATTTATTTACGAGAAATGTTTTCCCCGTTGTTAGCACTCGGTGGAGGACGTGAGCAACTTTGACGAAGAATTTACATCGGAGAAACCTCAGTTGACGCCTCCGAAAGATCCTCGGCCTCTTAGTGACCTAGAGCAAAGTCTGTTCAAGGACTTTACCTACATGGCTGATTGGTGCTAGCCATAGTGATCAGCCGTGATCAGCCGTGATCAGCATCTCTCGACGGAAAAATCGGCACACGTCGTGACTAAGGCAGAAAGTGGTTATACTACGTTGGAGCCAGCGCAACCGTATCAATACGGTATTCGTGCGTTTGTTTATTTGAGCAATATATACCATATATATCGTTATATCGTGTATAGATTTCTGTTTTTCATTCTGATGCTACGTGAACGATCAGAGTAGGCAGATCTACAAGAGAGAAATCCTTCTATCGAATCTCAGGTTTTCCACTAACGCGTATGAGTTACACGATTTTAGTGGGTAGTAGTTGGTATATACGGGAATTTTGTCTCCGATCGTATTGTCAATCTCAGTCGGGTTTCATGCCGAAATAAACGTGTCCAAAAATGTTGAATTAACGAGACGAGCATAAGCGTGAGTTCGCGATTGACACACTTGGTTCAATTATTAAAACTAATTCCGAAAGGATTCCGATCGAGCAAAGAGAGGACGATAAGAGCCTACTGACAAAGAAGTTTCTTCGCATAAATAAATAAATATATATATATATATATATATATATATATACACAAGAATACTTTTAGATTATATATTTACAGAAGTGATCTCCGCGAGCACTGTCCTTTTGCTAGTATTAAACGCGCACGGGATTTATTTTTCGTGAGAATACATCATTTTCAATACTTTCGTTATCACTTATATTATTATTATCGTGTACAGCGACGCATACATATACGCAATTACTCAAAGATTTCGTATATATCCTCGTAGAGCTTAAAGGATAATAATCATAACGCGAGCAGCATTAAAAATTCATTAAGCGAAGCGTAAGATAAATCAAAATGTAGCTGTGTACTTGCTCATGCTCATGTGATAAAGAATTGAGATTGAAATGGCGCTACAACAATCACAATCGTACCGCGAGTGGAACGTTCGGCGCTCTCATTAATCGTACACCATGTCTACTATGATGATAATTGATTGAAAATTTCATTGACGCATATAAATATAAATAGAGATATGTATCTAGCTAACTTTGCAAGATCACAATGGCATGAGGCATGTGAGCTCTGCGACGTCACGCGAGGCAGCAATGTTTATGCCGTACATCAGGATTCTTTAGATTCGTCTAACGTATGTATCCTAAAATATATCTATTATATTCGCATCGTTTAGTTATCTACCATTCGTATCTTAGTTTCTAACGAGGTACTTTTACGAGTTCATGTGCTCCATATTATGTATATATAAATATATAATCAAATAATCGGACGACGGAATTAACGATGGATGATACTTCTAATGGTCGACAGTTATCGCGACAGTAATGCTTCGCGATAAATTTTCATGAACTTTTCGTGACACGAGATGATGCTGCTAAGTCGAGTTCACACATTCAGCTACGAACGTGCTTGGACGTTTTTCTTAAGATTTGCTTCTAATCTTGCTGAGAATTATCTGAGAACTGTGCGAGACTCGAAATAGCTGTTGGATCTTATCACATGCGGCTTAAATTAAATTTCCCTTCTTCTGATTTTCGCGAAATCTTTCGTTCCGTTACAAACGCTATTGTTATCCTTGTATAACCGTAACCGTATCGTAACTGATTAACGATTAATCCTCTACAGGATTTGCTTGTCATTTCCGATATTTCCGTACACACGAACGCGATTTGAACGTTACCTATGGTATAGACCTCGTTTATCTCATAAAAGGTGCCTACACGATAATTCGGACGATTTTTGATAACGTACAATATATATAACTAGAAATTTCTTTTTGGATGTTTCTAAAATGATGTGATCCAATCGGATATTGTAAATTATCTTTCTGACTTGTCATTTATCTCTAACTGTACATCGTAAAATTAGAATTGAAGATTGAGTTATGAACTTTATAAAAAAAATATATGAAAAAGGATATTGCAAATAAATTTGATAAATTTCGAGGCAATTCGCATGTAGCTTATTTAATTTTATTCCATGCTTATTCCGCACTTATTAGTCATGGTATCAAACCATCAAAATGTTTCTTAGGATTTTACTAAATATTAATTGCCTAAATTGCCTCATTGTACTATCAAATTATTAAATTTATTTGTAATTTCCTCTCAATACTAATAAAGTGGACAAATATGTAACTAACCAGAACTATTTGTGAAACTTTAATATCAAGCATTTGAAAAAATTAACTGTATCACTAGTGATAGACTCGAGAGTACCTAGTTGCCTTATTGCAATCATAAATTGATAACCACTTTGGTATCTATTTTATACATAACTCTTATATACACACACGATGTTTGAAACGTGTAGAAAAAAATACTTTAAGTATCCCTAGAATACTTTTGGTCGAACACACTGGCAAATCATTTGAAGGGTAACTAATGCAGGATTTTTAATGTGTCTGTTTTATATGATTAATGTATACCCAATATTCGAAGCTTCTTTTTTTTTACACACATTGTGTAATTTTGAAACAAAGAATATAAAATTTTTGCAAAGTTATTAAGTGATAAAAAACAGGCAGAAGATTAACACGTAGGCAGCATTTATTAAAAATACGCGTCGCATGTAAGAGGCTACTGTGCCAGTGGCCTAATTTGTAGAGCGGTACGGAGCGGAGATTTTAACGGCCGAAGTCTACAGCTTTGGAGACCTTATAAACAATTTCGTACGACGAAAATATTTCTACGTCAATCTAATGTAATTTTGTATACCTATTTTTTGTTTAACAGCACATACATGTGTAACTTGATGTACGTCATAAGAAAGCGTTATGAACAAATTACTCTCCCGCGCAGATATTACCTGCAAGACGCTAAATTATTCAATTTTTGAATACATGATGTGGTCTAAAGAAACAACATGGTAATTTTTAAATGTGTACATATATACAAATATTACATGATTTTTTTTGTAGATAGATTTACTCTCGATTCGTAGATGTTATTAGATTATTGTACTTCGTTATACGTCTTTTTTTATATATACATAATTATACAGCATTACTAGATGTAATTTTGATTAAAATGTTCGCTATATATTTATCGTTAGTTTTGTAATAAGAAAGATTATGTGCCTCGTATTTTGTAGTATCCACTAATTAATACACGAGTACTGTACGGCTAAGAGAAGAAAAGAGAAGGGGCTGAAGATTTTTAAGAATTAATTTATTTAATGCATATATATATTCGCAGTGGCAGCTTATCACATATCACTTTAAACAATATTATGCAATCCTTAGAAGTATCCTCAAAATTCGCATTATGTGCGCGTATGAATTACTTCAAAGAAATAAATCTGAAAAATATACATCTCAATTTTTCATCTACACCTTCTATCGTTGCATTTTGTTGTCTACACCGAATTTCGAATATTACAATGCGTTAAATACAATTCGTTATATAGGAACTTTGTACGTGTCAACTAAATTTATGCATAAACCGCTAAGTACCACAGAAACAAAGAAAGATAGACGATCTGCAAGAAGCAGATGCATATTACATCAAAATTTAACAGCAAATAAAGGAAAAGTATCATAATATGTCCAAACTGGAATCGATATTTATTATAGATTCTAGACTAGTGCTCGGGCCAGGATTGCGACTTTGATCATCGCTCTTCCGGCGCAAAGTGGAACTCTTTGCCAATTCGTATACGTTCGACGTATTCCGCCGGATTTCCGCTTCCAAGTTCGATCTCCTCTCCTCCTTTTCTTTCAATTGCCTGGTTACTTCCGGTGCTGCCGGCTTCACGAGACCCGCGCTCACCGTGTAGAACACACTGCTGCTGTCTTCGGACTTGAATACGAATGTTAATCTGTGCCGGATAAAATTAATTATTTACGAAATAATAAAATTTATAGTAAAATATTTGCAAGTTGGATCAAGATAAATGTTAATACAGATTTATATTTGTTGAAAATAATAGAATTCTAATTACCGTTCATTTTGCAATGCCTGTTGCATCTTCTGAATCTTGTTGAGAGAAATGTTATGTTTGACTGGCCAAGGTATATAGATTTCTAGTGGAGAATGCTCCTTCTTCCTCACCTCCAAATAAAGCAGATCGAGCTCCTCCTTGTACTTGTACTTGACATCCCAGAATCGCTTCGCTGTGGATCAACAACAGTAATAATTACACGTGTCTGCAATGATCTCATTGCTCAAAGATTGCAGATACAAAGCATACATACCTTCGCACAGTTCAATGTAAACGTAAAAGGCAGTGCTGGTCTTCACAGGATCGTTGCAGCCAAGTTTGCACAGGTGATAGTACTGCGAACAGTAGGGAATCATAAAGAACGAAAATCCTATACTCTGAACATTCATGTATACATCACATGAAGCGTTGCATGCGCGTTTCTCTTCCATACAAGACTAGACGAGACAAGAAAGAAAATTACTCACGCTAGGGTGACATATGTCATACATCTTTCCACGCGTACAAAACGCTGGGATGCCTCTGCAATGCGTCCTTCAGTGTACAGAAGCTATATCTTCATCCTCATCGCGATTTTAAAGAATGGGACAGGCAAACTGTAAAACAACGTGCGGCTTATTCACAATGACAAATGATCCTCGGTATTCACTGGTAGAATGTATAACATGTTAGCAAAAGAAACCGTGTTTTCACAGGAACATTGTCACAAACATCTTGTAAGAAATATCATGCGCTGGGGAAAAGACAGAATCTTTTTTCTATGCAAATTTTAAAGAGCTTTATTTTAACACATGAACCGGCTTGTTGTCAAACTACGGCAACACGTCACTACCACGGTGAAGTACGATTGCGCGAGATGAGGATGTTGCTCAGTAACGCTAAGTGAATCTCCTTCTTTTCTTTTATTTAAAATTTTTGCGATAATTCTACGGAAAATGAAAAGCTATTTAATTTGCTATTCGATAATATTACCTATAAATAACAAGTTCTTCCAATTCACTCTTTATAGTAATATTTAAAAATAAAGGAAATTCTAACCTCCTACGAGTCGTGAAAATAAAAATGCCGCCTGTCTCTATTATCGAGTTATACTACTATACTTCACGGCTCACGCTTCAAGCAACGACAGTGGAGGCTCGTAGCGGACTTTTTGGAACTAATTTAACAACCGATTGGCGCCTGCAGAATGGCAAATTTGCTACCAACTGTGTTCAACAAATTGCAATGATGCAGGCGCTCCGGAGCTACCAATGCACCTAAACATTAGTTCTAGAAAATTCCGCTACGAGCCTCCACTGTTTTTGTCTGAAAAATGAGGTAGTATAACTCAATGATAGACTAGATAGAGGAGGAAAGTTTCATTTTTGGATAATACAATTCAGTGATAGATTTCAAGTGAGTGAGGAAAAGAAAGGAAAACAGAGAAAATGAGAAGAAATTATAAAGGAAAATCGCTACTTGCTAAAATGTATTATCCGACGAGCACGACTTATCCTTATAGCTTATTTTTAGACTACTTCGACTATTTACCTATCGAATTGTCATCAGTTTCTCTTGATTCTGCATGGATGTCACTACAGTACCGAGGCTATAGAGCAGGATGTTTGAAAGAAGATAGGCAATCTCAGCAATAAAATAAGCTTATAAAAATATATGAAACAGAGATAGATATTTATCTTGAAGAACATTTGTTCTTCTTGTATGTTCCGTAGATGTCTGTGCACTGCCGCGAAATGATGAAAGACGTTATAGTACAAGACGATATTAAGACTATTTTTTATTATGTTGGATTCAACAAAAAATGTTATTGCGCAATATTAAAATATTTTAAAAATATATTTAGTCAATAAATAAGCGCAGTCGATAAACACTTTAGTATCATTCAGATGTGATGTTTATTACTTATATGACAGCACAAAATATAATATACACAAATAATTAATAATTGTTTCCCTATATTAGTTCACAAAATAATTATTAACATCTCTTATTGATAAATGCGCGTCGAAAAGTTCCTTGAAAAGACTTACTAAAACTTACTAAAATGATCCTTATCCATCAATTATCATAAAATATATATATGAGCACCCGTATCGTTTAGACATATGCGAAAGTTCGCAACGTACAAATACTTACATAACTTAAAGTATACAACACAGTCGCGAATCCAAAGTTATAAGGCCCATTATTATTATATACATCAGACTATGTTACTCCGCATTATGAAACAATTAAATATGACAAATATGATAATAATCGGAACATTTCAAAGTCTAGAGAAGTCTTAAAACTAGAAATTCGAAGGTCCAAAATATTATCGTTTCAATTCGTCGGCAGAAATAACTAAAGCAGCAAGAAAATCATTCATATCCTTCTTCAACCACCTCATGAGAGGAAGGCTCCAAAACTCGCCACTGAAGAAGAAAAGCCGAAGAGAAGTTGAAGAGCTCGCATCTCCTCGCATCTGTACGCTGGATGTGCTGGATAAGCGTGAACGAGAGTGCCCAGGGTGATGTGTTACGCTGGTTACAGTTGGGCGGATCCTCGCCACGCAGAGTCGAAGCCGCAGGCCGTGTCCGAGTCCGAGTCGCCGTTCTGCTGGATGCCGGCAGACCCGATGGAGCTGGAGCTGACGGACGACGTGCACGTCTGACGGCGCTGAACGGACCGCTTTGATCGGCTGACCTTGCCTTGCAGTAACGGGGTAGTCGGCTGACTCGCGACCTGCTGCTGATCCTGTGACGAGCCGTAATCCTGTGGCCACCTGCTCCTGCGTTTCCTGATGGGCGCGTACTTCGGCGGCGGCATCAGCTTGTCCAGCTTGGGACGAGAGAAGTGTAATATGTAATATGTGATTGTAATATGCGAGACATTAGACTGAATGGTGCGAAACAGTGCCTGAATATTGGATTTAGCGTTACTTTTCGCGTCGCGATAAAAATAAGGGACTGAGCACTTTGAGCTAGTTAGACCTGTTTGATCATAAGTAGATCGATAACGACGGTACATGCAGGCGATGCAGGGGTTTTGATCTCTAATTTAATTTCTACACTGCCTGATGTTGGAATAGTTTTATCTTACGTTTGCGTGATAGCTGCTAATTTTGTATCTCATTGTTAATTTTATATCTCGCAGAGTTTCCCTGTTTCAATGTTGGAATCAAGGAAACTGAGCATTTTCCTGTTAGGAGACTACGTATTATTTGAATGTAACGTTCACGCACGTTCTACGGGGCGTGCTGAGTCCAAGGAAATAATACCTGAACATTATCCGCAGATCCCCACGATTTATGAATTTTCTCGTTGCTGTTGCTGCTGCTTGCCGTGTTACTAGTTGCCACGCCCAAGAACTGGCTGACGGCTTCCGTCGTCCGTTTCACGCGAACGTTCAAAGAACCAATTCGTAAGAAACCAAGGTCTTTCTCTGTATATTCAATCAATCACTCGGTTAAAGCGCTTGCGGCTCTCCCACAAACTCTCTTCAGCTTACTTATTATAACGTAACTTTTACAGCAGAAGAATATTATATAGCAGATTGACTAGCTCGCGTATTTCTATTTCTAATAATTCTGCTGTAGTGTTATTTGAAAATTATAAGAATTATTCAAACTAAAATTATATCAGACATAAGCGAAATTACTGATGTAGTGTGACGAAAAATAAACTACTTGCTATATGCCACGACGATGTCTATCTATAGCTCGTCTCATGCGTTAAGTTAGCGTCTACTAATAAGTTCGGACAGCAAAGAAATTATTTCTTACCTGCTTGCTTTTTTCTGGCCTTTATTTCTGAAATAAAATAGAAAATTATTTGAAATTATGTTTCGTACAGGCAGCGAGAAATGGGAAAAGTGACGCAAGAAAACATATTACACGTGTGAGTTAGAACCGATCAGAGAGAAAGAATGCCAGTTTTTTAGTATACGATATTAGCAGACATTGCCTATTTAATAAATTTCTTTAACAGGAGTAGAAGTTAGCGTTTATTAATAAATCCGTGAATGAGAAATTAATGACTGCGAGGGAAATGTTACTTCGTGTAGTCGATAAAAGTAGCAGATCTGCGCCATGTGAGACAGGATGGAGGAGACCCGATGAAATTAATGCAGTTTTATACGAGATTAGTGTATAAGAATGGAGCCCACTTTCCCTTTCGTGGATCACACGCTCTGTCATTGTTACTAAATGTAATAATTATCTGGTGCACGAGTGAAACGCGATGCTGAGAATCGACCGAAGTAAATACATGTGCATGCTCATTCACGTATAACAAAATATCGCGCTCGCGCGCACATAGACACACGTACGTGGAAACAATACATTAATAATAGCGGCGGTAATGCGAAGCGAAATTAAGCTGTGACGAGATCGAGCTCTCTGTTACCCATTAATTGAAAATACATCAGCGTTTCGCCGATGTAACGGATGTGAGTTTACAATATTCATTTCGCTTCGCACATTGCCTTACCTAACGTTATGTAACACTATTTCTCTACCAGGTGCCAGAGGGATTTCATATTCTACTGTCACTTTGAGCATTCGCGTTTTGCAGTCATTCGCGAAACGTGTGATTAGCACATCGGTGCGGAAGGACATTACGCACAAAAAAGAATGTAACAAAATCATTTCCGTCACTCCGGCCATGATTTAAAATTGTACAATACTTCAAGGTATTACCTCATGAGGTAAGAATGTTTTATGCAGGCGGAGATAGTTATTATCACCCCGAAAGAGGATAGACGTAACGAGCTGCGAAACAACGCTTCAACGCATCAGCACTTTCGACATTTCAGGCACACTTGGTGCGAAATGGCGATGGATGATGACTTCCGTTGTTGCTCCAAGGACCCGCCGGAAACGGAACGGGCGCGCGTTAAGGCTCGCTCCTTTCGGCGGATACGCTCGGATATTTCTCGGAGCGAGGCTGATGCGAGGCGCGTGAAACTTCGGGATACTCACGTCAGAGAAGCGTAGGAAAGTGACAGTCATACGTTACTCTAAGGTGCGCCTACGTACTTTAATCTTGCGACACAAGCGTTTTACTACTTTAGCGGTGCGCTTCTCAACTTGCCTGAGCGTAACGTCAGCAGTACTCCCTACAACAGAAGAACACTTCCAGAACCCCGAAGTACTCACCCACAATGAAAAGAGTACCCGCAACCAAAGAGACCCCGTCTCGGACGATCCGGGATATCACCCCGTGACTTTTTCCCTTCCACTTCCCCCTGGAAAGCGACAGAGGGATATCCTGGGGAGATATCCCGAAGGATTGCCAGTTGCAGCACTGTTGATGGCACGAGTTAATCATGGTGATGCTAAGGTAAGGATGCTAGACGTGCATGAGAGTTAGTATACGCAGAAGAGTGCGGAGATGCGATGTTAGTAGTGTGAAGCTAAAAGTGTAAGCGATGTACATCTAATCTGAGCAAATCGCTACTCGTAGTGCGAACAATATGCTCAGTGTTGCGCCATGCGCTTTTCGGGAAGTGGATCAGAGAAACGGCGGATCGACGGGGTTGCGATTGCTGGTGTGGGTGAGAATGCCATGGAATATCGTGAATGGGCTATCGGGATTCTTGACAACGGTGGCAACGAGACTACAAACAAGCGGCAAAAGTTGCGATCTATCTCGTAGCGTGATTGGCTGCACGGCGAACGGGTTCGAGCTGCATTTCGCACGGAATCCGAGAGTTTCGACCGAAACTCTGTAGAATGGCGATTACGTCTTTTGTTTCCACGTTGTGCAGCAAACCACCGTCTCTCCACAGCTCGTTCTGCAGCACGAGACAAAGACACGTCTCACTTGGCGACTCGTGCGAGGAAAAAGAAATTCAGAACTTGCCGGATCGATCTTGTTGCAGTTTCGTTGCAAGTTGGAATGTCGGAAAGGAATATTCATAAAAGGGTACAGATTGGACATCTTGAAAAAGGTGTTAATGAACAAAATGATGGAAATCGGGTAGAAGGAACATCCTTATACAGCTTCTGATCAAAGTTCCAAGATGACTTCGACGAGTCACCAGGAACACGCCGAGATCATCCACGGGCGCAGCCCTTCGTGAATTATTTACAACGTTTGCGCGAAGTTTCCGGGCGCTCGCAATTACTTCCGGCTAAGTGGCGGCGTCTCCTTTCGCCAAGAAGTGTGTACTTACTGTGGAACGTGTCCTGGCTGACGGCCGCCTCCTGCGAGACTAGATACTGCCTGGGTTTCTTGCCGCTGTAGTCACGTATCTCCTGATTCGCGCCTGAAAAAGCAGATTTGCTGAGAAAGCCTGGAAGAAATCCTGAACGAGATCCAGCGAGATGCGGAGACGCCGGAGCGACGCGCGACGCGGCCTCGCGTGCAGAACACGCGTGTATACTCACCGTACACCTGAACCAAAAGATTGAATATGTTCTCGTGGCCAAATTGCATGGCTATGTGTAGCGGCGTGTATCCCTGCAAGAACAGACGAGGAACTCGCGTTTAACGCACGATTTGCAGAACGATTTGCGCGTACGCAGGGTTCGATCGCTCGCGGAATAATCAGCCGGATGATATCTGACAATCTTTCCGGCGCTACGTACGTTAATTACATCATCCACCAAGAACAAGGAGAGCATATCGATAATTGGGCGAAATTAAAAGGCAAGCTATACTGGCCGGTCGTTTGACGGCCGTGTAATATCACGCGAGCAACAATGTTCAACGTGTTCGACGTTGACGCAAGATGTGCATTAATATATTACGGACATAGTCCTCTCCCTCTTCCTCTCTCTCGCTCTTTCTTGATGTACGCGCAGTTTAATGAATAATGTATCTCCGATTGTACACGCGTACCCCACCGCCCCGTTTCCGGCGCGTTCCCGTACGTAAAAAGGATATGCCAATCTCTCGCTCGGAAGAAAATCGTAATAAGACGGATGAAAAATAATAGAGAGGCCTCTCTCTCGCCTCTATCACACCTCTTCTCCCCCGTTGCATATCTTCCTGCGATTTGCTCGAATGCGTGACGTGCGTTTACGAGTGAGGCAGCCGAAGGCGATACCGTGCGCGAGGGGAGCTTCCGGGGGAGAAGAGGATAAACGCGGAAAGAAAAAAAGGGGATCGGTCCGGCGCGGCGGTACGGTGCCGTCGCAGAGACAATGAGTAATTAATGGGATCGTATTATGAATATCATCTCGAGCGTGCGAATTCGCATTTCCGCGACAACGAGGCGACCGAACAATCACGTGCGTGCCTCACCGCCTGCGTGCGTGCGTGCGTAAGGCTCGATGCCGCGAAAACCAGCCTCGCGTGCATCGCCCTCATCGCCCGCACGCATGCACTTTCATCCGGCACTTACGCGATTCCTCGTATTCCCCGCGTTCGAACACAATGCATCTCGCAATGACGGATAGATAACAGATTGTTCCGTCGCCGATCAGTCCCAAGTGAATTCCGGGACGGCATCTTAAACGTTCTCATTACCGTGACACTTAACGCGTGCAGCTCGAGACAGCTTGATCGAGTCGATTACTTCTTCATTCAGAAGATGATCGACCTCTTCTTCTGCCGCGAGTTTCGAAGATCGCCGATCAGTCTGCGATTAAGAACGGGAAGCGGTGCGTGACTTAATACTTATCACGTACCAGTCGATCGCGTAAATGAACGACCGACGCGGACGCTGACGTGTATTTAATTAAACGGACACGCGACGCCAATATAACGCGTGGAGAGAGTAACGGCGGGCGTATCAGTCCACGGGCGTGTTCCTCGAACAGACGGTATTATTTCGTACGTGGTATCTTTATTAAGCGGCACCGTTTCAGTAAGGAACGGTATCGGGACTGATCTACTGAGGTGAAACGTTAAGTGGACCCTCACATTTTCATCGTGCCGTACGACACGACGTTACGATAGGTACATACGTCGAGGTCCCTGGGGCATCGTGCGTCGCGTATAGGCCACTTGTCGCGAGGGTAGAGAAATATTAAGACCGCGTTATCTCGCAATTAGTATCGTTCGACTCGGCCCGGGCAGGTGAAAAGAGCTGCTTTTCCAGCTCGCATGTCAAGTAACAGCTGCCGCCACGACGACGCTCTCGCTTTTACCGGAATAACACAATATGAATTTTCGATCGCAGCCGAAGAGTCGTTTTAAGGTGCCATGGCATCGAGATACGATTCGATAAGGCCAATTAATTGTCAATCCGGCGCCGCGGAGTGTCTTAATTATCAAAATAATCCACGTTGCACTCTGTACGCCCGACGCTGGCGAAAATGATCGTAAGCGACACCTCGAGGTGTCGCGATGACCATTTCTTTGTTGTAAATTACGCCTGCGTTACGTGCAACGAAATTAAATACCTTTGCCAGCCTGAAAACAAACTTAAACTCGAGTTTGATAGCATTCGATCAAGGTTACGGTTAATGTACGCGCTGCCGTGCGGCTATCGTGCCTTTATCGCGATGAAAACTGGTTTAATTTCGATAAAAGTCGCTGAAAGCCAATCGGCCAAGAAGAGCAACAGTCGAGCGACAAAGTAGCACGGCCTTGGATCAACGTATGCAAAGCCATCGACATACGAGGCGCCTGCAAGCGATCTTATCTCTTGTAAACAACCAAAGTTTTTATATTTTATTTTATAATCTATATATATATAACCCAAATATTTTCTATATTTCGCATACTTTTAAGTTTTCTGAATGTAATAACTGGCTAGCCGTGAGTCAGAACCGTATTGAAAAGGAAACGCAAGTAAGATATCTTCGTGACTAACGAAAGTGCGGAATTAAAAAAACTGACGAAGTATGCTTAAGGTTTCCGTAATTCCTCGAGTACACCGAAATAGCGTGTCGTTGATTATCGGCTCCAGCTGTTTCCCATCGGGAGATACCATTCTTATTGCCCGACGACTGTTTCAAAGCACTCGCTTCGTTTCAACAATTCACCACGGTATCCACGGTGGAAAGTGAGCGTCGCGGTCGGTCAGGGACACCTCCTGCCGTGGGCTGAGCGCACGTGAAAGAGCACGGTGCACCATGGTATGCACGTCGCGGTCGCACGATGCTCGCGTCGATAAGTACGACAAATTGCGCGTAATTGTGCGCGAGTCATTATCCCGGGGTGGAGGCGAAAATGCGGACGATCCGCTTAAAAGTGCATTTCATGCGCGCAAAATGCGCGCGCGACAGAGGAAGGGAAAAACAGGTGCACATACAGCGGAACACGCGCGAGAATGCGACGTGTACCAATGTACCGTTGCAGTTCATACATTTTTCATAAACGGCATTTGTAAGAAGAGTGTAAGGAACATCTTTTTCTACCAATTTTCTATATTGAAATATTCTACATTCCTATTTTGTTATTGAAAAAATCTCGACAAACTTTACAAGCATAAATCGCGTGACAAAGAGAATGGATCAAGGAGAAAGTCATTTTGCAGATTGAATCTGCGGATGCATTACGCCTCGTTCCGATTCTATTTGCGGTGTGCATAATAGTAATCCATTATAGCAATGTCGTCGGCACAAAGAGGGCCGTGGCAGAAAAATGCGTGACGAGAGGGTCGATGTAAATCGGTACGGTGCTTTTGACCGCCAATTAAAATCACCCCCGAGATACGCGGCTGCCAGGCGCGACATTTGGCCGCGCCTGTGAAGGCGATTAAAAAATCGTCCCCGAATACGGCCGGGGTTCATGAACGACTGTATATCGCGGCGTTTAATATCGAACTGTGCAATAAACGATAGTGACAAATGTGTCAAAACCGCGAGCGCAGTTATCGAAACGCGGGGCGCACCCTTCGCAGTTCTCGCACCCTCCGATCGTACGGCCGCCACGCCGAAAGAAGGGTTGCCCGCGCGCGCGGGCTCTCGCATCCCCCTTCAAAAATTTCGCTCTAATTTATTTCACTTTAAAGTCCCCGCACCGAATATAGGTAGGCGCGAAAAAGTCACGACGCACCCGCCACGTATATATCCGTACGCATACAGCCACACGTAAAATGGAGAACGGGGCACGTATGGGGTGGACGCGACGCGTCACCCTTTCGCCGACTCCAATAGCGTGCGACACGTGTGTCCCTCGCGACAAGTGGCGCGGCACCCTCCGCGCCACCCCCGGCGTCCCTTCGTGATGCGGATGTGCATGTACGAGGTGTCGCAGAAGTAGCGCGCGTTCTCGAGATTCTGTGAGATGAGCAGCCGTTATTTGAGGCGGCCCAGAATATCGAGGTTCCCCGCGCGCTGATAAGCGAGCAAGCCTTTAAAACCCGTTCCTGGCGAACGGGTTTCAACGTCACATCCTCCTCATCGTGTCGTGTCAGGAGCACTCTCAAACGGATTTCATTCAGAGTCGCTCTGCGATTCAGAACGAGGCGCATCGCGTTAACGATTAAGGAATAACGAGCCCATCTGACGGGTTTTAATTCTGCATTCGCAACATTGGACCTTCAATCGAACAGGCGCGTGTCACTTTTGGAGCACCCCGTACGTAGGCACATGTACGGTCCGCGAAGAACCCCCTTTTTACGCTCGCGACGATATTTTAAAGTAGCAATGTCCCGTAGTCGTAGTCTAGAGACAATATCGCGCCATTTCGTCTCACCCTCTCTCTTTCTCTTTGTTCAATCTTCTTCACCTTCGTTCGTTTCTCTTCTGGTTCTCTCGACTACGCCTACTCGCGGCGTTAACGCGGTCCTTCCGCTCGCCCTACGCTCCTCCGTTCCTCTCCGTCGTTTCGCAGCAGCCACCAGGAACAGGACAGCTGCCGGCCACCAATATCACGCACGCGTATATCACCGTTGAGGATTTTCAATTTTAATATTTTCCTACATCGGGCCGCCTTTACGAGCCGCTATATCATAACGGCGCTCCTCGGCGCGTCCCGGGGTGAGAGAGGGTGAGAGAAATCAGGGAGGAAACCAGCGCGTTCCGTTCGGATATCTCGTCCTTCGACGCGAGTCCGTTCCGAAACTCGGCAGGAAGGCAATATCGTTTCTCACTATCCATTGTGTAGTCATTTTTTATATTTCGTCTCGCATAACTCCCGCGCGATGGAATTTCCACGACCCGATCCTATTGGCTTGAAATAAGAGGTACGTAATTTTTATGTCCGCACGTAACGGTTACTTGGAAATCGGAACGCTCGAAGAAGAATAATAAATCGTGCATCACTGAAGCACTTTTAATTCACTTTTGATTCCTTTAAATTTTGACGATTTAAGTTTTGGAGTCAGCATGCTATTAGAAATACAACAGATAATTTCTCTTATCATTATTAATTATAGTTATTTTCTGAAAGTTGGATTGACTCATCGAATGTGTCGAATACCTAATTCGATTGTTAATCAGAGATTATATTCGAGTGGATCACCCTTTGCATGAGGCAGAGATTCTAGGGAGGCCAAACCGGGTACGGGATCGCCATTGTCGTCGACTGTCGTGCGCCGGGCAAGGATGCAGGCGCCACACGGGCGGCTTACGGGGCCCCGTGCGCGGCCGGGGAGACGAGGGGGACGCAGCCACTGTTTTTTGCGGGGATTAAATGCAAGCTGATGCCGCGATAAGCCGTAGAAAACCACAGTGGAAGCGGTACCGGTGACAGATTATGCCCGTAGCTTGCGATCCGCTTCAGCCTGGTGCGGACCTCTTCGACGTCGCACGAGGAGGGATTAAAAAAGCCGCGTGCGCGACGAATTCTTGCGCGATAAGCAAGTCCACTGCGTCGTCGGTAAATAAAATAGCCGCGGCTGCGGACACGCGTTCGAAAAAGCCGGCCGCACACGCTATGATTTTTCACGCTAAAAGCACCATTAATCAGATCGCTCGGCGACGCTCGTGTACTCTGGTGTTAATTCGAAACGAGTAAGCCGCGAAATTCGCAAATCTCTAAATAACGCGAGATCACTAACAAACGCGAGAGAAATTGACCAAAGTCGGCTTTGAGAGGAACTAACGAAGATATATATAACAGAGACAATATATGTACAAATTAGAATAATTTGTTAATTTTTTCATCATCATGTTCTTCTGTCGTGACAGGTTGACTCCTGTCGACTTCTTTTAGATTTTCAGGTCGACAAAGAGAGAGAAAGAGAGAGCGACATGGAGAAAGAGAGATATACGAAGAACCGGTATCGATGCCCGCGAGTGGCGGATATTAGCGGCGGATAAGATCGCGCCACGGGCGATTCCGCGCGCGCGTTGCGACGGTGCTACCGGGTATAATCGGCGTGGCCGTCGTCGTTTTATACGCTCTTCTCCACGTCCTTTCATTTGCCGCAGGATTGGGGGAAAGCTGGTGTCCGGGATAAGCCGTGGAGGAGCGAGGCGTGCGGGAGCGATGCCGGTGACAGATTACGCCGCGCCGCGCGATCCGCAGTCTGCTCCTCCTAAAGCCGCGGTCTCTCGTAGAAAAAAAACCGCCGGCGAGGATCCACCGAGAGGACAGATCCCCTCGGTCCGGGTTGCGTGGATTACCTACTCTACATCGGTACGTACATGAGCGCGACCGTATTCATTATATCCCGTCGCTAATCCTACGGCGACATCGGGAGCCGACGCGGACTGTCATTGGGAGGGCACAAAAATAACGACGCGTGTGCATAATGTCCTCCCCGCGTCACGAGCTCTCTTTTTTTGTATGACACATCGATCTCTTCTCGAACAGTGATCTTTCTTACTCTCCTGGCGAGTATCTTCGCGTGGAGATCCAGTTTCTCTAATGTTACTATTTTTTTCTAAATCTCTGATAAAGTACAGTTCAAAGGATCCCCGAGATAGAGTTCTCGGAGAACGCGAGAGAAGGGTGAAAGAAGGGATGTTGTGCGGTGTCGACAGGCCCAGTCAGGATTACCCCGCGGAAACAAATGAGTCCGTCGAGCGCGGAAGGAGCTCCACGGGGGAGACCTTACAGGAAGACAAATGAACCGGGCTTTCGGAATACACGCGCTTCGAATTCAGTTCCAATCTGCGCGACGTGAACGACAGGGAAGCTAAGCGAGCCGCTTCTTCCGATCCCGTTCCTAAAAGGTCTCCTCCCCTTTTCCGAAAGTATCGAGGAATGTTTTAATTTACTGTGAAAGTGCGCTCGCGTTCCCTACAATTAACGTCACCATCGAATTTCGCTGCTCGGCGCTACGTTCTCCATCATAAATCAGCTGCATCGTGATACAAAAAATCGCACAGTTTTATAAAAGTATATAAAAATTGTATATCAGAATTTTCTTAAAAATTGCATGCAGAAGAATAGTCATTTCAACGACTAACGGATAGTCTACGTGACGGAAAATCGGAATAACTTTGTCGTCTTGCATACGCGGGGACGGGGAGACCCGTGATGGAGCTTGTCGCGAGCTGCTAACGAGCAAGAACCCCATTTTCCGTCCCCCTGCCTCTGAGTGCCCGGCGTCTCTGGTCGCGGAGCACTCTCGGCTTATGTAAGTCTTATAAAGAGCAAAGCGGCGGGACCACACACATCCCGATCCTATCTGCGGGCTTTTCTGTGCGCTTCGACCGTCTCTTTCTCCTTTCCCATTCATTCCTTCCTTCCTTCCTTCCTGCCTTCCTTCCTGCTACGCGGACTGACTCTCCGTTTGTTCTACCTCTTACAACGACTCGTGTTCCTTTCCTCTCGAAACCCATCCCGCTCTCCGTACGTCCGGCGAATTATACACGATCGTGGCGAAGGCCGCCCGTGAGCAGTCTCGATGTTATCCGAATACATTCGGTGCGTTTCATCTCAATCGTGATGAATAAGTCATCGATGCAATCATCAGATGGACCACGCTCGAACAAAGTGCCGAATAAATTAACACGCGTAGCATAACTTGCGATTTTGTCATTAAAAAGAAAATAATATAATCGAAGCTTACCCCATTCTGCATCATCCAGCGAAGAGGTCAGGATCCCATGATAGTAAATAAAAAAAAAGGAAAGATTTAGATTAGGCAAAGAGCAGTAAACTGTGAAATAAAGGCCAATCATTGTATGTGCTCTTGCGTCCTGCTTTCTGCTCTTTGCCTCTTGCTTCTTTGTCTTTCACGCACTAAAATAGTGTGTGAAAGACAAAGAAGCAAGAGGCAAAGAGCAGAAAACAAGAAGCAAAGAGCACATTGTAGATTGGCCTTAAGATTGACGAAGTACTTTGATATCTCGCAACGTATTGCAAATGTTTGCAATAGTTAGCGCGAGTTTTGCACAAGAAATGCTCTTCTTTAAAAAGTTTTTTAATAATTGATTTAATATTCTGTCTCGAAGAACAGATACTCACCGTGATCTCGTTGACGCTCATGATGTGGTCTTTGTAAGTGCCTGCTATTAATTTAATGATGTCTTCTTTGCCGTGTTTAGCAGCCCAATGCAAAGCCATCTGCAACACACATAAAGAAGGATCGGATGATAATTCGATCATTTAAATCATGCACAGTAAACAATTTTGGTTTTATTATTTGTTATATTCAATATGTTTCGCATGTCTCTAATAGTCCACACAAAAACTTGTGATAATTTAACGTAATGCGAATGTGTCAAACAATGGCATCAATATCATACAGATAATTTAACGTAGATAATAAAATTAGTAGAAAAATTACAATATTTGGAAACAAAACGTTTATACATGGATACACATGGATGATTGCACTTTTAACAGAAATACAAAATGTTTTCTGGCTGTTTGCGGCGAGCGCGCGACTATTGGAAATCTAGTTGTGCGGCCGTGCCGCAGAAGAGATCGCGCGCGACAGAAACGCGAGATAAGTAAAAGTGCATCAAAAACGCAGATATACGGGGAGCGGATTTTTCGGCCGAGTGTGCCGAAGTCAGGTCCCGATTGTAGACACGACGCGAGCAGCTGTAGCGTATTTTCGGGGTGACGCGCCGGTGAAATATTCGCGAATTAAGCGACGGCAACGGTCCGGCTGTCAACCAGGACGAGCTGGATGAATGGGAACCGTCGCCCGCGTCGCCGGAGTACTCGAGAGAGGAAGATCCCGGGCTGGCAGTCGATTACGCCCGGGGTAGAGGGGTGTCGGAATGTGCGGCTCGAGAAAAGAGCAAATAGATCGCGGCTGAATTACTTCCCGCTTAGACACAGGACAACTTGTGCCGACGAAAAGCGAAGCGGAGAAGAAACTACGAAAGGGAGACCTTCTTCGCCTGAAAGTGAGAAATTCATGGCGCGAAGTCGCGACGACAGTCGCGCAAGTGTTCCCTGAAATAAGTACTATTTATGTAATGTCCATACTGTCTGTATGCCACCCGGAATTAATCGCTGTACGCGCGCGACGTCGGCTATTAACGTGATACTCTCATGAAGGGTGCGCCAGGGGAGTCCTAAAAGGGGTACGCGCAGTCGGGCGTGAGGGGGGACGGGGTAAGCAAGCTTTCGTAGCGCGACATGCGTTTTAATCTCATCAAGCCTGCGTCCCGCGAGTAGATTAAAAATAGTGTCTTTCCAGATTCGTGCTCAACGAGGGACGTCACGGAAGCTGCGCCCTCGGTCACCCCTTCTGCACAGCGACGGACTGCAAGTCGTGGACCATCTCATTAGCGCACGGGGGAAAAAGCTCGTTCTAACGAGGCTACATACCTAATGACGCGAATCACGCGCGCGCATGTGTACGTGCGGATACGTATGTAGGCACACCTACATACATGAACACACGTATATACGTGGACACACGTGGACAGCCTCCCTGCGTGGGTGCACCTTGCGCGACTCTCATTTTCTATACACGGACGCCGCGGCAAATTAATGAACGACGACGCATCGAGATATTCGCGTGACATCGCACCGCCACGTGGCGTTAATAACGTCGAAGAGATACTTGATCTTCTGGAAGCGACCGGTCAAATGAACGATCACGCATGGTGGTGCATGAAAGATCAATTTATCAGGATCTAAGTAATCAATTAGACGTACGCGAAAAAACAAGGAAGCTAGAATTTCACTATAATCATCAGACATTATATTCGCAATCGTTCTCCGCCAATTAGGTGGCGTTACTTACTCGTTACGGATTTCCGCGGGGTCGTGAAATTCACGCAATACGGGCGAATAATTAAGGACGCACGCGCTGTCGCGGTACAATTATTAAACGTACCGCGCGCGCATAGCGCGCCGGCAGGCCGGACGAAGTCATTAACTGCGAAGTGCGCGGACATGGCCCGTCTAATACGCTCCGCCGGTCTGCCGGCTGGTAAAGATGCAAGAATCCGGGGCTGAATTACACATACACAGACGCACACGTGCACAGATACACACGAGGTTGCCGAGGTGCAAAATGAATTTTTACGGTGGTCCCGCGAGGCCATCAGCGCTTATGTGGGTATACCCCGGGGTGCTGGGGGCTCGCGGACGTCTACTTCCCCGGGCGTGCTAACGAAGTTTTATGAAGCGCGATAGCGCCATACCTACGGTGGCCACGCCGCCGTGGACTTTGGCGCTCCTTAATTTGTGAACGCTGCCGCGCCGCGGTGTCGGCCGCGCGCCGCGCCACGCCGTGCCGCAAAAGAATGGTATGTCGGCCGACAGCGTGATATATCTCCGGTCCTCTGGCCTGGACCTTCGCCCGAGAGTGCGGCCACTACGTGCTGTGAGCATACGGTAGCCTCTGCGCTTCTTTTCCAGCCCTTGCGGTAACTTTCTTCCGAACAATCCGGCCGGCTCCGAGCGCACGAGCGCGTGAGAAAGCGCGCGATCGAGCCGCCGCGCGTCCAGCCGATTGATCAATTAAACGCGTGCTCCGCAGCGTGACGGTGTTCTCGAAAACCGAACGCCTTCGAACGGTCTCTCGAGCGTGGCTTCTCCTCTACGAGAAGCACGCTTCGCCTATCGCGATTTCTAGCTCTCGTTCGCGAGTTTCAGAATTAATTGCCGTTGATGGACGTGTGTACACGTCTGTTTAATCTCTGCACGCTAATTAGAGTCTTAATTGATGCCCGCGGCTGCACGGCCGTCACGATTCCGATCTCGAGACGCGAGGCGATTACCGAGCTTGACGTTATATAGTGACTAGAAGCGTGCGCGCGTTAACGCTCGACACTGTCACCGTCGATGGTTCTACAATGTGATGCATACCGCGAGCATCAAACAAGCTTCGTGAACAATTGTCACGAGTCTCTGATGCACATCTCTTTCCCAGGTTAGTCAAATATCATGTTTCCGTCAACTGTAAGGGGGATCCGGAAATAATCAAGCTTTGCCATCGGATGGATTCGCGGAATCAGACCGATCGCTTTTGCTCGCCGCCGGATCTTCCCATTCCGATGCTTTGTCGGACCTGCTTTCGTGGGATCGAGTGTCCCCATGGAGACGTGTATATGCCACATGTGCGCGAAACTTCGCGTAAGCCACGGCTATATAGTTGTCTCGCTACGGATACTGATTAAGCTGGGCTGAGGGAGACCGCCAGAAGAGCGGGCAAGAGCGGCAGCCAGCAGCAACAACGGCAGCAAGACAGCAGCAGCAACGGCAGCAACGGCAGCATGGCTACCGCGGGCCTCCTCCGGCTGATGTATACGAGCGATACAGATATCTCCGGGAAGGAATTTGCGTTGAATTAGCGTATAATCGGCGGGCCCGATCTGCTCATACGGAATCCCGCGGACCCCGCTTACACGTGTCCCGTGAGCTGTATTCTCTGCGCGAACACAATATTTAGTGGCCGTCGTGGCACGGCGGCAGCGTCGCCCGGGTCTCTTCCTCCTCTCCCTCTCTCTCTATCTTTCCTCCTCATCCCGTTCGTTTGGTTTCTCATCCCGTCCCGTGGGACCCTCTCGCCGCCGTCGTCGCCGCCTGGTATGCGAGAGGATGCCCGGCTACTTCAAGCGCGCTTCCCTGGCCCAAATTTTTCCTTTCCCGCCGCGCCGAGCCGACGGCGAGGCCGCTCAGAGCGGCGGCGCAATTTCGTTATTAAGATGGGACCCCGAGATGCGGGGCATCTTGCCCGGGGCCTGGCTCGTTCCCCGGTTCCCTCGTATTCGTGGCGAGTGTTACAAGACTGCTTCTCTCTCTCTTTCCCACTTTCTGGAGAGCGCGAGTTCGTGTTAATTGGCTCGTACGTTGTTGGTATGTTGGAGAACGTCGTAGCGATATGGAATTCACGAGAGGTACGTTACGTCCTCCCAGATCTACGTTTCACCTATTTGTTTAACCCTTGCGGCAAAACGCGTCAGCGAGGGGACAATTAGGTTCGTTTAGAGCAGAGAGAGAGAAAGACCTGGCTCATCGAGCATCGATCGTTCCACGCCAGCAGATAATCGCGCGGAGATGCCGGCCCGCCACGGGGGTTTTACAAGCATTAACAGATTTCACCATCTCGGTCCGCGCTCCTTAACTCCACCATCCATCTCTTGGACTATCCGAATCCACCGGAAGAGAAAGAGCGAAAGAGGAAGAGGGAGGAAGGGGTGGAGAGGCCGGTTCGCCGACCGATCCACGAAACTCTCGTGGGTGTTCGCGGTAGATCGCCTGGATTCAGCGGCGCGATTCGATCTCCCAAAGGTCGATTCTGGGAAATCAAAGGGAGACGTCGAGCGCGTGTCTTCCGACGGGAAAAGGACGGGGGACGACGGGGAACGGGGAGAAGGTGAAGGAGGGTGGTGATGGTGAAGGTGGAGGAAGAGGACGGCCGGGTAACGAGCCTCCGGTCACGTGTGCGGCGTCGAGCGTCGTCGAGATGTCAGATCTATCGGCGCGTGCTCGATGGCGCGTGTTCTCGCCTGTTGATCAGTCCTTGCTGCCTTTACTCGCGCCTGACGTGCGCGGGGACTAATGCCCTGATCGTCGGCATTAGTCCATGAATTCATGATTGCGCGACGAACGGAACCTGCGACAGGCGCGAGCGGATGCTAGCAAACGCAAGGATCGCGCTTTATTACTTCAAGCTGAGTTCGCTCTCACGAATGTTCTGCGGATCCAGATCGGCGTCTCGAATCGCGAATCCGATTCAGCGGACGCAGCGAGAAAGATTCGCGCCGCTACGCGACCGCGTACGTCGAGCGTACGGAAATCTGTCGGGGGAGAGTGTTTTATTTCCTGCAATTGCGTCAAGGAGGTGTGTTACCCAGAGTCCCGTAAAAAGAAGAACGGTATGGCGTGCCGGCCTGAACTTTCGCGTCTTGCGCGAAGGATACACAGAATGCAGGAGGTGTCATTAGCATAACGTGGAAGAGCCGTGCGGTTCGTGATTTATTCGCTATCTCCCGTTCTTTTCGCTCGTAATTCCACCTCCACGCCGGGTAAACACGACTCCGGGAGCCAACGAAGGCGTCCAAGCGGAAGATCTATTAGAAAATAAATTTACGCGAATATCTCCAAAGGGCTCCGGCGGGCGTCGTTATTTTCGCGATTCATGACGCAGATTCACGAAGCTGAAGAAGAACGCTCGACGTATATTAGCAACGGATATTTCCAGCATCGCGCGATTTAATTAATAATTCCACGTCGAAGTGTCAAGAGCGGATATTACATTGCAAATAAATGATACAAGAATTATCTATACCGATTTTATCAGTCTCTCAGATATCTTGTTTGAATCAAGGAATGGGGAATATTGCGTACCGCAAATTCAGCGCTCGATCGCGAAACATTCGTGATTATCGGACTCCTCTCGCGCGACTATCGTCGTACAGCCCGTGTAACATCGTACGGATTGACGATCACAATGTTATCCCGTCGCCATCGGGCCATCGCAATTGCGATCTATCACTGCGGCGGTACAATTGAAAAGGGCCGCTTCCTCGTACGAGGGAAATAACAAGAGCCGACGGCGGATCGCGCAAACGAGGTGTAACTGAAATCACTTGAGGCATTCGCTCAAACGAGCTGTGACTGCACGAAGATCTCTATCCCGGCCGGCGAGTCTTTAATTCCCGCGCAGATTATTACCCCGCGATAGAGCCGAGCTGAATATTAATTCCGCGGTGGAAACGCGGTGGATTCGCGTGCGTTACACGCCTACGACGTCGTGCACGCGCAATTAAAGCGCAATAAGCACGCCGGCAATTAGAACGTAATGTTCGTCTAATTTCGAATTCGCTTTTAATTAGACCGAGGCCTGATCGAGTCCGCCCGCTGAACAAAACCTCAACAATAAATCGTTTGCGTCGGGACAATGGCTAGGTTTAGCCGAGAAGAAATGAGGGAAATGCAAAGACGCCGAGGAGCGGAATCGCCGAGTAGATCCGCACAAAGTATGCGGAGAGCTTGCTCACTATCGCAGGTGGCGTCGACGAGCCGCGACGCGACAAGACATTGCCATCAGCAGCGTCCATTACCTCGTGAACGTTGATTCGGTCCGATGAGCATCGGTAGTCAACGATTTCGCTAGCCGCTCGCACGAATAGCGAGCGAACGTCCATGTCGCGGCCACGTCTTACACGTGTGACCGTGGGAGACCGGACGTCGTGAGTTTATACCGTTCGATGCTGCCGAGAGGATGTCCTGAACAGAAGCCGCCTTCCAACTCACTCTCCGGAAGATTCTTAAAGAAGCAGAAGTAAACCGGTCTCTGATCAACTCGATAAAGAGCCTATCAACGAAACCACTATCGCATCATGGAGTAATTAGGAAGAATGTAATTGAGAACTTATAAAAAAGTCGTAAGACTCGTTGTCGGGAAGAGTGTAATATTGAAAACTCGAAATGTACATGTAGCACGTCATCTATAAAGAGTTTCTGATGACGACGGTGACGTTTTCTGAACTGGAACGTGCACCGTGGATAAAACGTATGTTCCAGACATCGTTAAAGGCGACGCTGAACTCTTGACGACGTGGACATCGATATTCAGCGACGCATCCGGAGATCCCTCGTGGTTTCGTGAATCACGAGGTTCACGGGTTACCTGCCGCGGGCACGGTCGCCGCATGCATACATCCGGCCGCAGCGGAGTTTAAACGATTAAACGGGGGCGGTTTCCCGCGAATAATCGATGTCCCCCCCCGTCCCCGATGTCCTCGGGCGTACGGCAAAGTTCTCGGTCGTCTCGATCCAACACGGTATTTCACGGGGGATTACGCGGCTTACGCTTTCGTTCGATCGTGCCAATCCCCCCCGCCCCCACCTGCAGTCCTTGTCCACCGCCGTCAGGAATTATCGGTCGTGTGCCGATTATATTTCGCATAGGCGCGGCCCGGTCTGCCTTCAGTCTTGCCCACGGGAGAGATGTATGGGCTTCCGGCGGGAATTGTTGCACGAGGCTACGAGGAGGAGGTTCAAGCCAATATTCGTTAAATCATTAGGCCGCTCTAAGCGCGAGCAGCCACCAGCACTCGCTTTCACTTCCCGAGGATTAATTAAACGCCGTAAATTAAGCGTCGAATATTGATAACTCCGATAAAAGTATACGTGAGATCTCATACACGATTTCCTTCCCCGAACTACGCAAATATCCCTCACTACTCTTCCCTTGGAGATAAGCGAGAAGTGTTATTACAAATTACAACTTTGTGAAATATTTTACACGTTTCGGGGGAATAAATTCCCGCCGATTTCTCGGCTGTTCACTCTCTCTCCCTCTCTCTCTATTTCTCTCTCGGAAGCTCTCGAAGGGATTCTACGTGCTGCACAGCGATCGCAGAGAATCGATTCGGGATCGATCGCGAGCCCGATTTGCGGGGGCCCGATGGATGCGGAAGCCCTCGGCAAGAGCGTGAGCAAGGGCGAGGGGGTGAAAGGGTAAGCCGCTTTGCGAACGAGCGGAATTGCCGAACCGCGTTTGGGACGAAGGGAGCAGGCGATTAGGTAAACCCGGGATTAGTTGGACGTCGCTGCTCCCTTCGTTCGGCAGCGAGCAGAGAGCCCTTCCACCTTCGACTCAGACTCGGCGCCGGCTCCTCCGCCTCCCTCTCCCCCATCCTGCCACTCGATCTACTATTGGTGCCTAGTCGAGTTCGATTGCCGCCACTAATAATGCCACCCTTGATTTACATGATTGGATTGGCGTCTCGAAATTGAAACTGCCGCATGCCAGCGCGCGACGGAGGGAGAACCCGTTTACGCGCTCTGTATCAGGTCGCGGACATCGAAATCTCGCAGTAGGTTGCCTCCCTCGGGCTGCAGCACGAATGTCCGATCAAATAGATGTCCAATCCAAAATTGTCACGATCGATCTTTAGAATCCTTTCTCTCCTTGTGCCTTTCTCAATCGCCGCGATTAATCGCCGAACGGTAAGTCCTGCTCGCTGCGTTCGTGTCACGTTCGCGGTACCAGTGTAATCTCGTTCGTTTCCTTTGTTTCACGGTATCGTCCGCGATCTGGATTCCCCCGGTACGCCGAGAAATTCTCTCGTAAATCCCCGCGGCCGGGATCGTATTGAATCATCGTTCGTCGCGTCCCGGATGCGCGGGCAGACACCGATATATTTCATAGATGATGCAACAAAAGGACGCCGTTTCCTCGGAGAGACCTCTCGGAGAGATTAGTATGCTCGTATCTGCATGCCGCAAGATCGTATCTGCCACGAGTGCGGTCCTTTGTGGGTTTTTGTTTGCGTTGCGTGCGTATTTATGTGAGCGCTCTTCCTCCTCGTTTCGGCTTCTCCTCCGCTTCTTTCTTTTCTTCTGCTGCCTTCTACCCTTCGTCTTCTCTCTCTGCTCTTCTTCGTCTGCCCGTGCCATAATCGCGGGGGACGTTCCTACTTAGGAGAACGCTCCAAATGATCCGCTCCGACCAATCAATCTTTAGAAAGTTACTGTCACGACGCGAGTCCCCGGGGAATTTCTTCCGCGCACACGGCAAGTCGCATTCAAATGTCCAAGTTTATTTTTGCCTCCGCCAGGAAAAGGAAACTTCGCCGGAACTCGCATTTCCAAGAGGATCCGCTCATACCTTAACGTCGAAACTTTTTTCATCATTTTTTCACACACGGGTATAAAATATCTGAATAGCTGAATTACTCGTATGTGAAGAATTGCTACAAGCACAGTTTGAATCGTGATCCACTCGCTTGATCTTGAATTTACTCGTAGACTTTGTAGGCTCAATATCCAATTCATTCAACGCGATCCTCATCATCGCGTGCGCACGCGCGCATTATATCAATACCGCTGTCGAGTCAGATGTACATATCCATTGTCTCGGCGCGGATCTATAATCCCTACTGTGTACCAATTACCTCGTCCATTCTGCCTACGTCGCATGCAAATTGGATTTCGGTTACGGAAGACGCGCTGGAAGACGCCGGGGCCGTTTCCCCGTCGACGAGTTCCTCGTCGTTACCAGCGGCTAATTAGAAGCCCAGCGCACTCGAGAAGAAAGAGGAAGAGCGAGCGCGCAAGCGAGCGAGCTTTCCAGCCGGTTGGGCGTAGCAAGGAAAGGAGCGTAAAATTGATGCTGCTGTGGCTCGTGGAGTGTGCAGGTGCCCGGATACCACCCGGGTACGATCGAAAACGGTGGCGCCAGTCCGCGGCCGGTCACAATAGGGTGTATCGCCGTCAACCAGGAAAACCGACGACAATGAGGATGACCCTTGATAATCGGCTCGTTTTAAAACGCCACTCGACCCGCTCGGATACCGCAAGTGCGTAGGTTCTGTTCTCTACCTGACCAGATAGGCGGACCCGCCATGATGAACGAGACGGGATGGACAGTAGCAGCCTCCGACCGCGCGACGATGCTAATCCGCTCGCGCGCCACAACTCGCTCGTGCCGGGTCTCCTTTGAGACGTAAACGAGCGGCAAACTTTCCTGGACATTACGCCTTTGTGGAAGTTACGCAGGGTCGGTTTCTTCGACGACTATCTTCGGATTGTCGGCGTCGAGCTTCTGAATAGTTTCCGAATGAATCCACCGGAAATTCAGGTGGGTCATCATGTCGAGTTCCCTCTCCGTCTCTATCTCTCTCTTCACTTTGTCTAATAAATGACGCTTTCGCTCTCTGTCTCCTTACTGAACTTCTTCATGATACTTTTGATGATTATTTGATGAGTGAAAGAAGCTTTGATGTGACGACGATTGTACACGAGGCGTTCGAATCTACGTTGCGAGCGATGCGTTATTAATTACGGGCAAATCGGGGCGCACGGGTTCGCGTGAAGTGTGGGAAACGCGGACGATCGCCTCGGCATCCGGCTGGCGAGAGAGGAAAGAGAGCATTAAAGGAAGGGATGAACTTCTTTTTGCGGCAATTTCAGCGCGCGTCAATTAAATTACCGCGATGCGTCCGGGCCCTCGGGTTTGATCGGGCTGCAGTACATAGGAAGCACTCGAATGAGAATCTTTCCCACGCGAGGCATCTTTAGGCAACGGGAATACGTATACGAGATTGCACGCTTAACGCCCGCACAATTCGCGCTGTTGAAACCGCGCGAGGAATTCCCGACACCATTTTCGTGAACGCGTTCCAAAATACGACCGCGATGCTAATGTCCGTGCTAGAATAAGAAGGCAGGTCGACTGGGTCTCATGAATATCGAAGGAAACAACTCACGAGGCTCAAGAGACGCATTTGGACAATTTCGAAATCGCGGGACACCGATAGTCCTCATTAGCTGTCGCGAGGCGTGAGTCGAGGAAGCATTAGCATTCACAGGCTGCGCGCCACTTTTCGGAAATGCAACCTGGGCGGGCAGAAAGTCGCGTGGTCGACGCGTGAATGCAAAGGAATCGAATAAAGGATACAGAGAGGGATACGAGAAAAACAGGCGAGATGAAAAAAAGAGAGAGGGAGAAAAAGAGAGAGTTCCCGAGAGTTCCCGGCGGAACTCCAGAATTCGTCGCATTAATATGATGCGCGTGAGTCACGCGAACGCGTTGCTAGTCAGTGAGCGTTTGGTTTTCTGTCGGCGATCGAGATGACGACGATGATAATGCGACGACGCATCGATGGCGACGCACGGGTCATGCGACAATGATGACGCACAATGGAAGGGAATCGGCCTGCGTCGCCGTTCTCCCTTTTGTCGTCGTTAGCGGCGGGGCGCGATGAGAATTCCATTATTTCACGCGGCGCGCGGATACGCGCTGACACAGAAATAGGCATCGGGAGTCGCGCACGCATCCGCGTCGTTTAACGCAATTACCTCGCTGCTGTGCAGGCGTGCGTGAAATTCCAATACGGACCTGCTGCAGTGGTTGCAGCGGACATTACCCGTTACCGAACCTGCTTTTATGTACGCGAAAAAGGAACTTAATAAAATTCCGTGTCTAACTCGGTAATGCCTTCTTCGTTTAGTGACCAAGGAAAATTCTGCGAGCTTATACGGGAAGAAAAAAGTGTTTCGGTTCCAAATCGGTAATAGAAGATTGTGTGATTTGAATTTAGAGTCAAATGATGTTTTACATATATATTTAACCAATTTCGTAAAACCAGAATCTTATGTTAAAGAAAATCAATATAGAAACAGAAGATTCTTCGGATTAATTAATTAATCGCATACGATCGATATATATTTTTCTGAATATCTTGCGCTTTCAACACCAATCAATCGATCAAATCGGATACTATCCTTGAACGGAGCATCCCTCCCATGCGTCTACTAGGACTTTCCATTTAGTTCTGCGCGCGGAATGTCCTCGGACATTACGCCCGCCAGCAATTTGGAAACAGCCTGTACGGCATTAAGTGATGGACCGTGCGGGGGCCCGGCCGATGGCCACGTACAAGAGTAATATCCCGTACGGGAGGACGGTAACACACACGAGGGTGGAGGCGTCAGGGGAAGCAGCGGTGGTTGGAGGTGCGCTATGCTCTTCGGGGTTCGTTCGCTCGCTCGCTTACTCTCTCGCGCAAAGGGTCAGCTACAGATTTTTGCGGGCGGTACGAAAACCGGCATTGGGGCAGCTGCGTGCGGTCAGCCACTCTGCCCGCAGCGTTGCGTCGGTCGTGCATCACCGGCCACTGTATTAACCCCAAGCCCCGACGTACTCGGCCAGCACCGCAGGCCGCAGATTCCGCGGGTGCGAGCGGGCCCCCGTGCACGCGCGCGCGAACCCTCTCGCCGTTATATACCTGATCACCCCCGACTGATCCCTCATCCTCCTGAGCAGGGCCACCAAATTTCGTATCGCCTGTATAATCGAGCGCGCGTAATTCCGCGGATCTGCGCGAAACGCGTGCGAAAAGTGGTGACTATAAACAAAGAAATTGCGTGTGACGCGATGTTTTAGCGAACAAACGGGTTCTCTCGTGGCTTTAAAGGGAGTATCCTAGGCATTTCGGAGGAACGTATCTTTTTTCCAAGTGTATCTTCCGGGTGTATGCTCGAGAGCGTCAATGATGCAAGAAAACCTCGCAGAAGCGATTTCTTGCGAACCTGGAATTCCAGATGCAACCAAATGGCACACCATGCGATCGGTAGAGAAGCGAAAAGGTAGCCGGCATCACGAAGGGCCGCCGAGGGAAGAGCTAGCTCATATTCCACATAATGAGAGCAGCACCGACATCAGACAGGCCGACACTATGGAGTAATCGAAAGCCGCCGCCGCAGCTGTGTGCTTGGCCGGGGCTAATGCAGCAGCGCTTTAAGATCGATAAAGCAATTTCGATTGGCAACCGATAATCAGGGGAACGAGTGTTCCCCATCGTGACCGCGAGACGGCATTTACGTGGACTTGGTAAAAAGGTGCTTTCTTGGAGTGACGCTATTTTCTGCAGAGTTAATCGTCGAGTTCCAGATTCTCGTACTCGAGTGTCAAAAAGCTGTGGTTATCTTTTCCTTCTTTATGCCTTCCAATTAAAGATCGACCCCGTAAATCGACCGGCGAAGCCTTATATGATAAAATACGTCAGGCGCACCTGACACTCTCGCGCGATAAACGATGGCGTTTAATTAAAAACATTAATAAAACATCGTACTTACATACTGCGATGAAGGTGATCCAGGATCACGCATACATGTACATACGCATGCACATACGTCCGTTCGTCCATCCGGGATGCGTAGCAGGCGGGGCACGAGGCGTGAAACAGAAAAGACGATGGTGGTTACACGTATCTGCGCGCGTCAGCCTCGTTAGTATTAATTAAGACCTTATTTATTATATGGCGCGCAAACGCGCGTAAGCGCGCAAGCACGATTTGCATATGCGATATCGCGTGGATATCGCGGCGAACAAAGTTCAGCGTCGCGCGTAGATCCATCATCGTTGTCATTACCGCGGCCAGGTCGGGGCGGATTGCGGCCTGCGACGAATTATCGTCCCGTATACACGTCGACGATTGTTGACAGCCGGCAATCAAGTCGCTCTTGCGAACCCAGCGATCGTGCACCGGCCAGCGCGAGATGGCCGGCGATACGGTTACATAATATCGCGTCGCTTAAAGGCCCATTCGAACCGTTTTCGATTTTTGACGGATCATCCGATCTGTCTCTGATCGACGTCGCTCTTGAATGATGATCGACGTTCTAATGATGCGACGTGCTCGAGCATGACGTTGATCGCTCGTCTCGATGGTAATTGTAATTATTATTACGTGCGCGTTGGATAACTGTGGGATATCGTGCATTGTTTGGACGGGGCTTAAAGTTGATTTTGCGCTAGTAGCGAGCGACGAAACGAGGATCACGATACGCGCGATCCGCCGAGACGTCGACGAGGAAACTCGACGAGATTTCCAAGGCAAAGTAGCGGTCGGAAGCGTGCAACGACGCGCGCGAGCGCCGGCGATCCGTCATGATCAAGCGGGACCTGTGATTTAATTGTCACCGGTAACTCCGTGACGAGAGAGACTCCGCGGAAAGCGCGCAGGGTCGGCTAAATCGCGAGGTAAGAACTGCCGTATCCTTCCTCAGGGAGAAATGATTATCGCCCAGGATACGGCGTCGATAACTTCATCAAGAGAATCCACTAGCTGTTGAATAACTGTTCGATTCTATTATATAATTAATATATATAATTTCATTCATCGATATTCAGAGAATATTTTTCTAAAACAGTTTGGCATAAATGAAAAAGTTTCCACTATGAGACAGTTAATTTAACAGTGATACATTAAATATTGATTCAAGTATTTATCCGTTTATTTGTTAACATATTTATCCACTTCTCTCTTAAGCGGCATCGCCAGTTAAAATTGTCGAAAAAGCGATGATCAAAGACTGAAAAATAAAGAGCGTTCCGAAGAAACGGCGGCCCTGGAAGGGCAATAATCGAGAGGGAGCAGCAGGAGGAGGACAAGGGGTGGATCGCGGGTGGTTTAAAGATCGACTCCGGCCCCCGTCGGCAAAACGCGACGGTGTTTCGCGAATCTCGTTCAACGAGCCGGCACGATATCCAGTTCGGGCAATTATAAAACTGCTGTAGAGAGTCACCGCCACCGCGAACACATGTTTCGCCCTCGTACCACCCCCCGAAGCTCCCTCCCGTCCAGCGGCGATGCCGACATGGGAGCGAACGCGCGACACGCCACGTACGTACGCACGCACGCACGCACGCACGCACGCACGCGATCGCCGCGCGAGTGTGTGCGAGTTCCGCAGGTCTCTGCGTGCGTCCGCGGTTCTGTATAATTTGACATGTTGTCGTACACGTTATTATTCAGATAGATCTTGAGATACGCGGCGCGAGTCGAGCGGACCTCTCTTCCTCGTTCTCCTTCTTCCTCCCGCCCGCCCTTCGTGGACGAGCAAACGCACCCCGACGACCATCGTCCTTCCCTCTCACCCTTGTAGTCTTACTTTCATGCACTCTCCAGCTGATCGTGAGCGAATTAAATATTACACTGTGCTTCCGTCACGTCCGGCTTGACACATTGACTTTCGAGACTTTCGGTGTCCAGCAACTCTTTCACGAGCAACACTGACAAATTAATGAGAAAAATGTAAATCGCGTGCGTATTTGCGAGCGTCTTCGTTCCGATAATAACAACGAGTCGCTCTTACATGGCGTTTACTGCGTTCAAAGTGCAGTGTACTTAATATTTAAACGTGCGTAATAAAATCGCATCGAGGCATCTCGTCTTCGATTCTCTTTCTCCCTCTTTCCCTTTCCCAGATTTGCAATTTCTTCCGTGTCGTGATGAGCAAAGGAGATACGTGATTAAGTTGATTATTAAATCAACTTGGAGTTATAAAAAACGTGCATAACGAGGGTGTGTGTTTTGTAGAGGTGCATTTAGTTAAACGCGTTAAGGAGCACAAAGTACGCGCAGCACGCTCGGAAGTCCGCGCGCGCGTTATTATGCGGTTCGTTAAAAAGTGCTAACCAACGCCGAGCGAGCGCCGCTTTATCTTTCGCATTTTTATTCATTAAGTATGGAACCATACGTCTATCTCGCGCGATATTTTCGTCATAATTACAGCATTACCAGCTGACAGCTCGAAGCGAGAAACGTGCCGGTCGGTCACGGGAAAACTCATGTTCCCCGTGTGAAAACATAAATTAAAATATGTTAGAAATGCCGGTTATATCAATCAATGTCTGTCCGCTGGAAGGTAGGCGCGAGGATGCTTCGTCATTAGGAAGTGACCTTTTGGGCGTCTTCGAAAGCTGAGGAATGGCGATTCATCACACACACGCATATGCACATGCGTCAAGCCAAGCGTTTTAGAATATTTTTACGATTAACGTGCGCACGCTATTCTTCATTCCGCGGACCCCCCAGTGGGCGGTCCGAATCCTGCTCGGAATTACTGTACCAATTAGAGTTACAGAACCAAGTGAATCTTTATCGATCGGAAACATCTGTCGCGCTGTATGACTTTGAATTTTGAAAGATTCCTCAATTATAATAAAAATTTAATTATAGACAGAATCAATAATCAAGAGACGTCATTTCGCATCAAGGATATGAACACAGCAGAGAAAACAGAAGATGTATTTCTGTAATGCCACACGGAGAAAAAAAGGCAAGCAAATTTATGAAACTGAAAAAATTCCTAGCTATATTAGTATTCATTTGTTAATACAAAAGCAAAAAAAACAAGTTTACTGCCTTTTTCTTCAATGTACTATCTATTCACAATTGAGCTGAATGATGATGGTTTGTTAGGTACATGCACGGTGTTTAGATCGCGCTTAATTCTACCATTAGGCTCGATCGTGATCGTATAATTTGATCCGCGCGATACGCACCGCGTAACCCGCGCTAAATTATTGGTAGCGTTGATCTAGCGTTGATCTAGCATCGATCTTCCCTCCACGCTTCGCGCGTAGCAATGCGAGAGAAATTCTTTCTCTTTCTCTCTCTTTCTTTCTCTCTTTCTCTCCTTTCCAAGCGCACACGGGAGAGATTTCCTACAGTAGATATAGCGTCGGCTCTAAACATCCGCCATTATATTAAATTGTGTATATTTCCCTTCATAATTGCTCGAATTATACGCATTATGTAAATCGGTATGTTAATGCCCCCTCGCCTTCCCCCATTCCCCCATTCTTCCTTTCACTCTCTTCCTTTCTCTCTCTTCATCGACGCCCCTCGCCCTGCATAGCCCTTCGTCCGCGCGCGATTCTTTTTCCCTTCGTGCGTTTTTACCCGCCTCGCGGTCGGGGATTACAGCAATTTCGTTTAAGCGCGCGCGCGCGCGCTAAAGGGTTACTTTATGTTTCTTTTATATCCGGCCGGCATCTCTCTTACCCGGCAAGAAATCCACTCTTGAGAGGCGGCCTCCTGATCGCGCGTGTTTTAACGCATACCTTTATTTACATAATATTCCGCCAGATCCGTATCGTCGCGATCCACAATCGCGTCTTCGTGATCGCGGTCACGGCGCTTGCAGACGCCGAAATCGGGGCCGATCAGTTGATCTTACATGATGTTGCGAGGCTGCAAACATGACGTTACAAGTAAACGATCGACGCGCGAGATTAAGTCCTAAAAATGAGCTTTACATTTGTCAATCACAAGGTACGAGCGCCGAAATATAAACGACGCACCGGGCAGAAATTTTCTCCGCCGCAGGTGGAAGAAGAAAATATCACGCTCCGGTTTATATAATCGTTATTTCCTCTCGATCTTTGAGATCACCTCAATTTACGGCACATAATTGAAGCTTGATGGGTTCTTTCGACAACGCGAGGAATTTATATTAAAATATTCCGGCGAAGTAAGTCACAACAAATTATTGATTCGATCTTCATAATGTCGCGGTCGCGACATCGAAAGGATGTAATAACATTCGAAGATGTAAAACGATCACGAGCGTGCCCGTTTAAGATGATATCTCGAGAAACGCGTGAAGCTTAATACGCCGATAAGGAGGACTCGGCGTTCCCTTATCCCGGCATCAGGAACTTCGTCAAATTTGTATCCGTCGACGTTCGGCTGCCGAACGTCGATCGATGATCGCGTGATAGTCGTTACACGCCCCGAACACCGTTTCGCATTTATCTTCATTTCTAGACAGCTGTAGCCGTCCGAAGCGAGGCCTCGCACGAAACCGGCGCAAGAGTATGTACGCGCATCCCGCGATTTCGGGCCGCGTCCTTTTTGTTTCTCCGCAGAGAACGTCGGCGCCACCGCCATATATTCCGCCAGCGTCTCTTTTCGCAGGCAAGAATTTGCCTGAACGATCTGACCAGGTAATCCCCGCGTCTCATTACCGGCGCCAATTATCGAATGGACGATTGGATCAGGTGCGGTGGCAAACGATCCTCGACTACTCTCAATCAAGCCGTGGACGACGACGGACGATCGACGGCAATTTCGATGATGATACGGAATTATCCAGCGTGAGGAGAGAAAGAAAGAGCGAAGGAGAGAGGCCGAGGGAGCGGAAGAGAGAGACAGAGAGAGCAAGCGGTAGAACCCCGAAGAGGTATTCGCTCCAGACTCGGACTTAAACCTTTCTTCAGCGTTCGCTGCGGCCTCGAGAGCCTTCCTCACAATGTTTTTCGTACGTCTCGCATATATATCTAATAAATATATGCGTGCCCCCACACATATTATATATACGTCGATATAGAACGACCATCACGGGGATCCGCGGGCGAACTTCGTACCAGGGCCTGTGTGATTTTCCATGCAAATTGAGTTGTTCGCCTGTCATTATGCTAATAAAAGTAATAGCGCGTCGCATAGGGGTAATGCAGCTGTCGCAAATGAAGCGCGACCGGCGATCGGCGTCAGCATCGGCATCGGCATCGATCCCGGAAGGCGCGCGTCGCGAATCGCGACATTTTTTCACGTTAACATTGTCGTCGGTTCGACAGCCTGCTGCTTCGACAGGTGGCTTGCTTCTCGACACGGTGAAAGTTGTCCGGGGATACACGGACGCCGGCGTAGCTTCTCTTTTCTCGATTTTTCATTACGCGCAGCGGACAATACGACACGCAGGAAAAAGGGAAAATGTTCAGCTCATTTGCGGCCGAGAGGGAAAGCGGTGGAAACGCATCTCGATTCGTCTCACGATTAGTACACAGCATTCGAATCAACAACGACACCGGGTGTCGTTGAATTGAATCGGCCACGCGAAGGGAGACCCGGCTTCGAGAAACGAGATACGTTTTCTCGAGGTTGCTAAAAACGTCTCTATTGTTCTTCTTGTCCATGCAAGTGTACTCTAAACATTTATCTGTAACATACTCCATCTTCTCAGGCATGAAATTCGAGACTCCTTGAATATCTCGTCCAAATCAAACTCGATCGGCAATCTCTTCACGCCGAACACCGGGGACACCCCATATACTTTTCCATTAACACTAAACGCGCGCTCGTCGCTTGGATGCGGGAGAATCGCACGAGAAACTATGCGGCTGGCGCGAGATGGTACGCAGAGATTGCGTTTATGTAAGACGCGGGCGCTAATTTACACCGCCGCCGCCATCGGGAATAATGACGCGGCGATGTGCAATTAACGCGCGTCATTGTGCTCGCGCCACTTGACCCAGGATTTTCCCCCCGCGCTTATTAATAATGTATGCGACAGACGCGAACAGGCGGTCAGCTCTTCCTTTTTCTCCGCGTCTTCGGCGCGAAAACGCGCGAGCGGCTCGCGTCGGCCGTGCGGTTTCTCACCAGCCGAGATCTCTCGGCCTCCGCGGCGCATCGTGGGACTGATTGCGGAAACCGTCTGCTGCTGCGGCACGTTACGTGCGTGCATAATGCATATCGCGTGACTCCGTCACGGATCCGGACAGTTACAACGTGTACACGCGTAACAATATCGCGTATCATGGTGAATCTCCTTTCCTCTGTCTCTCTTTCTGCCTCTGTCTGCCTTTCTCGCCTCGTTCTCCGACGTCTGGCATTTTAATCGGAGCCGCGAGGCGCAGAGAGAGACACAAAGAAGAGAAGAAAGAAAGAGGGGAAAAAATGGATCGCCGGGAATGTGCATCCTCTTACGAACGAGCGAATGGACGAACGGTAGCGTAACGAGCGGCGTGCGTACTAATAATAAAATGTAAGGTGGTGCGCACACGACTGTTCTGCCGGGACAACGCCTCTCCTTCGCACGCAGGTACTTCTTTCTTGGTTCACGCTCGTCGTGTACCGCATTACGATCGGCCGTCCAGTTACATTGTAGCGCAATTACACTATCCGCACGTTGGATCTATGTTAATCGCATTCTTATACGCCTCGACGGCGCGTATCTCGCGATCATAAAAGCGAACAAGAAGCAGAAAGAGAGAGAGGGAGAGAGAAAGTAATACTCTTGCAATTTGAAATAAAGGACCTCTTGCAACAAAACGACGAACGTCGCCCTTCCTTCGTCCTTTCGATAAAGACGTTTGCGACGCGAATCGAGATTTTCCGAGTCCTTTCTTTAAGTCATCGTTGCGCGATGACGAGCTAGTCTCAGATTTCCGATGGAGACCACTCGGAACAAGGCTGCCGTAATCGCGGTTTATCGCAATTAAAATTATACTTGCTGACTGCGTTGTAGCACAATTACACTATCAGACCGCTCGATCTGTATTAATAACCGCGCTAATAACAAGTCGTTTTTCTTCTTCTTTCTCAAGCGTACAGCCCGCCAGGCTTATCTAACCGCACTGCCCATTATGCATTTGACGGGGAGGATCGTTAAGATCGGGGATCGACCAGTTTCCGGCTCTGTGAATTTGTTTACGATCAGTTTTCCATTTCCCGGCTTGCAGGCCGACCTTGCAATTAACGGAAGGGAAACAGTTATCTTTTAATTGGCGCGAGCCGAGAGTTATCGTTCCGACTCGGCTTTCCGCATGACGATCGTCTCGATCGATCTCTCGACCGAGATCGAGGAATCGGCCCTTTTAAGCCTTACGAGTCCAACGAAACGCGATTTGTAAAAGTCGCGCCGGAAAAACTGCGGCACGGCACGGCACGCCCGCTGTGCCTTTACGAGCAGCAGGTTCAGCATGTCGGCCAATTACACCTTCCACGGTTAGGTGGTTCCCCGTCTTAACGGGCAGTTAGTGCCAACATAAATGTCTCTGCCGCACGCTTTTAATTGCCCGCTTATATAGCATCGCATGCGATATATATCGTATATATATACGCCGCGGTGTGACGGCGAAAAGGCCGGCGCTCGGTGTGCGGAAATTTCAGGCGAGATATGCGAGCGAGATCCTGAACATCCTCCTCCCTCTGCCTGTTTTATTTCCGAACGATCCTGGAGATCGTCGTCCTGGTCGTCGTCGTCGGTCAGGTTTCGTCAAGCTTCATGAGCCTCTTTAATTTCCAATAAATTCTGAGATGTTTCTTCCTTCAACAAGTTCTCGTCGAGGATTCGCTTAAATTCATTTATGGGTGTCTTAAATTCACCAATTTGAATTTTGTTAATCGGCTTAATTCGTTCTGTAACTGATACTTTGCTTTTTATGACTCTACTTTTGAATCTGGACACTTGGTGGTTCGCCAATGAGATGCAACTGCGATGTGAAATACACACGCACGACGAAGCCGTTATTCGCGTTAAATCTTCCTCTTTCTTTTTCTTCCTCTCCTCTCTCTTTTTCTCTCGTTGCAACCCCCCGTGAAACACATCGCAATAACAAATGACACCGTAAATTTCGCCCGTCGTTATTTATAACTCACTTGACCGGCATTCGTTTTCGGCGCACGTATCGCGTGGGTGTGCAACACTCGGAACACCGTAACGTCGTGGGGCCCGGTCATGGGGCCCCGTTAGCGGAAGAATCCGGGCGATAACTTCAGCCTCGAGTGGGGATACCCGAATTTCGGTTATTAATTTCGTGAGCGCCGCGACGGGGTGCTACGACCCCCTCGTGCGTGTCAAGCGCCGGGGTTGGGCCCTTCGTCGCGGCCCTTCGCCCTCGGGACCTCTCTGAGACAATGGCCGCCCGCAGCGTCGGATGTCTCCGACGACGTCTGCGGACCCCCGTCGGGACGCGAGCGCCACGATCGCGGTTTTACTACTATAGAGACGTCAGTTATCCGTCTCGACGTCCCGGGCCCTGGGCCCTGAGGCACGCGGGCCTCCTTCGATTTATCGGTACCGCCGTCGACGCATGACGATCAACCAGCGACGTCGCAGCATATCGCTAATGAACCCAGAATCAGGATACCGGTCTTTCGAATTAATTAATAATTAATGATATTCACAAAGATTCCCAGTGCTCATTAATACGGATTTATAATTTCCACATTCATGAGAAAAACGAGATAATCACAAGTTGGTGTTACAACCAATGTATAGTACGAGATAATTTGCAGAATTAATAGATGAATAGATTAATAGATTTGCACTTCGTGCTCCGAATACTTCCGTTATTACTTCCATTAATTAGAGACATCGCTGTTCACTATTTTTTATTGAATGTTATGTTGATAGAAGTAGAATAATATTTATTACAAGTTGCGACACTGATCTTACGGAATCTAACTGCATGCAACGTGCTTGCGCGAAAATATAAAAGATATTACGAGATACTTACGCCCTGCGTGTGAGCATAGCGATGTCGGCGAGGGATGAGGCGTCGATTCATTGATGTAGGCAAGTGCATGTAACAGAAATGCGCACGTTATGTAATCATAATTGGCCGGGGAAGTTTCGCGTCGCGCGTTCATTCGCGTTACAAAAAGGGAACACTATTCAACTACGACAACTAAAAGTTCCACTTTTGCTCAATTTTTTATACATCTCCGCGATTAGCAATGTAAACTACATGCACGTTTATACGCGCGAGACCCCTCGCAAGTTCCCGTATGGGGACTCCACGCGGTCCCCGCAATTAATTGACCGATCCGCCGGTGTGGTTTCCACCATGGCGCAGAACCCATTACTTTGTAGCATTCGGTGGTAGCGCTTAATGACCCATACTCACGGAAGTCGGATCCTGAAACAGAAGAAGCGTGAAGGTACGGGTTAGACATGCCGCTCAAAATTCCCTCGGCGCTGCGAAACGTTTAATTTTCAATTTTAAAGGATCGAGCGTGGCAGCGGTACCACCACCACCGCCGCCATCGCCGTTGTCGTCGCCGCCGCAACTCCCGGTAGCCAGTTTCCGCTTTATTGCTCCTTTTTAAATCGTCCGTCCGTTTAGAAATTCCGCTCGCGCCACTCCTCGTCGGCCGTATTACGTGCAGGTGACTACGTGCTTACACGCACGCAGAAGGAGGAAGGTGGGAGAGAGGGGAAAACAGGAGGTGAAGAGGGTGGACAGTGGACATTATGCAGGCATAATAATTGGATTGTAATCGGTCCATGCGACGAAACGGCGCCCTGCCGCTCCCCTTCCCTCCCGCATTACGTGCATAATGTCGCGCGCGGTTTTTCTAAGTATAAAGACGTTCGACAATTTGTTATGCATGCCTCGCATGGACGAAAATTGCGTTTAATTCGCCATTGCTGCCCGCTCAAGACCGGACAAGCCACCGCGGGGCTGCACAGCGCAGTGCGGTGAGCAGGGGGAAAAGGGTGATACGACGCCCCGTTGACTACATAAATGTAGATGTTCCGTTTAAAAAGCCATTTTCGCGTGTTTAGCATAATACGTAATCGCGCGAACCGTCGTCCGCCGGATCATTCCCGCGTCCGTCGCCCGCCATCGTGAAGAGGTTTACCGCGTCGTTAACCATACGAGAAAAAGAAGGGTACCGCGCGCAGGCAAAAATATCCCGCCTCGATCGACGTTCCCCGAACACATTTACGTCTCGCGCGAACGAGATTCCATCAAAATACTCGTGGAATCCTGACTTTCGTCGTGCTGAACGTAATGCGTTTTTGTATAAACCTCCCTTAGCAAGAAAATAATTATATTACAATTTTATCTTGTACCTCTTAAATAAAATTAAATTATCCAAAATTAACGATTGGTCCTTTGCCAAAACTCTGTCCTCGGTTTTCAATCTGACACTTTTCAGAATTTCTCTCAGGCTTCTCTGCACACATCTTGAAACGTCTTCCGTCGACGGGAAATTTTGCGGTTAAACTCTATCTTGTTTGAAAGTTGCATGGCGACGCCGGCATCGTCAGCACGTTTCAATCAGCGAAAGTCAATGGCAAGTCGATGCGATGCGCCACGATTCCTCGTTCCGGTCTCTCTTTACTCTTCGACCGACAGTTTTACCGCCTTCCGACAATACCGGTTTCCGGGTGGTCCCGGCGAGAAAAACTCGCTGTCGAAATCGTGCGGGTGAAATCGCGGATCGATGTACCGAGACCGGCACATGTCCGACGTGTAATACACCGCGGTGAAATCTCGGCGATACATATAAAAGTGACGACGACGGTGAACGCTAAATTCCGCTTTAATTGGAACCCGACGGATCGTAATTTTCTAATCCCTTAATTTCAAGCAACATGCCTGCACGTGTCGTATTATGATAAACGTGCGAGAAGAAATGCGTGCCGGTGTTTCCACCGACCGCAAGAAAACTCTCCAGAGGAAGAGAGAGAGAAGGAGATAGAGAGAGGGTGAGAGAGGCATTTGCGCGGCTAAGAGACGGAAGACCGGAGCCGCGTGTTTCGAATCCCGATTCGACATCTCGAAGCGGCGTGCAAGATAGATGGTAATACGATTATCCGTGGGGATGCTCTCCGCGAACGCGGGAGAGTTATACGCGATTGCTACCAGCGGCCGTTATGAACACAGAATATCGCGCCAATAAACGTTTGTACGAGTTTACGGAGAAAAAAGGAGAGAAGAACGCGAATCGAGCGAGCCGGGAAAAGATGGAGGGAAACGGGAATAGAGAGAGGGAAACGGAGAAGAAGAGAGAGTGAATGGCCCGAGCGAGAAAAAGACGAAGAAGATTCGAGGAGCGAAGGAGGGAGGAAGAGGACGAGGAGGGTCGAGAGGATGAGAGTGGCTGCGGAGAGGCCTCTCGCCGCAAGATCGCTCCTCCGGCTCCCACTGGAATTTTAACTTTTAATAATAAAGCGAGGGAGTCCCGCGTTGTTACGTTATGATAGCGTGCGGCGAACGGGGCGCAGGGGTGGCACGGAGAGGAGATGGAGGCGAATTAAAGGCGGTAGAAGGAAGTTCTCCGCCGTTCCCGTCCCTAGCTCGGCCGCGACCGGGGGAGCGGGGTGAGCCGGGGTAAACCGCAGCACAGGCACCGCCGCCACCGCGTAATTGCCGAGCTCTCACTTACCGGTCGTTCGATTGATTATTATTTTTACGCGCGGCGACCCGCTTGACCCAGGCCGCGCAATGTGCGCGAAAGACCGAGCCGATCGCCGGCCGATCGCTCCGGCTTCGCGCGCCTCCGATCTCATCATTAAAGCGGCGTCGCGCACGGTGGCGAGCCCTTTGCGCTGGCCCATCATCGAGCTGATCCACCGTCCGTAACGTGACACCGACGACGGCATTATCCCAAATTAAGGGAATTCAGTCCGTTTCGGTAGCGAGTCTTTACATCCACCGCGAGCAGACACTCGCGAGTGCTCAGAGCGATCATTTCTGCACGACTGTGCGGCACGGTGAATTTCTTGGAAACTTTGAAAACTCCTAATAATGCCAAAAAGTCTCAAGTCGGTGTCAGGATCTCGCCAAAGTTAAATTTTCCCCGGAAGTACTTATTTATTAGTAGAATATGGGAGTCGTTAACAAATCACGTTTCTGTATGACTACAGAGGCACTTTAGAGCATTTTCTTCAAAAATCTTCCTCTCGAAAGCTTTTCTATTTTTCTGTTTTTTTTTTCCTATTAGCTTTAGAAGAGTTCAGCCTTTTTTGATAGAGATTTAACGTGTTTAGTCATGGATCTTAACTTACAACATTTAACTTGATCCGGAGGCATTCCTATATTCTTTTCTGATGAAATCGATTGCGTGTTTGTGGCAACCGTAAAGAGCTCCTGCGACGTATTTCGATCTATCGAAACCTATCACCAGCCGATCGGTCGATCGGTCGGTCGTTCATTCGGTCGGTGGCGGGCTATTATCTTTATACACCTCGACCCATCTGACCTTAATGTACTGATCGCTGCCGCTCCTTGAATCATGTTATTAAACCGCTTGATCTTATGGACAAAGGTTGCCAGGTGCGGGGGGGAATGGCGAAATCACGAGCGAGAATGCTCTCCAGGAGAGAGAGCGCCTCTCCTTTTTTCTCTCCTCCTCCTCCTCCTCCGTTTTTTTGCGTAATCAAAATGTGAATACACCGGAAGTCGTGATCGTATAATTAAATAACAAAGTAGAAATTCTTTCCTGGGGAAGATCGAGTGGCCGGGTTGGTCGGGATCGCGCAGCGGTTTTCTTTTCTGTTCTTTTATGCGCAACAGAGTGCAGCGGTTACGCGGTTTAGCTCGACGCGGCGCAAACAAATTAAAACATCCGCCTAACGTTGCCGCATATTAAGGCGACGCTTCGCCCGGTTCGCGAAGCTCATGAATGAGAAGTGCCGGTAACGCGACGCCACAAGGAGAGGCGTAAGCGAGGTATTGCGATGCCTTGCGCTTTTTTTCTCTTCCTCTCCACGGCGAGAAGCACGGAATAATTGAATTCACGAAGGCGGAGAAGAAAAGCAGCGAGAAAAGTCGCGTAGCACCGAGCCAGGAGAGTCTCGGAGAAGGAGAGAGAAAAAAAGAGAGAAACAGAGAGAGATGCACAATGAACCGTATAAGTAAAAAGCTCGACGAGACTGGCGCAAGCACAGAGTTACCAGACCGAAGGAAAACCTGCTCGCACGCTACAACGCTGTAGCGAATAATAATTACATTCCGCCGCTGCTTACGTACAAACTACAGGAATTTCTCCAGAGAACTCGCCGACAAGCTCAGCGAGGGAGAAAAAAAACGAGAGAGGAGATATACGCTATTCGTTTCATCCTGGTGTTCCGTCTAGGCTCCACCTCGAACCGCTCCGCGGCAGGTGCTTGCCGAGGCAATTAAAAGCTCGGCTCCTGATGGATAAGGGACCATGTATCGTAATCGCGAGGAAAGAAAGGAAGGGAGAAAAGAGAAACAATATGTAAATCGCGCACAAATATCGCTAAGTAATAATTCGCTCCGCGAATAGAGCGATCGATCCGTATCTCGAATGCAAATCGAACGTCCGCGTGCGCGCGCGAGCGGACGGTTTACTCATTTATACTAAATTATTCCAGATAAATGAGCGTGTCCTCCCTCGGGAGTGTATACGTACGTACCCCCGGGGGACATTTATTCACCCTTAATTAATGATCCGCTCTCGAAAGTCGGCGGGATTAATCGAGTGCAATCAGATCACTGTAATTAATTACTCCGCGTTGGAAGAGCACTTTGTTTTGCGTCGGTGCGGCAGCTATCTTGATCGGATGAAATTGCGCGACGAAATCGTGCCTGACAACGCGCTCGCTCGCGCGAGTGCGAGCTGGATAGCGCGTTCTTCGTCGGAGCTGCTTTCTTTCGCTCATCTTAATACGTTCGACAATTATTGACTTCACGTACGATCGTGTAGAGTATCACTTTGTCAGATAAATTTTCGCCTCAATTGCACATTGAATCATTCGAGAATGTCTTTTTTCCGTGCCATAACAGCAGAATGCATATTCTCTTAACAATTTTATTGGTGTGGAATAACGACTGATAATTGACTTGGGTTGCCAGGTGAAATTACGAGAGAATATATTCATTAAAGAAACAATTTATTCGCCGATTATCTTTTCGTTTTCCTCCACGGATACACGGTGACCTGGACGGGTGACATTTTTCATTTCCCAACGGTTCGCTCTCTTCCATCAATTTCCTGGGGCGTACGAAACAGCCTACCGCGCGTGTAAAGGGTCGTATTTTATGCAATACGATGGGATCACGGTAATAATATCAGATCGTATCCGTAGCGCGTAGACGAGGATCTCGGAAGGACGGTTTATGACGTGTGAGCGAGCGCAGCTGGCTCGGAGGAAGAGGTCTCTTTACGACCTCCACGACGGCGCAAAATCGTCTTCCGCGCTGTCCTCTGGCACGGTATCGCTCGCAGGTAGATTTCGGCTAAGCCCCGCCGCTCAGGCTACGAAAAGAGAAAAAGAGAGAAGCGAAAGATTCTACCCTCATATACGTGTGAAATGAAGAACACGTGCCGTGCACGCAGGCAAGCAGATGCGTAATATTTCGGCGGGGAAGGTGTCGTCACCCCGATGTATCTCAGCGTGAGATATCGTCGTAAGCGACGATGACTTCATGTGACCGCTTCGCGATCGCGATAGCGATGAGACAGAGACGTAGCCACGGTGTAACCATGGGGGATGTAAAGGGACACATTTCTTGAAATTCCTGCCATTTACAAGAGACTCTGGAGGCTGTTACTGCTCTCGCAAGCGGAAAAAGTCGACGACTGGAAACGGGAAGCAGAATTGTCCTGAGGTAATGACCAAGCGAGAGAAAGAGAGAGAGAGAGAGAGAGAGAGAGAGAGAGACAGACAGACAGACCAAGTGAAATCGTGGAGAACTGGGTATGTGAATCATCCGCGTCTAAAAATCGTGTTCCCGATAGGAGTTCACTATGAAAACTGCGAAACAACGAGCATTAGCGCGAAATGGACCACCCTGACACCAACGTGCGATCTTGCCTGCGATCTTACCTACGATCACGATATTCACTTTCTTCCGGACGGATCGACGGTCGCGCGTCGCGAGACTGAACGCATTCGTGGGTGGCTATTAAGATAACCGGCGACTGGCCATTAATATCAGACACCACGCGTGACGAATCGCGCTCGCGGAAGTCGGGTAAAACGGGTTTGCGGCCACATCGAGCGTCCCGGCAACACAATAGATCACATGGTGATTTGGAGTCGAGGAATGGCGCGCGAGCGAAGAGGCGGCGCCACGCCGCGTCGCGAGCCGCTCGCAGGATGACGAACGAGCGTTTCGGCCGGCAAATCTTATCAGCGCCACGCGTTGCGGATAACGAGACGAGGCTCTTTACGCGCGCGGAATATTCCTCGCGAAGGGAACGGCACCGGCGGAACCGAGTTGCGAAAGAAGGAACGGTCAAAGGTCACGGAGGCGAAGTCTGACACCCACGTACCCTCAGCGAGCCGCACCCAGATAAATTATTGCACAAAAGTCACGAGGACGCAGGGGGCAGGGAGGGAGAGCGATCGTGCACCACGATGATTATCAATAGCGATGTCGCGAAAGACGCGCGGATGAAGCAAGAAAAATCTCGAGAGAGATATGCCTCTTTGCGCAATCGCTTGGATCTGCGTCGCATCGCGGTCCTCACACTTCAATGTCGCAAATCTCTCGCTTTCTCGGCGGAGACGTAATTAACGCGCGCGCGTGGAAAACTCCGCGCGACTTTCCACGCGATTGCGCCGAGCGGAGCGGTATGCGAACGCGCGTGATTCTTATTAGAATCCCATTTTGAATTTATGTGGGTAAAAAAGCAGACGAGCGAGAAGTCATCACGGGAGCAGATGTAATTGCGGCTTCAATTACGCCGATGGTACATTACAATGGTGCGCCGATCGCTATCGGCCGCCTTCGCGCTTTCTAAGCGGACCGAGAGGCTTCTGCTGTAACCGATTCGCTGATTGGTGAGAGACTGCTTCGCCTTCCGAATCTCACGCTCTCGTCTCGAGTGGCGTCATCAAGTTCTCGTATCGTAGATGCACATCGTATATTCTCAAATCATTTAAGAAGTCTAGAATCCTTTTTTAGATTTTTTTTCTGCAAATATTGCACGCACATTTTTCGGAGTTTTCAATTCCGCTTTTTTTTGGCCTCTCGACACATTTCCTATCTCAGGTTCGAAGTTTATTACCAGTGGAGGAGGAGTTGAGCTGCATCACGCGGGTCACCGCATCAGTAAATTACGTCACTACACCCCACGTGTTAATTTGCAGCGTCGTTTGACCCAGAAGCCGTCGGGATGACGGTCGACGAAGCGCGGCGAGTCAACCACCCCCGCGCCCTCGCGGACCGAATAATCCCTCGCGTTTCCTCCAGCATTTTGCGAACGAACGAGTGGCGCGCCCGATCCACCCCCTCTGACCTATTCCCTCCTTCTATCCTTCCCCACCATTTTATACCCGTGGGCGGATCCCGGATGGACCTAATAAATTGTTTGTTGTAATTAAATGAGTTCGAGGGAATCGTGTAGGGCGTGTGGGGTGGGACGGGGAGACGCGCGCGGGAGAGAGCGCCGTGGGGACGACCCGGGCCAGAGGGGGAAGGAGAGGATGCAGAAGAGAGGGCTGGGGAATAGAGGGCCCCTATATATAAAGGAATAAAGATGAACGGCCTATGGACGGGCCGCTATCTGCGCCGCTGGAACAGAAACACGCTCGTGGCGCGACAGCCGCTGACAAATGACGGCCCGAGCGGGGCTATTGCCGCCGCCCCCCAGCAACCCCTCCGTAGTATCGCCGCCACTGCGTGCCCCTCTCGATGCCGGTCGGTGAACCACCCCCGGCGACGTCAGCTTGCCGGTCCGGGGCCCGGACCATGATTAAACAGGGGGAAGGACGAGCGGAAAGGTGAAATTGAGCGGCGAATATTCCGCGTTCGAGCGCGCTTGATAAACTCTCGATTGGCCGAGCGTGTAACACGACCCGCGCGAGCCGCTTCCACGGGGCACCGCATTCTCACATGAATCCATCGTCATGGAAGCGGAGCGTTTTTCGGTTGGTCGTCTGCTCACGGATAGTTTCGCGCGTATTCTTCCTCGAAATGAAAAAAGAAGAGGGAAATAATGGCGAGATCCAACGCCACGTGGTGCGATTGAATCTCGACGAGCAGCTCCGGGGGTGCCGCTGTAGGACGCATAAAACATGAGGAGTGGGTGTCGACTCCAACTGTCGACAGAAGGGACATCGGGAAACATTATCCCCTTAACTTGATACACCCTTATCAAGTTAAGAAGTTAATGTTGACGCGAGATTAATCGATTGAAGAGAAAATATCAGATTTGCGGCATTCTTGAGCTTTTATTAGCGCGTATATCCAACGTGCGATCGCACTGCCATTCCTTTCAAGGGAGAGAGACTCGGGTGCTCGTCTGCGAGGCAAGAGAAGGGCGCGAGCGAGCATATATCAGCGAGGGGCGCATATATTCCGCGCGAACGTCGCACGCGCGATGTAACCGCGCTGCAGCGGGGGGAGGATGCGTTCCATTTGATTTGCAATTCGAGCGGATCGTCCTCGCGCGAGTGCGAGTGTGGCGAGGGAGAGAACAGAAAGCTGGCGAACGTATATCCGTTACGTGCGCGTCGCATCAACGGGGAAGGGGCGGGCGGGAAGACGGGAATTGAAAGTCGCCACCGTTCCCCGTGTCCCGGGGTGAAAACGCAATCTCCGCGAGCGGCGGCCCATCGCGGATACGAACAAATTGATTCCAGTCCCCCTTCCCCGGGAGAGGCTTTCTCTCGGGACGAACCACCGCAACGCGGAAGAAAAATCGCACGGTAACGTCTCGCCGTCGTTTATCCTCCGAACTAATTGCCGGTTCGGCCGGCCAGCTTTCTTTCACTCGTTTGTATATGGCCGATTGTGTATAACGTCGTGCGGCGATTTCTTTTTCGCGGCAAGGGATCTCATCGAGAGAAAATTAAGTCTCATTGAATTTCGTGGCCCCCTTAATGCGAAGTAACAGATGCTATTATAAGAATTCACACGATAACAATCGAATGTAAATATTGAAACAATAAAAATGTCTGACATATATTGTTATCGAAAACTCTTAATTATATGTGTTACGCGTGCAAATGAAAATATTTAATTATAGTTCATGTATAAATCTGGCAGGCAGAGTTGCTGCATCTCTTCTGATGAGACAAAAAAGCGACACGCAGCAATTGTCTCGCGCTTGAAACGAGGATCGAGAGGGGAAAAACGTGGTACTGATGCATGGGTGTACATCGAGGCACGTAGAGAAGGAGAGAAAATCAGGAAACGAGGGGAGCAAGAGAGGAACAACGAGTCCAGATAGATTCGGAATGCCACCGATGGATTTGACAGAGAGAGCTCGGCCAAGCGTTGTCGCGTCATTTTGTATTTTATTTTCGAGAGTTGCGCGCGCGGATTGGACACGGCGCGTTAACAGCACTCGTTGTAATGCTTTATAATGCCCGGCGTCTATCCCTCATCCCTCCGCGGCTCTTGGCGGCCATCGAGGTGATAACGGGAAAGGACACATACATACATACATACGTGCACCGCCGGCGTCGGTCGTCGGGATTTTTCGCAAAAAGATATGATGGGCGAAAAGTCCTGGGGAACAAGGTGCGCGAGCGAAACGACAACGCTCGTAAATTAATTTTTTTGCAAATTTTCCGAGCATTCGGAGCGGTCACGCTCAAATCGCAAAAATGATTCCTCCCTCGTCCACGAGTTCGAAATTTTAGGTATCTTCACGTTTTCAAAGGGAAGAATATGGAAGCTGTGCCCGCGTAACGTGCAAGAATTACAGAGTGGAGCAATTTGCAGACATATTCGCGTCGATATTTATGCGCTGATCGATTGGCAAATATCGCGAATTGATTATAATCTTTGAAGGAATTCGAGGCGACCCAGCTCGGTGGCGTAATTCACCGCGAGCGGGCATAATGAGACACCATTTGCCCGTATATACACGCGCATTATTGCTGCCGTCCTGCTTCCTCCCTCTGGCTCTCTTATTTTGTCTCTCCCTCTCCCTTTCTCGTCGACCTGGCGAGCGATGCGGTATGGCGCATCTTTTATTCATCCGACAGAGTGGAGCCTTAATTTGAATTGAATAGGATTTATAAATTATTTTAAATTATAGTTGCGACGCATGACCGGTACGGAGCCTGTGCCTGGCGCACCAGTAGCTACCCAGGGCGATGCCGTGCGCAACGACGACGACAACGACGATGACGATGATCATGATACGCCGCTTTGCGCCGAGTTTGGACTGCACCGACAGGTGCATATGCCTCATACACGACGAAGAGAAACGAAGAGCACCCAAGAGAGAAAACAGAAGGAGCTCTTGAACGCGGTTGAACCCTTTTCTTGCGTCGGCTTTTGCCGAGATTCTCTTACGTAAGCACGAGCCGTCGGTTTCTTGGGTCGGATTCGAAATCCCTCGGGCATCATCGCGTCGAAAATCCGCCCGGCTCCGGGGACAAGAGAAGAAACGTATTCCTCTCACCCTCTCGTCTCTCCATCGGGATTCCCGACCGGCATCCGAGTGGGCGAGCGAGAGGAGAAGAGGAAAGAGAAAAAAACTTTCGCGTGTCGCCGGAGGAGAAGTCGCGTCGGAGCGGTCGCTGGGTGATGCATCGATGTGACCGGCAAGAAAACGGGGGACCGCGATGGCGCGTAATGGGGTTCGGACGGACGTAAAAAGACGGACAGAGCCTCATTGCTCCCGATAGAAATGTATCGGAACGTCAGTAACTTGTCGTCATTTGCAGCGTCGGGCTGCGACCGTTTTGCGCGTTCTCCGCGCAGCAAATCGAATTTTTGTGAAGCTGCAAAGAACGATTCTTCTTACCCTCCTCGACGCGGACCGGATAACGCGCGCCGTGAGAATCTCATAGTGACTTGTAGATATAATCCCCTGGTATCTCAACGCTACCGGATGGCTCGGGGACGATAACGCGACCATTACACGCGAGTACCCGACGAAAAGGGAATTAGGGGAATCGTTTATTAGGCGAGCTGTCTGTCGCAGCTGATATAATCCTGCGGCGTCGGGATGTGCTCTCACCCTCGCGCGTAGAAACGTACGATGTGCCTGATTTTGATTTCATTCCACTCGCTCGATTCGCTTTTCTCTTTCTTCTCACAAAGTGCCCTGAAAAACATTAATTTGCTTTTAGCTCGACGTTAAAAAAGGCTAATGTGGATCATGACACACGACTGTTCGATGCCATTCCAATCCGCCAGCAATCGCAGCCGGGAACCTTTCATCCCGACCAGGGTAAGAGGTACGCGGCTTCGAGGCGCCGACGTTGGCCAGGTCAGGTTTTATCCTCGCGGAATGATACGTCACGTCGGTTCTCTGTCTATCGTCCCTGCCCGCCCTTCTTCCATTCTCAGCGTGTGGGCAGTAAGAAACCCAAGAGGAGCGTTCGCGTTATGAATTACAGATCGGCTTATGCGTACGTACGTATCGGACGCACGGCGGGTAACGCATACCTGCGTCCATCGCGAGGAGTTCGAGGACAGAAAGAGGAAAAGAAAGAGAGAGAGTTCATGAGGGAACGAAAAGGAGGAGAAGGTGGACTGCAGGGAAAGAAGGGAAGAGAAACGACCAAACGAGCAGCAGGTTGCAGGTCGTCCGAAGGGGTGAAGGAACCGCTGTCGAGCTGCCTATTCCCGTCCATCGTCCTCGTCCTCGAAGAAGACGGCGCGCATGAGGGGGAGGAAGAGGCACACCGGAGAGACGATCGGTGAAGACGCGGGGGAGACGGGGGTGGGACGGACTCGCGTGTACGCGCGCACATGTATGTACGCGGGATATACGCGTATATGTGGATACTCGCCGGGATACGTCACCCGATTAATTTGTTGTTAGCAAACAGGTTGGCAAACTGCGAGCGGATGCTGGCTCGGGCAAATAAAGGAGCCTCCATTTATTAAACCGGCAATAAAATAGCGCTCCTTCGTTCTTCGCTTCTCCGCGGATCTTCCATCCTTTCTTCCCTCTCTCGCTTTCTCCCTTTTAGTTTCTCCCTCTCTTTCTTCCTTTATCCTTCTTTCTCCATCTTTCGAGCCTGGTCCGTGGGTGGAACGCTCAGAAAGGGGGAAGGGTTACCGGGCGGCGACGGGGCAGGGGCATTGTCGGGGAACGGGACTGATTTATGCGAAAATCGGGGGACCCTCGGCCAGAGGATCGCTCCACGGACCGGAGGTGCACTGCGTGGAAGTAATGCCCCGCTACACCCAGCGGAGCGAGTTAATCCGCCCCAAAGTTCGTCGGGAAGCCGCACCAGGAGGAAGTATCCCGGACGAGACACTCGAGTTGTCTAGACTCCCGTGGGGATCTATAAATAGAACGATTAGTCGTGCGATTTACCGGCCCCCTTCCACCCCCTCTTTCAAATCGTCACTCCTTCGGTATCGCGCCAAAAGCTCGCCTACTTTGAAACGGATCTATAGGGATCCAGCAATTCCGAGGATTTCCTTACGCAAGAGAAGCAATGAGACCAATCCACTCGAGATCACTGGGATCGAGGTAACCAGGCACGAAACCGGATGTTTGCAACGCGAAATCTGCCGCTCAAAATTCAATTTACGACTCGTGGATTTCACAATCAGATGCAGACTGCGACTGGACATTGAGTTCGGGTTTATTTTCTTGAGCGAATACGTGAATGCCTTATCACGGCGTTCGAGGTCGCGACGTCATGCGGGTCCAAGACGAACGACTTCATCTCGAGGACGGGTGATCCGACGTTTCGCCGGAGCTCCACGCAGCGACGGGCGAATAATGAGGGCGAGCAAAGAGGGAAGAGGATCATATCATTTCCAATGGGTAGTGTGCTTGCATATATATATGTGTAATATATATATATATATATATGTATGTATATATATACGTTCCATCGCTTCGGGCGGGCACGTCCCCAGCTTACACCAACGGGGGCACCATGGAAACGACGTGGCCGGGGTCCCATGCTGCGCTAGGAAGCATATATCCTCCGCTATCTAAATAATTATCGCGGCCATTACCATCACGTGGCGTTGTCCGGTGGAACCAACGACGCGACGTAGCGCCCCACGCCGTATTACGGCCACGAATATTATGTACAGGTCGGCGTACACGTGTGCGCGCGTGTGTGCGCGCGCGTATATCGAAACGGCCAAGCTACCGTGTACGGACACGAATATGATGCACCTACCCGCTGTTCGCGGTGGTGCCTGGTGGTCGAGAGACAGAGAATGCAACGAAAGAGAGATGGAGAACGAGATGACCGAGAAGGATGAGGACGAGGAGAGGACGCGCCTTCTTCAATAGCGACTTCTTGACTTCCAGCCGCGCCGCGAGACGAACCACCTCCTCGCGGCTTTATTGATCACGGCACTTATACCGACATGTGTCGCGATACTTATCGTGCGCCATGTATACGCATACCACGCATCCATGGTCCGGTTGCCCGCTGATGCGTGCCCGACTATCGGGGGCCCTCCCTGAATGAGGGTTCCCGGTACGCGAAGTAGGCCTCATTTTTCCGCGAGACACACACACTCGAGATTCAAGATTACCTCGGTCTTCCGGGCAGTGTTCTGAATTTCTCTGCCCGTGACGTCTCGCATCGCGCGCGTACGTAATCTCATCGATGCAAATGACGTCTCGTAATGATGATTCCACTGTTGGTGGCGACTTTTCTTTGCCAAATGACGTCCGTGCGCTCGAACGTTTCCGCGAGGAAGCCGCAACAGATGCGAGACGTAAAGGGAGTGATTGCACGGGAATAATCTCGTTACCAGAGGTACCATCTACGGAGCGATGTCATAGGTTAAAAAGGAAGAGGAGGAGGAAGAGGATGAAGGGGTGAACGAGAGGCCCGAGGCGAGCACGTTTAAGAACGCGCTTCTGCGAGCACCGAAAACCGCTCCAGAGGGAAGGAGGAGGGCTGGTTGCTGGAGCTCCCTCTCGGCTCGAGGGTAAAGGCACCGCCAATTAGCTCGAAATAATGAACGCATTTCGGCGTCTTTTGTTTTGCTTCCGTTCGCCGCCTCCTAGCCAGCTAACGGAGCCAGCTTGCCCGGAGCGGAGGAGCGTGGCATCACAATGGGAGAGGAGGGCAACCACCGTGTTTCAGAAATTTACCGAGCGTGCACCGACGACGACGACAACGACGACGACGAAGACGACGAGGACGAGGACGGCGATGCGGGAACGTTACCATTACGGTTTTACCTGCGTCGACGGTCGCGAGTAGCGGGGAACGTGCTCTCCTACGCTACCGGTGATTCTTCGGGAGCTAAATTATTATACCGTGGTATATACGGCGAGGCGGTGGCGCGTTACCTCGCGGAGGAAGATTTTCGACTGGTCGGGTCGCACAATGATGATGAAGAGATGTTCTAACGAAGAAACAAGACCCGCGCGGCATTATTACCGCAGCATACGAAACACGCGCTTGAAAAAACGGAAAAACCTAGGGGAACAACACCGGCATCAAGATGTTACGCTCCTGCGTATTTACCGTAAGCAAGCTGGAAAAAATGACGAAGAATAATGATGGTAGCAGAAGAGAAGATTCTTTAAAAATGTTTAACGTAATATTATATTTTGCAAATATAATTTCCTCAGTATTTACAGATCAATGTCTTGCATTCAAGAATAATCCTGAATAAAGAAAACCTGGACCACTCGTGACTCGGAAGTGAGAAACAAATATGAACGCGATTTCCAATAAACGTTGCAGCGTAACCGTGAATATTCCGTATACATTCGCAACAGAAGGAGAGGCAGAGAGAAAAAGGGAGCATTAAGGGAAGCACACAAGAAAAAGAAAACAAGGGGAAGAGAGAGAAAGAACCAAGCGAAGAGATTTCTCGAGAGGGCAAGAAGCAAAGCGGCGCGATCGAGTGAGAACGATTCAATCAGGAGCGACATAAATCTCCTCCCCGTGGACACCCCGAGTCCCCGGTCCACCCCGATCGACCCCAACGAGGATGCCTGCTTTCTTTCCACGATCCACCGACCAAGAGACCGCGTTGTTCGTCGTTCCTGCCTCTCCTGCCCTTCGCCGCCCTCTTCTCGCTGAACTCGCTCCGTGCCATGAATGTCTCTCTTTCTCTATCTGTCTCTCTCTTTCGCCCTCCACCGTGCCCCGGTCGTGGTATTAATTATGCGCCGTGTGCGCTCGCGGGCATTCTGCAGCCGGTACCAGTATTTGCGCCATTGTTAATCCGCGCTCCTCTCTGTCCGCTACACAGTTTCGTTTGCTCCCGTGTTCACCCCTTTCTCCCCCCGCTACCCCAACCCTCGACGTCGATGGGTCTTCTTTTTACCGCACGCTTTGACGCAGCGGTGCGCCCGTCTTGCGCCGCTCTCTGCGATTCGACATCGTCGTCGTCATCGCTATCGTCAAGAGCCAATTTCGCCGCCAGCGAAATGTGAGCCAGCATTCGTTTCGCCAGATTCGCCTCCCGTGACGCTACGCGGCCAAGAGAACGAATTGCGATGCGGGAGCACTTTCTACCTGTTTCTCTTTAGTTTACATTTGGGGTGTTCTAGACACCGTGGTGTAAATTTTAGCATTTCTTCATATATTACTTTATTTGATGTTCACGTTAAAATTACAATACACAACCGTCAGAGCGGATCAAAGCACAAAGTGTCGTCGCGTAGCTTCAGAGAGTCTTCGATGCCACCCCGTCCGGAATTAAGCGGAATTCTAAAATAATCCTGGTGCGTGCTTTCGTAATCGTCGCCACGACGACATTCCCGCTCACCGCTGCGAGATCCACGATTCTTCGAGGTTTCCCGATGTCTCCGCGCTTCGATAAATTACTGTAGTGTCCCAGATCTCAGCGGGGAAACACAAATAACGTGCTCTCTTTGAAGAGACGCTTTCGGCTGATCGAGAGAGGACGAAGCGAGACTTCGACTTCACTAACGGCGACTAACGGTTCCGGAATTCCTCCTGCCCTCTTCCTCCTCGTCGTGGCGGTCTCATGTCGTGTTACGAAAGCGCGCTGTGTCACGGCAGAGATATACATGTTCCTGCTTGAATATAATCAACGTCACGAGGGTGCGTCCTTAGTACATCACTGCCGCGTACAATTATGTCAGCGATGACGCGGCCGGGAGGGCGACCGAGAGGAGGAAGAGGAATGGACGGGAAGCCCGAGCGCGCGAGAGCCGCGCGAGACGCGAGGCATTAAAGTGTCAGCGGCTGGAGTTCATTTAAATCCCGAAAAGATATCCACGACCCGTTCCTACGTGAATGCAGCACACGCCGCCACATGGACGGTTTTAAACGCAGCGGAGCTATCGGAATCGGTTCACCGAGGCGTCCTCTCCGCATTCTTGCGGCGACTTTATTTATCACACGCTCAAGTTGTCCGCGTGGCGAATTCTTAAAAGTCAGATATCGCGACTGAAATCGGAGTAAAATCAAACTGAGGAAACAAAAGATCTATACTCTGCTCGATTTCATTCTTCAAGGTATTCTCCTCAATTGCTGTTGTGCTTCGAATCTAGAAACAACCATTCTTTTTAGTTCGTCCCATGATGTCTGCGGTTGTCGGAATGTTCCGGATAGTCACGCAACGGCGCTACATTCTCGAGCCACCCCCATTCAACCCTGACAATCATAATCGTCGACGGGCGTCAGCGGCTCTTTATTAAAACTAAAAAAAAGAAAAAAGATCGCGTCACATGGAGTGCGATGCGTTTTCCCGCATCATGACGACTGTTACAGCGCGGCACCACCACTTGTGGCGCCGTTAATTTACAGCGCAGTCCACGAGGGCGGGAAATGTGCAGTGGCACTTTTTCGGGGATGATAGATTCAATTGCATCCGCGTGCCGGGCGCACTCCGGGACGTTATTCCGCCGGTCGAGGGCCCTGCTAACCCCGTTATTATTTCCAGCGGCTGCGGTCCGTGTTTTTCGTCCCGCGGCACACGGCACACACCCCGGCTGTAAACGCCGTTTAAATAAATGGTACTTTTAAACCGATATATTATGCGCCGTCGCCGCCGCCGCCACCGTCGCCGTCACGCTCTCGCTCGCCCTTTTTCACGTCGCGTCCGTCCTTCGTCGTTGCACCCGTTGCTGCACTCGCAGCTAGCTAGCTGCACTCGTACGGACTCGGAAGTGATGGACTGCCAGGAGTGCACACGGGTGACTGATTCCCCGAGTGCGCGCTCCTCGCGCGCGGGGTGAGAGTTGGCAGCCGGGAGAAAAAGGGGGGCATGCCGGGGAGAACATGGAGTGTCACCGGGTGCAAGTGGATGTTTTGACAGCGAGTCGCGCTAATCGGTCTCTCCACTTTGGCCTGATGTACGGGCTCTGCTGCTACGCTTCTCGGGGATTTCTAATTACCAGGGGGGAAGAACGACGGCGCAGCCCATCTTTCCGCCAGCCAAGTCTATCCGTAAAGAGCGTGCCCACTGATCCTCGGGAGCGCAAACACCGCGTATCATCCGGATCCGGCGATAGAGAGTCAAGATGGAAAGAGCATGGTAACAATGCGTGGGACAATTATAGCGTGCGCTCCGCAGAAATACTATATATATACGTAGAAACGCACCAAACGATTGTCCATTAAGTCTCGGCTGAGTTTTGGAATTCAAAAAAATATGTAAATGATACCCACGTTGACTATATTGTGATTTATTTATTGTAATATTATAATGTTAATAGTATCGATAGTAGCGAGACACGATTTAATCTTCCCTGTCTAAGACTGACCAGAATTAAAGCGCGATTTCGGTTCGATGAGCGATGAAGGTGCAGCTTCCGATGCAGAAGCAGACTATAGCCAAACGACTTGGCCGTATTTTTCGCGCGAGGAATTCGAGAGCGCAGATATGCATCGCCGTCGTCGCGCACACGGGGGTATATTTTGAATTCTCGCCGCGAGGCGGATGACGGGTGTTGGTGACGAGAGGATTACGCGTTTGTTTGCGGTCCATCGTGGCGATGATACGCAGAACGAAAACGAAGAGGGAGCAGACGGAGAGGCAAGATCGGTTCATAGAGAGGACGAGGAGAACGAGAGACTTGCCGCAAGAATGTTGAGCCCGGAACAGCGATGAGACACGCGGCGACACGTGTAGGTTGGAAGCGAAATATATAGAGATACCCGAAAGCACGCGAATGTCCTCCGCCCGATCTTCCTCTCTTTTTCTCCCAGTCTTTACCCTCTCTCTCTCACGACGGAGACAATTCTCGTCGCCGTTCTTCTTCGTCGTCGGCCGCGAAGTGCCTGCCTCGGTTTTCCAGCTGCGCGACTTTCGTCAACGTGACGGCGGCGGCCCACCCTCGGCGCCCGTCGGCGTTCCCCGCAAAAAAGCTCGCCCCCTCGCGCACATAATGGCCCACGGTTGGCCGTTCTTCTCCGTGGGGAGCGTTTTTCGGAGCTGAGCGACGACGCGGGAGGACGGGTCGGGCGAGAGTCCTCTTCCGCCGCGGATGGTACCTCTCGTTTCCGCCTACGGACGAAATTCCTCGCTTTGTCCTCGTATGTCGCGCGACTCGCGAGAAATTGGTTCGCTTCGTCCGTGTTCCCGTAAATGCGTCCCGCGATCCTATCGCAGCATCCCCCAACGCTTCGATGCATCGAAGAATCACAAGTTGAGACTCGAAAGTTGCAACACCAATAAAATGTCAGAGGATGTCTGACTGCGCGTAGATAATGTCTGAAAAATTGCCAGCGCGAACGGAAAATTGGAAAACACATTACGATATTGTCACGCCGGAACTTGAAACATCGATATGTCATTAAAATTTGGATTTTGATCTACTCAGTATTTAATCACAAAACTAAGTCGATATAACATACCTGTCCAAGTATTTTCGACCAAATGTTTTACGAAAGAACTGAATGCATAAAAATCCTGCGACACGTCCAGACGAGAAGTAGTTTGATTCAACCGAGGTTGAGAAGGTGCAGAAACGATTAGACGAACGTGACTGCTCAATGACGAATTGCAAAAGATATACTCTTCGACGTTCGCAAGCTGAAAGGCAGACACGAGGAGGCGAGGAGGCCAACTCAAAGGGCACGTCAGAGAAGCGTCGAGGCGCGGCATCACTAATTGGGTGGTACCGTCGATGGGTAGAGAAGAGAGAAGGATTCAAGAGAACACTCTATGGTCCTCGACGTTTTTGTCCGCGCCGACTTGACGGCGGTGGCGGCGGTGGTGCGGGAAAGGGGATGGTCGCGGTTGGTCCGAGTAGTTCATCACCGAGTGAATTGGCGGTGTAGCGGTCATAGCGTGAATCCCGGTCGTTCCATCACTGCTAAGAGGCCCCGGTGTTCCTCGTCTAAGCGCGCGTCGCTCCGACCAAGACGTCCCCTTTTCCCTGCGCCATCCTCGTCGACGTCGACGTCGTGGTTGTCGTCGTCGAGCTCTCTCTTATTTCTCAGGCGGACGCGCGCGGCCAAACTCCCTTTCGCGCCCGTCGTCTTCCCAAAAGGAAGGCAGCCGGCTCGCGCGTAGACGCGAGGGGACCGGGTGCTTAATGGCGACGATTACTCAACGGATCGAATGGGCCGCGCGCGTAACGAAATACCAAAATAACGTCACCAATAAATATACCGTGCGTGCGATGTTACCGCGCGCGAGCGGGAGGCTGCCATCCTGACGTTTCTCAAGAGTTAACTGCCGCTCGGGTCCGTCTGACGAACGGCTCCAGAATTAACCACGGCTTCAGAGAGACGTAATTTTCCGCGAGAAATCGATACCGTTCATACATCCTTTTTTTCTCAAAATAATTCGTAGCGCGATAAAAGGAACGATATCTTACACTGTCTAGCAAAGAGACAGCCGGATAATCGTGCTTGCACGGCTGACGCGAATCGAGGATTGCTCCGAATCGCAAAAGCTCGACGATTCCTCAAACGTCCCCCCGCTGTATCACCGAACGTAGATTAATGACCGTCGACGGAGTTATCATAGAGGTAGCTCGATCGCGGGCAATTTGTCCGTCGAGCGGGGCAAAACAGCGAGCGCAGCAAGGACTATCGAGGACGAGAGAACGATGGCATCCCGGCTCGAGCACATAAATTACCAGGACACTCGGCGGCGCAGGAGCGAGGGGACGTGAGTTATTTGCGTGTGACTGATGGAACGCGCCAGCTGAGGAAAGGCAGATCGTGGTAAATAGCCGCGCGCTCGCGCGTTCACGCCACTCCGGCAGTCCGCGGTGTGGCAGTCCACGGCGTGGCAGGCAAGTCCGGGCGGTTTTCGTCGTGCACCCTGCCCGGGATACCCCGAGGATAATCAATGTAAGCGTACGATGGGTTCTCCTCCTCGGAACTCTATACTTACGCGGGACAATTCGCGCGACGGAGAATGGGCTGCGGCACGCGACCCGCAGATTGACAGCTGTGCGAGTATCAGGAGCAGATTCCGCGCCAGATCCTCCCGAGAAACGTAACACCCCGCGCAGGATAGGCGGTATAATGACGAGTTTCACGCAATGCCTTCTTCGTCGACTAAGTGTTTTCGGCAGGTCTTCGCGGTGTCATTAGGCAGGCGCGCGGTATTTACGAGCGGGTACGCGGAACCGAGCGGAAGCTAATGTCTTTGGATGCACACATCTGCGAAAGAACGCTGCGAATCTGCTTTTAGCTGTTGTCACGTAAAGCGAGGTTCACGACGGTAATTATACCGCATCGTGCGCACACCAAAATACGGAATAGGTGTATGTATACGGGAAACAGAGTCTTTCCGCGGGATGCACGACCTGGACGCAGAAATATATGCCGACCTGTTCGTAAGTTAATGGCACCATTAATTAGCTTCGTTTCGTTAAAGCGAGGCACGAAATCTTGTCGCTGCGCGCGGGAGGGAATTAAGTGAAATAATTAGACAAATTAGGACAGGCGGCAAGGGCGGCCGACTGAAGGAATCATTTATCATTAGGATCCGCTATTAATTCCTCGTTAATTCCTCCTTTCCTCGTCAAGCAAGATAAACGAGTGGCTCGAAGGTCTCTAGCTCTCTCTCTCTCGCAGGGTCCGCGAGAGGCTCCGGTGGAGGAGGGACCAGGAGGACGAAGAGGTGCGACGGAGAGAGCAATCGAGGGAGACAGAGAGAAAGAAGGAGAGAGAAAAAAGCAGGACGAAAAGAGGAAAAAGCGAGGTGGACTCCGTTAGCCGAGATACGAGCGCGATAGAGCGGCGATTGCATATATCGCGCATACAAAGAGAACTGCGACGTCTCTCACACCGACGAGCGTACGATAAATCAGCCAGAATCCGTATGAAGTACGATGCGGATCTACAAGAGATCGACGCGCGATTAGACACGCGGGGAACGTGTACGAGGAAGAGTGGAGCTCCGGATGGAGCGCAGGCCGGGGGTAGGGAAATGAGAAAAAGAACGGTCGCGGGCGAGCGGCCGTGGAGCGGAGGGCTGGGGACGTAGGAGGTCGGCAATATATACGCGGGCGATTATATTATGCTACCGATGCCACGCGAGCGCGAGCTGTTTGTCTTGAGGCCCGCGGAGAAAAGCGAACCCCTTCTTCCCAAACACGTCCTCGAGTGGCTCTCGACGGGAAGCCCGGTGCTCTCCTCGGACGACGGCGAGGGCCATCGCAATATCCGCGTGTCCCTGAAGAGCTCGTGGTTCTTCTACGCCGGAGAGGCCTTGATGTGTTTTGCCGGTCCCCTTCAGGATCCTTGGGGAAAAAAGAGCAACACCGAGTCCTCAAGCTCGTGTGCGCTCCATGGCCTTTCAAGGATTTCCATACGAGCCCTTCTCGTGGCGGTCCGACACACGGAGCCAAGTATCATCGAGAAGAGGCACGTCTACGCGTAGCGCCGCTTGATTAAGTATTTATAACTACGTGCACGCGCGATCCCTGATCAGGACTTGAGTCCTGCGAGATAGTCTTGCGTCGAGTATTTAGTCATTTACTCATTCCCGTACGCTGGACGTTTATACTGAAACTGTATTTACGCCGGTAACGATTTAACCTGCGATCTTCATTGTTATTACACCCTTATATTTGTAAAACAAATAGTCGATGTAAGTTAAATCGAGGGAATCGATTCGCTCGAAATCGAGTTGCTCGTTTCGCCAATTCGAATTTTTCTGTCTTACTCCATGCAGCTATCTTGAAGCAGATATCGAGCAAAGCCCGATACACAAAAGTACAAACAACGGAATTGTATTTGCAAATTTCGCTTTCTGTTGATTTAGACATCCGCATCACGTGGATCTAATGATGATCGTACAGTGAGACACACAAGATGCTTAGCGCGCGCGAGGGCGCGCGCCGGCGATTGAGTCAGAGGAACCAGTGCGTTAGGGTCTTGATGTGGCGAGACTAACCGATGCACGGCTCGTTGCCGCTGTCACCACAGTACTATCTCACTCGTCCGGCCGTGTGAATCCCGCGCGATGCACCCACGCGCTCTGTTCATATGTTTGGATAGACATATATATCGACCCGGTCCCGGTAAGGGCCCCATACGCACCCTCCTCATAAGGCACGGCGACCGAGTATTTATTAAGCGTGGCCCCGGTGCCGACAGTTATGACGTGGTGGCTCGCGTTTATTTGTTTCCACGGCACGCTATGAGAAGCAGCCGCTGATATCTATACTGTCGGTCTCCCTGATCTCCCTCTCGACGCCAGGAAGAGCTCACCGCCAGAGGAAGAAGGCGGATTGTCATCGTCTGGAAGCTCATGAGAATCAGCTTCCAGATTGTCTATTCTAATAATAAAATTCTCGGTAAAGTCTCAACTTTGGTAGTGCCGACTCTTTCAAATCGAGGAAAGTAAAAACTACTGTTCTTTACCAGGAGACTATTTTCTTTTTTATTATTTGAAGTTCGAAGAGGGTAACAGAGGTGTTTGATCGTTCGTGAAGCAACTTGTCACTGATAGATCACTCGAGGAAGGCACAAGCAGATTTGTTAGATTTTTTGCAGGTATGTCATTTGGTTCACCGATGTGCCATCAATGCAGAGTGGAGAAATTAGGATAATTGTGGAGTCGTTACGTGTTACTTTATGACGGCGGGCGTTGCGGCACTTTGATCACTCCTTCAATCGCGCTGGTCGATACGCACGGCGAGGTCTCGGCCGCGGCCAACTCCGGAAATTAGTTTTCGCCGGATATTTCCTGCTATACCTACTGCATCCTGCGATTCTTGCATATCTATCAATCGCCGCCGGAGCCACCCGCTATCGGCGACAGTTAATCTGCTCCGCGGGCAATGATCGCATCCATTGCGCAAAACAAACGTAGCGTGTCTCGAGAAACGCTCGACCGTTCATAGAACTAGGAAATCGCGCGCGATCTATACATCCGCTTAGATCTTCAAGAGAGTCCTCGATTGCCGTCGATTTTACTATTCGTACACGTAACAGAACGTGCGAGCTTGCTCGACTTGTCCGATTTCAATAACATCCAAAGATCTCCGTGAATTAGCGTGTAATTCCGCTCAGAACGATTTTCCTAGACTCATCGATGTCAAAAAGCTTGCAAATCTTCCTCGCGAAGGCGGGTTTACAAACAGACTCACGCTCGCACACCCACGCGACATAATCGACCACGTATATTACACTATGCGTATTCCGAGAGACGCGTGAATTTATAGATTCCGCGTATTTACGCGCGTGGCTGGCGACGCTCGGCGGATTTATTCGCCGACCTTTCGCGAAACCATCGTACGGCGTCATACGCGCGGAGCGATGGAGGAAATCGAGCAGAAGAACGCAAGGAAGTCGACTGACGAGAGCAGAAGAACAGCAGAGAGCCAGAAGGAGAAGGAGTATTGCGTCTCGCGACGTCCACCCTTACGCGATCGCTAGTTTGTCACGCGTCAGGGAAGCTACCGGGCGCTGCCCAGAAGGGGTTGCACCTGCCGTCATGTTGTCAGGGCCGGCCCGAAAGATAAACGGGTCGCCTTAAGTCGCCGCATTAATTACCGATTCCTGTCGGTGCGCCTCCTGACGTTTCGCCCGGCCCGGCTCGGCTCGGGGTAAAGCCACGGGGGAAAGCGTTCGCTAGAGAGAACGTTGGGGCCACTCTTTCCTTCTTTCTGTCGCGCTCTCTCCCATCTTTCCTCTCACCCCGTCTCGATTTAACTTGATATAAATTTCCTGACGTCCCCTCGCTGTGGACACCGCACGTGAAACGCACCAACCGCCCTGGCATGCCGTTTTCTTTCCTTCTCCCTCTTTCTCTCTCCTTTGCCTCGATGTCCGTCCGTCTGTCTCTGTCCTTCTCATTGCCCTGGTGGTTATTATTAGGGCTGTGCCCGAGGCCACAAATAATGTCTCCGGCCTGGTGAGTGACGCGACGATGTCGAGGAGAAGAGGAGAGGAGAGAACGCGGCATGATCCGCGAATCTCCGGTCTTGCCGTCGCGCTATTTACGATATTCCCGGTCCAGTCGACACAATAGGGATTCGAGTATCAGAAAGAGGGAAAGCCAGACGTTGCGCATGGTATGAGGGGAAAAAACGCGAGACGCTACCGCTCGAGATCGCCGAGCAGATCTAAAAATATGCGGACCAGGCCAAGGCGCCGCGAGAACGAGATCACGCGTCGGTAGAACGGTTGTATAATGAAAAATAATACAACACTATAAAATAACGTTATTCACAATAACGTATCTCTGGTATCTTTCTTTGACTCATTTCGAAGCTGTAGAAATAAATTAAAGCGCGATCAAATTATTGATAAATCATCCGAAACGGAGTTTAAAGAGACGTCTCAGCATCCGCTCGTGGACCACAAGTAGGCGTCGTCGCTATCTGTGAGAGAAAGTGCACCGCAGGGGTGCGTTCGCTGCCACCGATCGTTGTAAGATGCGTCACGAAATTAATTGGATGGACGTTAAGAATCCAACGGTGCCACTGGCGTGCGACTTTCGCACCCTGCGCGTCTGCCTTATCGCGTTCGTTTATACATTTTAATAACACGACGGTGTTGTAAAGACATCGTGGAAATACCCAGACGGCGGCTAACGTTTCATTAAAGTATCCTTAATTTCGCCTAATTAATGTCGAACCGGAGCAACGAGGAAAACCCACTTTATCGCGATCCAAATTATCGGCTCGGCGATATTTATGATCCTCAATTATTATTGACGCTGTAATTAGTTTCGAGCGACGAATAATGTGAGAGAAGTTTGTTCACATTATCTGAAATCAAACAACTTCTACTTACATATTAATAACTTGCATATTAAAATTGCATGAATTATCAGTCAATTCAAGTACGTCGCGAGATTCTTATTGATCATGGACAGAATAGAAACGAGCGACAAGCAGAGAGAAAGCGAACGAGAGAGAAAAGGAGTGGAACCAGGTGCTCGTGCGTTTGTTAAGCGCTCGATCGGCCACACGGAGACGGGCTCGAGGGCGCAAAAAGATGCGTGTGGCATCCGCGGTGGCTCATTAACCGAGCTGCCTCTAAATTGGCCCCGCGGCAGCTCCGTGGCTACTTCTTAGACAACCGGTGGAATATTTATGCCCGCCGCGTGGCGAAGAGCGACCGACCGAACGACCGTCCGCCTCGTTCGATTCGTTCAAGAGCCACTTGAGATTGGAGTCCGAAATCCTTATCGGCGATGATTTACAGGGTCGCGCTCGCTGAAAATTGCCCGCGCCGTATGGCACGATTTATACCGCGCGAGTGGCCCACTTTCGCGCGATATTATCAAGTCGGCCGCTGATTTATGGAGACGAGGATGTAATAAAGTTCACGGGGTAGCTTCGAATCCGCGATCTCATGTCCCACATCGACGATATCGCGCGCGTTAATTATTTCAGGCTGAAATTCGGCGCGCTGGAACACGCTGAACCGACGTAGCGCTATTAGTACGCACTCGCATGCTTTTCACGAGATTGTATTTTCTTTACGATCGTTCGCCGGCCGTAAATACGAGAGTATTTCGTATCGTCGCGATTTTTCCCAGATACGCCGCGAAACAGAACGAGGGAGAGAAATTGCAGGGGGAAGGAGCGTACGCCAGACGAGTGCTTTACTGCGCTTCGAGTAAAGCGTATAAAGATCGGTTCTCTCTCTTTCTCTATCTTTCTTTCTGGTCATGCACGGGATCGGGATAGGACACACGAGTTACCATCGCCACATCGTCGTAGGTAAGCTTATCGGCCACGGCGAGATGGCGAGTGACTTTTTCCGCCGTGGCTCGTGTTCCTGATTTACGAACCACAAGTTCAGCGTGGCAGGTAAGCAGGCAAAGAGGCAGGCAGGTAGGTAGGTAAGAGCCTATGCGTATATGTGGCCAGTATATGGAAGGGAAGCTCGCTTACTTGGACGACGTAACGTTTTACGCGGCTTTAACGGTATACATGCCGCCGCCGCGTACATAATGCCGCCCCTCCCGTAAATCGCATCGGATCGGCCCTTATAATCTCGATGTACCGAGATTGTGTGCAGCCTCGATATCGCTCGACGGCGTTAACGGGTCTTTCACAGCGAAAGGGAGAGAAGCTAAGAGAGAAAGAGGGAGAGGCAACAGACAGCGGAAAATTGGAATACCGCGATCAACCGAGAGATTACGATCGGGTGTGAAAAATGTGGAAACGATGGGTGCGCGCGATAGATACATCTTTATCGGACGTGAATCGGAATTAACCGGATAAGCGTTGCGATAGTGGAAGATAAGAGTGTTCAAGACGTCGATTTGAGACAATAGTGAACGTGAGGACGATTTAGAGAGATCTAAAGTACGCGCGCGTGAAGAGCATTGCGTTTCCTTTTCTCCCCCTGGAAAATTCTCTTGGGACTTCGGCGAGGACGTCGTAATTTCGTTTGCAATTTAGTAGCAGAAACGCACGCCACTCGGTCGCACGAAAAACGCCGACAGCACGGCGAAATGTTAATGTAACCGGGCGAGAGGGGGTAGTGGGGCACGATCCGATGTTCCCAATTGATACCGGCGTTTTAACGATCTACTTATATACAAGGTGCGTACTGCGGTGCTTTCCGCAGGTTCTACGTCTCGTGCGAGGGAACCGAAAGGTAATTATAATTCCGCGTTTGATTACGATATCCACAATGTGCGTAGCGGAGTTGCGGTATACGAGTGTACACGCCGGCTCTCGCGATGTGCACAACAGCATGGTGCAATAAAGGCCGTAAGCAAATGGCATCGCCACTGCGATCGCAACAGCGTCGTCTGCAAGAAGGAGAGGAGAGGAAAGGAAAAGAGAGAAAAGGACATGAGAGGAGGGTCCCCATCTGAATGGTGCAGCTGCCGGTTATCACTGCGCCGAATGCAGCCCATGGCGACGCGGCTTGGCGGAATGGGATCATAACGATATGCAGTTGCATATTTAATGTCTTAATCACACGTATCGGAAGAATTCACAATTAGCTCGTCCAGGTCCGAAGCGTGCGACGCCTCTCAACGAGCCGTCGTGACGGAGCGTCGTTAAAATCGAGCGTTAATGAGGAATTGAGGAACGGTGATTAAGCACAACTAAGGGGATATTATTATAAATACCGTGATTGCGTGCGTGACCGCGATGGGAGACGAGAATCTGACAGGCAGCTGACACGTAGGGGAGCTGAGCCGGAGAAAGTGGAATCACGTACGCGGCTTGCTTGATGCATGGCTCAGCGAGTGATTTTTCTACGCGATCTGGCTGGGGTGGCGTTTCTGTTTACTTGTTAGCGATCCCGTTCACGGGGCGCGCCGGGTTCCCATCGCGGATATATATTTTCTCCGGGCGTGATTAGTTAAACGTCGTTAGGATCGCGCGTGACAGCAGTCCCCACGGAGCGGCCGCCAAAAACCTGGAAGCGATTTATAAGCATCCACAACGGACGCAACACCGAGCCAGAGTTCTCGAATTGGTAAGGAGACACCAGGCCCATTTCGACTGCGTCCCTTTTGCTTCCTTCCGCGCGTCCCGCCCCTCTGCTTCTCCGCCGCTGCCGCCGCCCTCGCTGGCGCGCAACCGAAAATATTTCTCGACGAATCACTCGTCGTTCGTGGCCTAATTGGCTGAACCCTGTACAAAACTACGGCGCCAGGCGCCGTGAAGAAATGTGCCCGCGCTGCGATACGTGCTGAAACGTCAAAACTAAAGGGAGCTGAAGAAACTTATAATTTTTACTTGTAGAATTCGGTCTTACACGCAAAAGTAAAAAAAAATAGAAATTTTTCAAAAGTGACGAGGGTGAGTTTCCAAAATACTATCAATGACAATTTCATCCGTCATGACATGCATCGTAGATGCATTTCTAAATTTTCCAATTCTGTAATTCCCTTGTCGCATCGTTCTTATCTCATCGCTACAATGAGCGTCCATGGAACCGCAGGAAGACACAATCGCCTAATTAATCGTACAAAGCGTGCTGCAAATGTCTCTCCGTGATGCACGCACAAGGAGCTCCGCGGAAGTACCAGATTTCCTGCAGCGGGAGACACGGAGGGTGGAGTGAGCTGACGCCAGCTAGTCGTCGAGGCGTTGCTGCCGATCAATCACGCGGAGTCGTCGATCCTGGGCCCATGGGCCCCATCCGGCTTCCCCTCTCGGCAGATAAATGACGGGACGAGGGAGCGGACGGCGTCGCGCGTGGTCCTTGAGAGACGACCGCTCGCTCGTGTTCTCACGTATCTACCAAGAGGCACAACGACCGGTCGAAGTAACGTAATACCGTAACGTCGCGGCTGGAGGAGGTTTCGACGATCGGCGACGTGTGGTCAGTGTTCGGCCTAACAGCAAGTGTCTTGTGTCATGATTTCCTTTATCTACGAAGCAATCCTGCCCTGGCAAAACGATAACACCTGCGCCAATTTCGACGTTGTAATGACGAAGACGATGACGATGATGACGATGACGACGACGACGACGACGATGATGAAGACGACGACGACGGTCACGACGGATTATGATGACGATGGCGCCGTGCTCTCGTGTGCGGAGAAACATGCGTGCAACACGTGTTGCAACGTGTTCTCACATGCGTTGCGTGACTTGAGATCCAGCAGATCCACCGGAATGAACGCTGATCGAATTTCTCGAGTACTTGGCCGTCCACGCGAAATCCTACGGATGGACTCCTTCAGGCGCATCCTTGAACGTCGGAAGATCAAGGGGAACCAGAGGAGTCGGTCGGGGTGTAGTGTTGTTTCGGGTGCTTGTAGGAACCAGCACATTTTTCACGTTTTAATGAGACCGGAGTGTGTCATCGAGCACGCAGGAACGAACTTGCGCGAACTCGAGCACTTGATGAGGCGCTCGGGAACTCGAGACTACTCTGGCGCTAACCGGCCGGAATTCGGGGCGGAGAGCGAGGCGCTCGACAGTCTCCAGATTCTAGTCCGGATATAACTGTCATCCGAGATGACGTTGTACATTATGCTAATAATTAGGACGCGCACGCCCACACGCCATTCCCTTCCTGAAACTATTCCGTTTGGACCAGCGCGATTGCCTGAAATTCGGATTCCCTTTACGGTCATCGTCATTCTATGCGGCCCGATGGATCACTGACGAAATGCGTTTCGAATGCACACGGGAAAGAAGAAAGATGTGAGAAGATACCTGCTCCACGTTTCAAAATAAACGAGAACGGTCAATTTATTCTGGCCTCCAGTGACGAAAAATGTGTAACGTGTCACGTCCGAAACAATCTGAACATTGTCCTACTGAAAAGTAATCCAAAGAATACGAGGCTCATCGCGCAGGAGGAGCCTCTCGGAAGAGAAAAATCGAGCGAGTGCGGTAAACTTGGCCGGCGTGCTTGATTCGGTTGTTGGGTTCCGCAGTTCTGCTAGGTGTAAATTACGAGGCGGGTTCGTGGCTTCATTTCGGGCGACGTTTCGAGGAAGGGGGGCGTTACCGCGCCCCGTAGACTTGGGGAATCGGGTAACTAATGTAAGAACGGGTCGAAGGCAAGCCGGGGACGATTCAGGCAACGGAAATGTCTCCAGTAAACTACTAATCACCATAAACCACCGGGCTACACGTGTTACGAATTCTCGGCGCAGAGGAATCACCGCGCCTCTCTGTACCTTCTCCGGCGTTTGTCGTCCCCTCGGGGGAACCGACAGACATTTACCGCCGCGTTTCTGTCTGTCTCCATCTATCGCTTTCTCTCTTTCTCTTTCTCTTCCTTGGCTTTTTGGCACTGCCCGTTTGCGTAATATTCCTCTCGCAAACGATGTACAACCCCCCTTAACAACGACATATCCTGTGATGCGACTCGAGCGTTCACCAAAGTCATGCAGTTACGGCAGTCTTTCGAAGTAAAAACGTTATTAGAAACACATCGATGATGATAACAACGTGCGCGAATTTATATTCCAAATTATGAATTCTTCCCAATCTATAATCGGAGAATAATAAATCTGTCTTCCGATATTCGTCTCTTGATCATATCGACATGAGGCGTGAGTGTGATGAATTTGCATCGACGCGCCTTTCTCACCGGATAATCAAACTTAATGCATCAGCGTGGATATGAAAGCCGCCTCTTTCTTTCCGATTTCAATGATCGGGCGTGCGCGCTCGGCTGATTCACGCGGCGATAATTTTAGCTAATCTATCGCGATGTCGATGGGCAATCGATTGCACGCTGCGACGAGAGGCAGGGGGCAAGCACCGGGTGCAACCGCCCTGCCAGCCCCGCCGCGGAGGGATTTTAGCCGAACAAACACGCCCACGGGGTAACGCATCCTCCTAAGTCGTCGACGTAGCTCAAGACACAAGATACCGTCTCTCTCTTGGCGGCGGGGGACGCGAAGGGAGTAACGGTGGAGACATTCGTCTCGCATTAGCATATACACGACGAAAGAGAGAGAGCAAGGACGACGGAGACAAGGAGAGAAAAGGCAAGAGCTTCTCTTAGTTCCAAGCAGGCTCTTATTTGTCCCCCTCCCCTTGGCAAAGAAAAGTTGCCGCATCGTCGAGAATCACTTCGACGACATATCTGCGGTTTCACATTCGTGATCGTTCAGCGCCAATTACTCATAAACTTTCGGGGAGACGGATGTCGCCTCTTCGATCCATCTCGGAAAATTTGTCCCGTTTTGCCGCGTCACTCGTCACAGTTTCTTTCATCAGTTACTGGAGTTTGACAGCGTGGTGGAATAATAAAAGAGATGATAAAAAGAGCTGGGAACATCGCACGTCAGAATGGTTTAAGCGACGGGACTAGCAGACACCAATTTTTTTCTCTCCCTCGGATCGGTTCTTCGGGGAGAAGTGTCGCAGAACACATTTGACAGCGTAAAACAGATACAGCGTAATAAAAGTCGACGTTTTTCTCAGTGTTTATGAGCAAAAAATTTTACGCCGTTATGCTTCCTCGGCGCCACGTGCGATATGGTAAGGCCCTGATCAGAGAAAGAGAGAGAGAGGGGTGAGGGAGGCTGGTTCCCGGGTTCTTCCCTATTTGTAGAAAAGTGTCGGAAAGCTCGGCATCGGGGCCTGGGCTCATTATCGCGTCAATAATGTTTACATCCGGAGGACAGTCGTTGACGAGATAAACGCCTTAAATGACACGATAAGTGCAAGAGGAGGTAGTCCCCTTTCTTTCGTCTTTCTGTTTTTTTAATTAACATCGTCCGCGCGTTGAGATAAGGCACAGGTGAAGCGGATAAGGTTACATTCCTGGCTCGTGACGCGGCTACGGGGCCCGGTGTGCTTTACCGCCATTTCGAGTCAATAATATGCGAAAACGCAATCGTAAAGTACACTTCAGGAGATACACGGGAGACGGTATCGCGATCCCCGACCGCGCGATCATCTACCTCCATTAAACTTCCACCTCGTGTGGATACCCGCGACGCCGTAACTCACGGCGCTCGAATAATCAGGTGTCACGGTCCGGTATTTATTAATTACATCATATTAATCGCGTCGAACGCTATAACGAAGAGAGCGAGAGACGGAACACGAGAGTGAGGCAGGAGGATGCAGAAGAGAGACGAATGATTATCGGGACGGACACGTCCCGATAAAACGAGCCCACCGCGCCTCGGCCCGTGAGTATCCTTCACGGCGAGCGGCGGATATGATAAACCATCGGATAAGGATCGAGGTGAGCGGCTCGGGAAAGAAAGAGAGAGCATGGGAGGAGGAACGAGCTCGGGGGAGGGAAGACGGCGAATCCAAGAGAGGAGGGTAGGGCAGGGGAAAGGAGAACGTGAAACGAGAACGCTGTGGTCGCCCAAATTAAATCCTCGGACGTCGAAGCTGTAGCGGAGCGTTTGCCCCGCACAGGGAGGCTCGGGAGGGACAGAGGAGGAGGGAGGGAGGAAAGGGAGCCAAAAAGATCGAGAAGAAACTTTACGAGGGTCTAACGGGTGGGTTGGGTCGCCCCACGATGTATACGAGGAGGGTATATCCCGCCGCATCCGGACCCATGGACCGTTCGTCCGTCCGTACGTCTGTCCGTCCGTCCGTCCGTCCGTCCGTCCGTCCGTTCGTTCATTCGTTCGTTCGTTCGTTCGCTCGTCCGTTTGTTCGTTCGACGATGTACATCGACGTTCCTGCGGCGTCCGGCCCAGGGAGACCCCGGAGAAGGCCCGGAGGTTCTGGCGCCGCGTTTTGGACACAAAGTCACTGGGATCTCGCTCGACATCCCGGTCCCCCCGCCGTTTAGTGCCGCTTGCGTCCCAAGCGCGTTGCGGCCGGCTTGCTCTTCTCTCACGCGTTCCACACGCTTAGGGAGAAAGAGTTGTTAAAGTTATATTGCCGGGCGTTAAAGCGACACAAACGTCGCAAAACCAATATGACTTTATTGCCGTCGAGCTACGAGAGGATGCTCAAAGTGTTAGTGTCGTCCCTCGTGATATTTTGGGGGGGCCGAAAACGCGCCTGGTGTTCGTTAAGGAGGCTTGCGACAGTTTTCTGGATGCGTGAGCTTTGTTCTTGCGGCGAAAGAGAAAAAGACAAGTTTCATTGTGGTATCAATGAAATGATCGATGATCGAGATAGTCAGGCCTTATTAACTTAACTCGATTTATTAATGTTTCGATAATTCACCATATTAATTACTCCCCATTTTTTTCCGCATCAATTCGAGTTACCGTTCACGGAGCGACATGGCTCATCGTGGCACTCGAGCAAATTACGGGCATTCCATCCTGCGACTAAACGACGAACGGCGGCTACAGATAAATTGGTGGTGCGAGAGCGTGTCCCTTCGTTTCGTGCTCCTCGCGTTCGCCCACGTGCGCGTTCCTCTCGCCCTGCAGCAGGTTTCGAAATATATGGCCCACCGGCCGGCGGAACCGTCGAACCGGTACGCGCGCCCGTTTCGGGCCCCGCTGTTTTTGACAACAATTTCCACTTAGTGCCTCCGCGAGACATTCGAGACTCGGCGATTCCCGCTCTCGAAAGCGTGATGGCCGGGGCGTGTTGTAGCGACCGCGCCTCGGACAATGCGGCCGATTCTTGCGACACTACGAGCGGCAGGAATTCATAATGGACTCTTCGTCATCGACTGCGTGAAGGGAAGTCGAAAAAGCAATTTCACGACACGAATACATTAAAAGACAGACCAAGTTTCAGGTCGAGTTTAACGTAACATCGATCATTCACGCATTTCCTCCGATCAAGTAAAAATCGACAAAAAGTTATAAAAATTAGGAGAACATAAAATTTCTCGATCCTTTCATGACGACGACGAACCCCTCCCCGTCTCGTCCATACCTTTCCTCGATCATCTACACCGTCGGGGCTCATTGAGAACGTGAACGGACGCCAACCCGCGACGAATTATGCGAGGAGCGGCCAAGATGTTTATCATCCGAATGAATTCAGGAGCGTGGAGCCGCGGGGAAGGGTGTGGCGAACGGGGGCGCGCGGGATGGGTCGACGCTCAGGGTGGTGGGAATGTACGTTCAAGGTGTTGACACAACGGGAGCGCCGCGAGTGGAGGCGTCGCTACAAGCAAGCCTCATTCACACCTCCGCCTCTCTCGTTTCCTCTCTCTCATCGTGATCCCTTTAACATCGCCGAAGACCCTGCGTCGTTCCCCCCTGCCAAACGACGACGGTGCCCCAATGCCGTGGGCCGTATTCAGTCACCATTTGTTACAGTCGTTCCGGGTGAAACGCAGATTAAATCGCGATCCCCATGAAAATGATAATTGCGTTATATACCAATTCGATAATCATCTCGTGATCCCTTCCCCTTTTCTGGTCCGTCTCACTTTTCTCGCGTCCTCGACAAAAAACAAACAGGATTAAAGCAGCAGTCGATGGATTACCAAACAAACGGACGATTGTCCGCGTAATGCGCTTACTTTCGTGGGCCACATCCGGCCCGAACCGGGACCAGAGGAAACGACGAGCATCGCTCGTGCCAGGAGAGGATTACAATTTTTAAAGAGCGTCTAAAAAAAGGGGGGGAGTCAACAGAGGAAATCACGGTTGCGTCTGCGTGATATTCTGCTCCGGGACGAGCGGGTCGTACCTTTGAGACGTCGGCCGATTATTGGTCGTTAGGATCATTCGGGGGTCTCCGATCGATGAAATTAGTCGCATTCGTATGCTCATCCAGGCAACGAGGGCGACGTACCGCGAGGGGGGTCGCAGGGTGAGTAGGTGGAGCGGAGCAGGACCACCCAGCCCGTGTCGGCGGCGCGAGTGTTAGCATAACGCGTGGGCGCCATTCTTTCCTTTTTATCCTCCGCCTTTACCCTCCTCTTGCAGCCCTTATTCCGGGTCGGTACAAGTCGTGAGCGTCGCCGCGGCTCCGTGCCCGCGACGCGGGTCACCCAGGGCCGGTCTTCTCGAGACAATCGCACGGCTAATGGATGGGACTCCATATTAGCCTCCACTTTAGCTGTTACGACCGCAAAAAATATCATTACCAAAAATGAAGAAGAAAAAATCGAGAAGATCGTCTTAAAATCAAGTAACATAACCGAAATTCCTCGTGCGTATCCGTCGAATTTCTCGCGTCGCGCGTGGAAGACGTCGAAAGCCGACCCTGCGGGAACTGGAATCCGAAAGAGCCATTAGTGGTGCAATAACGTCTCCCGGTGGATCATTAATAAACGGCCGAGTCACGATGTAAGCGATCCGGCATTGTCTCACCGGATGAATGAATTAACCCGGCACGTCCGGGCGCCGAGCGGAGACGCGTAAAGTATAATATCTCCATGACCGTTCGAGGGACGCGACAATTCCGACTGCTGCTCTTCATATCGACGTCGCCGAAAGGGGACACGCGGTACGTCTTCTGGAGTTCGAAAGATCTCATGAATAATTCCGCAGGCCGCGAAGAATAATCGATAACTCTCCGGGAATACGCGTCGCAGCTGGTGTCGGAGAGAATGGAACATCTCTTGCTATCGAGGTATCTCGCTCATCGGTGAAGGAGATTTCGCGATTGCGCCCCCTCCCCGCGACAAGATACTTAATCGAATGGATAAACGTACGGAGAGTCGAATATTCGTTTCAGAAAACCGTCTTTCTTTCTCCTTCTTCGTTTATCCTCGTTTAATTCGACGGTTGCTGAATTAAACGCTGAATCTCGTACCGACGTAAATGTTGAAATCCTGTATCTGATCGTTCAATAATCTGCCTTTATGAATGTCGATTTTCCGGCGCAGAAGAATGTATCGCGTTACTCGCAGCAACAGCAGCAACGGCAGCAGCCAGGATAACTTGGGGCCGTCGTGTATCGATAGCACGGTATGTTAAATTACCCCAATTACGCCGGCCACTCCCACGAAATTAATAACAGCCGCTCGGGGCACGGCCGGGACCGGGGGCCCCGATATTAAAATCGTGAAGTCAGAGTAATGCGATGACAAGCGATGATAGCATCGACGAGGGCGCGCGCTGGCCGATAACTCGGCGTAAATCCGTAATGGGAAACGTCGTGGTGAGAGACGGACGCGATTTCGCGCGCGAGTCCATCTCGGCACGGCCGAGCGAATCGTAGGAGGATCCATCTTAACGACCATCTAGATAGGTGACGGTGAAATGATCTGTAAGAAAACCGGTGGCGAATGATATCCTCGGGCGGCCATTAATCAAAGGACAGGAGCGCTAATGAACCTGCTGGAATCACGGGCCGGGAGAACTGTTCGGTTCCAGCTGCGCTGCTCTGCCTCTCCTCCTCTCTTCTTCTCTTCTCTTCCTCCTGCAACCCCGCACCGCGCGCGCGTCATCATCCGCGAGCCCGTGAAACCCCCCCGAGGGCGAACGAATCAGCGGCCAAACAAATGAACCAGGGGGTTGCTGTGTGTCGAAGTGATTGAGGAGAGTTTACGGAAGGAAAATTATATCTTTTTTTTTCTCATGAGAAATTGCGCGAACGAGTCTGGGCAGCTATTTACATGCGTATCGTTCACTTTACCGCGTAGATGTACCGGGAAAATAACACAAGCGTTTCTCCAAACGGACAGAATCGAGACACGGTCGTACGTCGTACGTACGTGAGGCATGACCTTCGTTTCTTTTTTCCTCTTCGCTTCTGATACGTTTAATCGCAATTTGCAAAGGCCGATGATGCAGCTTCAACAAATTGCAAGCTGTCATTATACGCGACGGCAAACATTGTAGTAGATTCAAAATTGCATGCGAAGAGAGAAGAGGGGTCGTTGGGTTGACACGCGCGCCAATTATACGATAGATACGATAAGTCATGGCTGCAATTTGCTTTGTAATATTTGCAGTATTGTTTTCTCCGAAATCCCTTTCTGCCTCCCTTCCCGCCCTCTGTCCTTCTCTCCCTCGTCTACCCTCCCGGTCCTCCCGCCCGCCTTCATCCCAATTACTCCGCGCCCCCGGGGCAACCGATCTCCACCATTATCGGATGACACGGCCCGGCGCTTTTATGTTTAATTGATATTTTTCGTAACTCCCCCGAAATCCACCGGGGGGTGGCGGCCCGGCGCAAACAGATATAATTCCAGGCCCGACATCGCTCTCGTTAAAATATTTCCGACGGAAAATATCGCTAGTGACCGATCGATCGCGGGATTATAAAAGCGGGCCGTCCGCCCGAGGAGCAGAGCTCGGTACCCCGATTAAATCCGACGCGAGAGTTCCATTACAAATATTTTAGTGCATCCTCCGATCGCTTCCGGTCGCCAATTAAAAATTCGCCTTATTCTTGTCGCTAGGCGCGCGCGGAAATCGCGTCGCGCGACCACCGCCATTCTCCACCACTAAAGAAGAGGAAGCGATCGCTGAGCTGAATGTAATAAACGTCGCTGTCTCTGCCCACGACTGTTTTCCTTTCCTGATTTATACTTGGCCTGGTCATAAAAATTTGGAAACCAGATAGCATCTCGAAAAAACGTAAAACTGCGTAAACCCGGCCTGTTGACCGGCTCTTCCGTCGTTCTTCGTCCGCCACCAGTGCCGAATAATATTTCCCGCGCGAAAGGAAACTCGAGCGCAATTTTTTTCCTCTGTTTTCCCCTTCCGCGCTTCGCTCTCGATTTATTGGAACGCGCTGTCTGGGCTTACAACCGAGAGCCCCATCGCGGCGCCGAAAATGTTCAGCGAAATTAAATGAACAATTCGTTACGGGGAGTAACGACCCCGCGCATCGCGATGGCCCGTTCTCCCTCGTGACCGCAAGCGGTGTGGAATTCGCAACGCACGACGATATTAATTAATCATTATTTATCCGTCCCTCGGGCACGTGTTTCGACTTTTCTTAAACGGTATCGGGATACCCGCAAATTATGAGCTATAATTATAAAATATCCGTATAATTATAAAATACAGAGAAACAGAAAAGAAGAAGGGAGGAATTTGCAGGCTAGATCGGAAATCTTTCCGGACGAGCGGAGAAGGACGCATTTTTCCTGGAAAATGAGATATAATTTCTTGTGCGTGAGAGCGCCCACCCCACGTTTTGCGTAAATCGCTGAGAAAATTTCGTGAAATCGAAACCTGTGCGAGGGGGTAGGCGCCCTCGGTCTGAAAGGTTTCAAAGGAGATACGATCTCGTCTTAACGATCGCTTAACGACGGCCCTGCGGTACCCGAGTGGCGCCAGGCCTGCGTTCTCGCTGCGACACAGTGTGCGCAATCTGAGAGAAGGACAGGAAAGAACCAATAAATTTCCCGAAAGTCGGTACGGAGCTATATATTCCGTGTGTTTCAGCTCTAATGCGTCCGTGAAGCGAAAAAATATTAGCAGTAAATTTCCGAGGAACTGTTGCGCGCGAGCGCTGCGGAATTTTTCTGGCTTCCCTTCTCGGTTTTTTTTCGCGGACTCGGTGCTTTGAAAATTCTCTCTCATTAACCGCGGCGTATATATTTTTATATACGTCATGATTTACCGGAAGCGGAAGTGCTCCGCGTGTCCGCCACATGAATGTACGTGGCTCTCAAGTGGAAAGAGCCCATTGCGCTTTTGTTTCAGCTGTAAATGCACAATGTTTTTCGTGAAATTTGGGGGAAAAAGCCCAACAGCTTTTAAACCTTGCATTAGAATTTATTCATTAAATCGTACATCGTACATCTATTTATCATGTATGCACTTGAAACTATCCACAGATATCAGTCGGAAATTGAACGTCGGACACGTTCCATGTAGCAAACACAAATTCTTTTTTCTTTTATCTGATTGTGAGACGATTTGCAATTAGTTCGAGTATGACGTCCGCGCGCTGGATATAGTAATTTCCTTGCTCTCTAATCTGAAGCTTTCTCCGACGCGTACGTTGACGTCGCTTACAAATTAACGACGGCCGAGTCTCGGCAAGAGATTTACGACAGCGTCGCCGCGTTTTCGACCCTCGAGACGTAAATCCCTGTATAACGACGCAAAAACGAGAGCGGATTCATTATTCATATCTAGCGGTATATATCGTGAAATACCGTACTCTTGTACCTGCGCGATCACCGCTCGAAAAAGGGAGAAAGAGAGAACTCAAGAAGCGGAAGAGGGCGAGTCAAGTCGAAGCAAAACGGGAGAAACGGTTCGGGATAGGCCGGACTATAGCAGCCTCGTTAAGCTAAGACAACCGAGCCGATAGCGATCGGCTAATCTTCGCCGAGCCCACTTAGGTCGCGTTTTTCTGTATCTTTCAGAGAGAGAGAGAAAGAGAGAGAGAACGGGATAGGGGGAAACAGAGAGAGATGGGCACGCGTGGACCATTCGTTTCCGATCTCGTGATGGTAGCGCATACGTCAGGGCAATTAGAAACCCGGCGGAAACCCGCTGTGCAGCTAATTAATATTTCCATTCCGCGGAATAACGACGCGCGGGATGATATTTTACTCCACCTTGCAGCAATCCGTACCGTGTTATCGTTATTCCTACACCAGTAGGACGACGTTCCAATCGTACTTCCGATCAAGTTATATCACTTTGCGTTAATGCATTCACTACTACGCGTAATTAAGGTGACTTTCCGCGCTAATTAGATAAATATTAAGATTTACCACAACGGTCACCGGTGACCGTATCAAAACATAGGAGTCATCTGACCAGGAAAATCGGAGCGGAATCCACGAGCGAACGGCTAAGGAGGAACTATTTGTTTGCAACATCAAGTTGAATATCAAGCGGATCGGACAGTCGGCGTTGTTGGCGTCGTTAACGCCGTCTTGCGAGATAGCGCAGGTAGAAGAGGGAACGAGAACGAGAGGCAAGAAGATTAAGAGGGTGCCGTTTAATTCGAGGGTTTCGAGGGTTTCATAACAGTGATTCCGAAGGAAGTGTCCGGTCTGCGTGGGAGGGGTCTGGTCTGCGTAGCTGTCGACTTGGCGCGAAACTACGGTGGACGCACGTATGCGTGCGTGCACATGTACATACATGTGAATATAATAGCCGAGGCGACGGACCACGAGCGCGGTCGTTAACGAGCATTCGTAGTCGCATTAAAACGAAACCTGGATCCTTATCTGTGCGGCGTGACACGATACGCGCAGCTCATGCTCTCCCCCTCGCGTATGTATGCGCGCACACACAGGCAGATGCACCCGGTGCATCCACGCACCCTTCCTCGACTAGATTCTCGGAGAGGCTTTGAGTTAGTTTCTACTCTCCTTGGAATCTTTACAGATTGGACTTATGGAGCAATTGAGTCGTCAATTTTCAAGATGCAGGGCGTGCGATTTCATTATCCGTTTGCGCTTCTTCAGCTACATGTTTTGTAAACCGAAAGAATAATGTTAAACTCTTCACATTTGATATTTCAATATTCGGTGTGTTTCTCGAACGTGCATAGACATCCGTACTGGTCGACTAGCACGTCTGCTATCGTCGTCGTCGTCGTGTAATTAGAGTCTAAACTCGATTTAGCTTAGCAACGCGGTGTACACGGTGCGCGCGTTCTGAGGCTCGCCGCGTACAAATGACAAAAACCGCCGACCCTGACACTGAAATATCAACGGCGTCCCGCGGATTCATCAGATCCTGCCGCCATCGCCATCGTCGCCACTCCCCCGCGCCAGCGAAGCGCAGAATACGACCCACCGCCACAGGAAAAGGTAGAAAAAAGATTGCAAAAAAAGCAGAAGAAATAAAGAAGACACTAACTAAGAGTGCGTGGGAGGATATAAAGAAGTTCCGCGAGTCCGCGCGACACGGGCTTGATCCTCGAAAATTCGCGGTACACCGGAAGGCACTAAGGTGGAGCCAGACTTGAAACTGCAAGCAGCCAAATTTGCCAGCGCTAATGGCTAAAACGCGCTTGTTCGAGATTCCGTTGCCGGAGAGGACACTGGGGAGAAATACCGCGCCTTGCCGCCGCGCGGAATCAGGTCGTTGAAGTCGGGGGAACACCGAGAAACGCCACGCGGATTTGACGTGAAACGTGAACTGCGATCGTAAGAACGCGGGGGAGATCGACGAGGTTTTCGACAGGGCGCTTCGCATCCTCGATCGCCGTGAAACGCGCCGGTCGCCTCAGACGGCCGTGGCGTGTACGGGCCACAAACAATGGCTTTGTTTTCCACGCGCAAAACGTGATACAACTAGTAAAGTAACAAATATCTCGGCGTAGATCGACACGCGATCGTCCGACGCGTTTAGAGCGGCAGGTTCTCACACACGCGCGCGGAGGAGACATGCGTGCGTGTCCGTGCATGTGTGTGTGGGTACGTGCGTGCGTGCGTATGTGTTGCGCGCGTTTACAGAAACGCCGGGAGCACCACTCTTAGCAACTGTCATTATATGCGGGTTGTCCGCCTCTAGGAAACACATCGTGGCTCTTTACGAATTCAAGAGAGCAGTAAGAGAGAGAAGAAAGAACGCGTCAGGCCTCAGAAGGAGAGAAAGAGCAAGAGAGAGATAAAGATAAAGAGTGCGAGATAGATAGGGAGACCTGTATTAAGTATTTAGTTACGCGAGGAATCTCCATAATGAGCTCTCCACTCGCTAATTGCACGACAACGTGTACGTGTACGTGAGCGTGAGCGTGTGCGTGCGTGCATATCGCGGTTTGTATTTCGATATTGCTATGATCTCTCCTCCCGGAGCGTGTAACAGCGCGGTCGATTCGAAAGCGGCGCGGCGCCGCCATTGCGGCGATTTCATGCAGATTAATTCTAGGCAAGGCTCCAAATTCAATGAGGTGACCGAACGACGGAGAGGAGGAGGAGGAGGAGGAGAAGAGCGGTGGGCTAATGATTCCGCGGCGTTTCGATCCGCGCGCCAACCACCACGGCGATGATGTATGAGCTCGTAACGAAATCAAAGTCGGAGGCGCGTTTATATTCTCGCAATGCACCTGCGATGTGTGTAGCGATAAAACGCTTACACGTATAAAACGCTGTTTAATTATACGTATATACGCTCCTCTTAAATGTACACCGCGCTCGTATGTGGTACGCCATTAATCATATACGCTGCATTAAGTCTGTGTCATTACGCCGTGTATCAGATAGACATTCTTTGTGTGTCGCAATGCAACTAAAGAGTTTATGTTTATTAGATTATCACCGTCCGTATAGATACCACGAGGCGATAGCGCATGTGTAATAACGGAAGCGGTTGAATGACACCTCCTACCCCTTCCTCCTTCGTGAGTATCCATGATCCTCAGGTAGAAAACCGTCGGCAAACACCAAAGCGGAGTTTTACTCCCCGAGTTGATCATGAAAAAGCAGACACGAACGTCGGGTGTAACCAGGCCGCAGAGAAATGCTTGCATGAGGAATGTACGAAAATGAAACATAATTAATCGTTTAATTGCATCGAGAGTTTCGCGTATCTCATCAAGATCAATAATACTGAACGCATATTCGTCAGGCTAATCAAGTCGTTTATAAGTGAAGGAGCCGGCTGGGAAGAACGCAGCGGCGAGCGCATGTCATCATCATCGTCGTCGTTGTCAAGAATCGGTGGAAGGACTCGAATTCCGAACGGAAAAGACGTACCGGATGTTTGGGCTCGCCACTTTAAGGACATGTGGCTGGACAGATAGCCATCGGTCTTGAAGCTAATTAGCGGCGCGCAGCGCGAACAAGCAGCGGGACAGGACAAGGGGAGGACATGGAGAGAAGAGAGAACTCGTCGAGGAGCGCGCGGATGTGTATGACGCGAGAGAAGCGCGGGGTACATCCTCCCGGTGGAACCGGGGGGCTCAGGGGCCGTCTTCCGCTCCTCTTCTTCGTACCCGCTCGTCGTTCGCTCGCTCGCTCGCTCGCTCGGGTGCGCCGGGGCACCACCACCGGGCACCGGCGCACGATCGACGAGCGCACGTCACGAACGATTTCGCGAGGAGATACCGAGCGGCCGACGTTTCGTCGTTCCTCGTTATTACGCGCATAATTTCTCGGGACCTCGCTCAAGGCGCGGTAAAATTATGCGCGAATGCGGACCGCGGCGGCCCCGGCGTGCCGTGTGCGTGCCGGGCCCTCGGACGCGGAGAGCGTATATACGCGTTACAATGTATCGGGTACACCTGTACTGCGGCATTAATCACGCAGTGTATGCAGGACACTCCTGTCACGACGTATACCGGACATTATTCGCGCTCGCGTTCGCGCGCGCGAGCGGCAGAGCGACGGAGCGGTGAACGGCGCCGGGATTATCCAAGGAATATTTAAATTAGGCTCGCTTATCGCGTGTCGGCTTATACGCTGCCTTGATTCCTGATCCCGCGTACCCTGGATTGCTAGAGACTACGACGACGACGACGACGACGACAACGACAACACAACGACAACGACGACCACGACGATAACGACGACGATGACGCGGAGATGGATCGGAGGCACGATCGATCCTCTTATCGGCGAAACGGCCGATATTAATATGGCGTATCGGCTGCATCAATCCGGCTAATTCGTCGACGGGAACGGGTTCGCGACACTTCTTATCGGCGAATATCGGGGGGCGAGCGGCGATGATGGTCGCTGGGATCGTGTAATCGGCGACAGGCAAAAACAATTACAGCGACGCGCGGCTTGATCAGTTATTTCCGTAGATTGTAAAAGAAGTAGATGAAGCGTGATTCTTCGTCGGCAGACAGAAGAATTACGGTCGAACGCCGCCAACGGTCAATTCCGTTGTAAATTAGTGAAAACGACGTGAGAGCCCTTGGTTCTGGCGCTCAACCGATGATGTTGTGGCCGGTTGGCTTTGTGACTTCCGCTTTTTCCACAGGGGGAACAAACGACGGGCAACCACCGAAAACCGACCGGCGGTCGTTTCTGAAGAGCGAACGGATCGCTCCGCACAATGGGGCGAGAAGTGAATCTGCGGTGGAACTCCGGCGCGTCAAAAAGAGAACAGGCGGGGCACGAGGGCTCATAAAAATAGTACTAATGCAGTGCAAGACGATTCCACATCGAGATGACGATGTCCTGGCGCCCAGGTCCCCGACACCTCGACCGACCCGACTGTGCCCCATAAAATCTATTCTCAGTCTCGAAACATCTCAGACGAATTGCCATCCCATTTTTTTTCGGTTTTTACCTGCACCGATCGAGACGAGATTTCACCCCCCGCGCAGCTCGTTTCGGGACGCGCGATTCTCAAGCAAGATTGCGACTTGATCGGAATCATGAATTCTGACTCGTCGCGCGTTAAGCGCAAACGCCAACGCGATCGCACAAAGAGCGAACGTATCACGATATCGCGATCTGATAAGCTCGAGATGCATTCACGATGGGAGATCGCGCCGGAGGTAATCTCCCGGTATCGCCTAATGATCCTTAATCATCTCGGTGGCATCTTTGACACACGCGAGATAAATTTAATAGTAACCATTAAACTGGCGAACGAGAATATATCTCGGCCACGTATACTCCCTGTACTTCAAAGCGCGCACGACCCGTGGAGAGGCGGGACAGGTCGTTTGGTGAGTCGTCGCGAGAATAAATGATCCCCGCGAGTCGAATCCGAGTTGCGGACGAAGGTGCAACCGCTCTATCGCTCTCTCGCTCTGTCCCAGACTTGGTAGCGACTTGGCTCGTAGCACCCGCTTGCATGGGATAATACGTCGAATAATAAGGGAATGCAATTACAAAATTAAACGAGATCCCTATAAATACCGCGTCGAGAAGACCGAAAGCGTTGAACGAAAGCAAGAGAGAGAAGGAAGAAAGGAAGAGAGAGAGAGAGAAAAATAAGGTTCGTGGGACGCAGGGTGCACTAGCGAAGAGGCGGAAGAAGGCACGGTTAATTTGTTGCGCATCAGCAGCACCGGCAGCTACGAAGACAAGGTACGGTGGGGCACAGCACGACGGAGCCATACTAAGAAAATAACTAGAGATAATTACGCGCATAAATCAGAGTGTTAATATTCGGGGGCGTAGGTAGGAGGCGCAGGTAAATATATTCGCCTATAGGTAGGCAGGACCCGTGGATATATACGGCGGGAACGAGGCACGGGGCACGGGCAGAGGGTCCGGCGTACGGAAGGGACAGAGAGAACGAAGGGACGAAGATAAGCACGGAGGGAACACGGAATGATGCCAACTTCGGATCGGTAGATCATTCGTGGTCGGTGGATACGCCTCCTTGTTAGCCCGGGTTTACTTAGTCCCTGAGCGCACCTACGACGTGCGTTACGCCCGCTAATAGCCCACCGGTAACGAACTACCGTCGGGGCTTTTTTGAGGACCTTTTAAGCGAAAACGCGTTTCTCCTCTCGCGCTGCCTCTTATCGATCACGGCCGTCATCGCGAGAAAGGATCGCAGCCTCCTCGCCGCACTGAAAGCGAATTCCTTCCCACGTTTCGTCGGGGCAGCAGTACCCCCGGCGAAGGGATACCGTGCCACTTAAGGAGCAGTCCTTAGGGCGATACTCGCGTAATTTATCGGCTGCGACGACTCGCGCACAGGCAATTCTCGCTCGGGACGTATGAACGTATATGCGCGAATTATTATTTTCCCTGACGAAGTTCGATTCCCTTAGGAGAGAAAGGGAGAGAGAAAGAAAGAGAGAGAGAGAGAATATCGGCATCGCTCCGACAGATTGTCGACAAATCCGCGTCGGTGTCGAGATACCTCGCAATCGACACTGAACGACGACGCGAGTAACGCAACGGTGGCGAGACGAGGCAAAACGAAGGCGAAGGAAAAGGGAGAAGGGCGCACGGTGGCGTTGAAACACTCATAACAGGTGGACCCGATACTCTGCTGGAAGATACATCTTCGTGGTGGGCGGTCCCACACTCCTTAAATCAGCCCGCAGCCACCATAACATTAAGGCCGCCTCGTCTCTCACGGCGCGTCTCATCTCCCGGCGTTTATTTGTTTGCTTAGAGCGAGTAATTAGAATCCGATACAAATGGTTATTATTTATCGGCACGGGGAGAAACGCGAGTGAATGAGCGGGCGAGTCCGTGAAGGTGCAGCCCCGTACGAATGCCCGTACAGAAAGAACGAACGAACGAACGGACGGACGGACGGAGTTATACCTCCTGATTGCCTGGCGTTATTAAACCGGGAGATACCACGAGATAAATACACGGAGGCCAAACCCGCGAATACCGGCCGCTACATTATGTTGCCGTGCGATCGCCGCTAACAGCTTTTATGTGCGAGCGACGCAGAACTCAATTATTACTGGGTTGTCGTAGCCCGTGAACACGCTATTAATAATCTACGTGTGTAACGTGCGTTATAAATATTTATTTATTTAACTCCCGAGCCGAGACTATCTTCGATCTCATACAATGTCTGGGGTCTTTAAAATCGGCATTCTGGGGAGACGATCGATCGTTTCTGACGGAAACGGAGAGCAAAGTGGCCGACGACGAACGAGAGAGATAGAATCCTCGCGTACAATCGACGCCGGTCGCAGCTGTCGAAGCTCAGCGACTCCGTAATGGTAATGAACGTAATAGGGTCCGCGTCGAACGGAGGCCAGCCGCGCGTCACGTCAAATCGATGCACCCTTCACCCTGCATTTCCGAGGAACGCGCGCGCGACGATCATGGAGGCGAATCCATCGCGATGCCAGACGCGTCCGTTAATAAAGTATAATGGGCGCGCGGCGACCCGATGAAGACAGGACGTACACCTGACCCACAGAATACAATGGCCGTCTTTGGGCACGAATCACGTAGGCTGTGCGCGCGAGCGAACGGTTCTCCACAATATGGGCTCGGCAAGAGTCATAAAAATTAAAGAGAAAGGGAAGACTACACACGGAAGATTTACACAGAGGACGATGAATTATGAAAGGCTCGAGTAACAGTGTCCAAAGTTCCCCTTTGCTTCCTTAAATGCAACAAAAAGGCGAGCATCTTGAACTCCTGAGAGTTCAAGTTTTCCGTTTTGAGCTTCTCTTCAGGATTACAAGTATTTGGCGGTCATCAGATCGTTCGCCACGTCGATGGAAATCTCGCGAGTGACAGTCAGTCGTTAGTCGAACATCGAGCAATTGTCCGGCTTATTTATCCCAGCGTGGACTCCACGCGGGGGCTGGAGATACGCTGGGGGTAACGTTGATTAGCTCCGGTGTTGATTTAATTACCGGGAGAGTAATTGGCATGCCTACTGACGGTCCCCATCGCTGTGCCTGCCTCTCTCTCTCTCCCTCTCTCTCTCTCGACGCCGCACCGACACCCCCCTATCGCTTACTTCACCCGTTCTCCGGCTCCCTATATATTGCCTCGCATCCACCCCCGGCTCAAACTGTTGCATATTCATCGATGATAGATTATTATATATCCACCCGTTGAAGAGTCGCTGTCGGGAACAATCGGTCTCGGGCAATGTCTGCTCGATATCCGTGCAACGTGTTTATAACGGAGTGAAATTCGCGCCAGAGAGCGACACGAAGATCCGAACATTCTCGCCTCGCGCTAATCGAGCCGAGTGTCCCCCACTGGAAAAATTTCCAACCCCCGGACTCGCCGCGTTTTTGCCGTTCGCTTTTCGAGTATCGTAAATTGGTCCATTCGCGTAGTTTATCGTTCGTGTTTCGTGGAGGATATATTCGCGAACGTAAATGAAAAAAAAATAAATAAAAGTAACAAAAAAAAAACCGGCTGGAAAAACGAACAAGCGGAACGGAACGGTTCCTCGCCAATTTCCGCGAGTCCGAGACACGTCGCAAAAAGGGGTGGGCGGGGACACGAGGGGGTGGGCGAGGAAGGGAGCGCCGGTCAGGTTCGCACGGCAGCGGCCATAGGCGAACGTATATCGCGGCGATGTTATCCGCAAACACGCGGGTACGGCCAATTTATCCCAAGGGATGAGGCCGACGTGGCCCGGCAGTGGCGGGTGTGGGGCAACCTTGTCCAACGGAATGAATTCAGCACGCAGCCCCTGTGCGGTCGAGAGCCCCGGGTCTACCCCTTTCGCCGGCCGTCTCCAACCACCGTGCAACGTCCCCACCTTTTGATCACTTCACCCTCTCGTCCGCCTGGCGCCGTACGCGCGAGAGAATTAAGGTTGCTTCAAAGCGTTCAGACAGAAAACGATTTACAAAAGATACGGAGTTATTTACAAAATTAATAAGTAGTCGAATCTACGTATTTCTCAAAATATGGTCTCATTATCTTGTTCTCGCGTGGATCATCATGAGATCGCGGTTAATATATCAAGAACGGCGCATCCTCGGGCGATCCTGAATTCGGCAGCGCACAGTCGAAGATGCAGTGTTGTATCTGATCGAACCGTGGCACTCGGAGTGGCCGGCGATTTATGATCGATACGAGTGGTGTGAATGGCCCTTTAACCATCCGCTACCATCCGCCACTCCTGATCCGCTCTCCACATATCGCCAGCGCGGGATATACAACGGCCGCCTGATTGCCACGGGGGCTCTTAGATTTATTGACCTGTCAATGGCGGCGCGCGAAAACGGCGAATTTACAACGCCGCAGGTGTTAAGTTCCGCCGTGCGTGTAATAACGGCCTGATCCCCGGGCCTATACGGTAAGCCACACCGTAATTATATTTCCCGAACCTCCCGCCCGCTACCTTTGTCATTATCACCCAAAGTGGCGTGGTCGTAATTCAATGAGATCCATAGCGCACGGTGTCCGGCGTCCCGCGCGTGTATATATACGCGGATGATAATAGGGGACCCGCGATAAACGACGCCGGATCTAGGAAGAAATTTTAGCAGCCGGACGCTACGAACCATATATTTCTTACGTTGTACGGTGGTTCGTACGGTGACACGATTGCATTTCGTTCTCTCGGTCACAGGAGTACCGGAGTACTGACTATACTGAAATGTCCTGAGCACAAAGCGTGATAATATAAATTTGTCTGCATAAATTTGTCCATATCCGAGAGAAAGATGGACGAGATAACTCCCGGGAAGCACCTGTCAACGCAACTGAGCGGAACGACGCGAGTTCCTGATACCTTAGTCGCGTAATACCGTATTCGTTGTTGAGCCGTACGTGCCCTCGAGCACGAGACATTCGCGGAGTGTTCCAAGATCTCGTGAATTTCATGTAGAACAAGGGAGAAGAGATAAATACAGAGGAGTGCTGATCCTACCTTCAGCCTGGCAAGACGAGGTTCCTCGGCCGCAAGCTTCGCCAACGCCTGATAGTCGCCTTGCGCCATTCTTACCAGCCATTCCCGCGATTTCCCATCCAGTTGCTTGAGGGAAACATTAATCGCAGCGATTATTAGCGACTAATGGTGCAAGGAATCGCCGGGATCGATCGGCAGGCACGCGGAAGATCACGCGGGCCGATCCGGTTCGATCGAGCGAGCGAGCGAGCAAGCGAGCGGGCGAATTTTAATTAAGATCCCCGGCCACGATCCGGGCGTGCATTTATCAGGAGCCGGCCGAGGCCCCGTCCACGAGCGGGACGAGGAATTACGTCCGGATAAGCGTCGCTCTCTCGTCGGATTGGCGCGCGCAATAATCGCGATCTGCGGTGGGTGATGAACTTACCGGGGTAACGGAAGCGCTGTCATCCTCGTCAGCGCCCTGTGGAGAAGAGAAAAGAGAGGGTTAGAGTCGTGGCCCTTCGAAAAATCAACATTTACGCGCTACGTCACGCAGACGCTCTCTCTCGCCCTCGCGAGAGCGCGCAGCGCAGCGAAAACCGGTCCCCCGCTGTATATGGCGTTGGCGTGTCGGGGAGTACGTTCTCCGGAGTGCGCGCACTCTCGACCGTGCCGTTCCCTGCACATTCACGAGGACGAAGCTCACGGGAGGACCGGGGGGGACTCAAGAGGGAAGAAAATGCGTGGCGCAGCAGGACGCCGCGAGCGCGGGACGCGCGTTCTTCGTCCATCAGATTGATATACGGATCCAATAATTGATTCTCCGGCGCGCAAGGGCCCCGGCGGGCCCACTGAGGACCGCGTGGCGCTTACGCAATCCCTTCGCCGTTCCAGGAACGGATGTCCCATTTCGGAAACCGCCGTGTCCCCGTCCGCCTCCACGTCTCTCGTCATCCGCGCGGCTCGGCGAATTGAACGGTCGTCAATCGCGATTATCAAAGTGACGGAGCATAAAGGCATGCTCGGAACATCCCTGATAAAACTCTTATCACGTCACGACGTCCCGTATCGCTTACAAAATTTTGCTTTTAACGACACGGCTGCGCGATAATTATAACGCCGCTCTGCTTGCGGATCGTACCTCCGCGCTGCGATGTAGCGTTCCCGATAACGTCCCGGAATCCTGAGGAACGATTTAACGAGGGTGAGACATAACGTTTGGCCGCGCACGACGCCGATCGCAAATGCTCCACGTTATACTTAACGGCGGTATACACGTGGTACGATAGAATGACGCGACGAAGGAGGCGCAGGTAAGGAGAGAAGGAGATGGAAGAAACTGAGTGGGTTCTCTCCTGATCCCAGGAACGTTAAACGACTACTCATCCCTGTTAAACTGTTTGTATTTTCACTCGTCACGGCTACGTCGGTTGTTCGAGGTGCTCATATCGACACTCGGCTCCGAATCAATCGTGACTCTTCATAAATTACTTCCACCGGCCGGCCGCGCGTCCGGAGGGGAGGGACGACGGGGTTGGCGTTGGTTTGCACTTTGGCCGAGTCATCATTAGCCGGCCGCGATATATCTTTATCCATCGACAACGTCGTGCGTGTCCTTAAGTGAAATCACGATTCGAAGGACGCGCGTCCACGCGGGCGAGACAAGTACGCCCGGCGTTCCAACGCCAATCCAATTCGCTCCGTCCCCCCATATCCCCCGACGTAGCCGTCATCTCGTTGAAAAGCTCGAGGAGCGACCGTGTCGTGCCGCAAGAATACTTTTTCAATTTTGCAGATCGGAGTCCCTTCCGGAAATCCCGTCTCCGCGGTCAGATCGATCAGGCACAGGGGGGAATGATAGTCACTGACCCCCCGTCGCGTCAGGTGGTGCATCGAGATACGTTCCCAGCTTTCGTGTGCGCTCTACGTGTGCCCTCGCAAACACGCCTGTACGCGTGCGAATGCACAGATGCATGCCGATAGGATGGGTCTCGTTATACGTATGCATCACGGGGACCGTGGCTTCATCGGCGATGCAACAATTGTGCACGCAATAAAAAGACGTCATCGTGACGGTAAACAGACGCGGGCAAATGATTTTTTCGATCAACTCTTTTACGACATGCCGCGACTGTCTTGCTCATTGATAATTGCTACATATCTAAATGAGAGAAGAAGAGAAAGAGGAAAAGAGAAAGAGAGAGAAAGAGATGGGTCTTATTTCAATTTCTACCGCGTGAGATATTACACGCGAGAGCACCCGGTGAGAGAATACGTAAAAATCCTCGATTATCGATGAAGTATTATATATAAGAGGGATACAATTTTCAAGAATTTTTCGTCGTACTTTTTGAAATTATTATGCAAATTCTGGCAAAATTATGCAAGCGACAGGGCTCCGAAAGGATCCAACGTTTTGTCACGTTAAAGGAGATCTCGGAACTCCGAACCCAGGTGATTGAGAAACCCTCATTTTTCGACACTGAGAATTACGATCTTCTGCGATCGTACGGAATTCCGATTTCCGATTGCACGAGTCGTCGATTGATTTTTAAACGATCGCGCGATACGAGCGACCGATCTTCGATGAGATTCGTCGGGGGCAGGGGACACTTGTTCGCCCGTATCTCGGGGCCCGGAGATATGCAAATGCATCCCCCGATCCTCTCGTCGTGCGAGGGGTCTCCGCGAGCGATCAGACAAACGGACGAGTCAGCGAACCGCGCGCAGTCACCAGCGCGCCATGGGCCATAATGGCGTGGTTATCAGATAAGCTTATAAGACCCCGGTAATCGTAATAGCATCGCAATGGCGATGCTTCCTTCGGCTCGCGAGCGACGAAGGTAGGTGGATGTGGCCGAGCGAACTCGATGAACGAAAACGAGATAGAAACGAGGTAGTGGTCCCCCTTTGATCTCCCTTTGGACGAGTCATTGTCCCGGCGTAATTAATATTTTAATTGAGATCAGCGGGAATTAATTAACGCAACAGGCCTGTTAAAGTCGTTCGCCCGAACCGATCAATCCTGAGATCCTGACGCGCTCTTGTCAAGGAATCAAGATTCAATTCGCCCCCTTATCCATCGGCTAATATCTCTATCTATCGGGCACGAGAATGGCTTGATAAGGGCATGAGTCATGGGACGAAAATAGTCGCGAATAAATTAGTTACTACCGCGTGCGTGCGTGCGCGCGCCAAATGTTGCTCGTAGAGAAAAAGGAAAGAGAAACAGGAATTCTGACTACGTGAATATTAATAAATTGTAGTTCGAACTATCTTCACGCATCGGCAGATAATCTCGACAGCGGCGGGGCCGGCTATTCCACCCTAATAGCCGGATGCGCGGCGCGCAGATGTACGCTCGCTCGTACATTGCATTCGTAATCGGATAAAAAGCTAACGACGCGGCGCGTACAAGCCGCATAATCACTTAGGACGCGATCCTAGCACGAGCGAGAGCGCCGGAGCATCATAGAAATGGATACAAAGGGGCCATCAGCAGCCGCGGTAACGAGCCGGTCCCCTCGCCCCGCATCCACCCCCGACTCGCCGTCGTACCTACCTACCCCCATTGTTATCGCTCCTCGTGGCGCATCAGCGCCGACTCAAAAACACGCTCTCACCCCCGGCAGTTAAGCCGGGCACATTCGCGCGCGTCTAATTCCGCGGTATGTGGCCAGCGGCAGGTACTCTCAACTACTCGCCGGACGTGCACGTGCTCGCTCGCACCCCCTTCGCCTCCCTTATCCTGGTTTCTCTCCCTTTCTCTCTTCACTCTCGAGTTGAATCGCTCCTCTCTCATATCTCGAACAATAAAAGGTATACGCGTAAAGTGGATAGCGAACGAAGCGCGCTCGCTCTCTTCGGGGTAGTGGAAACGTTTTAATAAGCGGACGCGCTGCTCTGCGAGGGGGCGTACAAATATATTCGGTTGCTCTAACAGTAAGAGAGAGACAAAGACAGGCAGAGAACCATTTGGCGTGCTCACGCGTTGTGAAAGAGCGAGGGAGACGCGAAACTGAGAGACTGCATGGAAAAGAGAGAGTCGGGGTACGCCGGGGGTAGGTATATCGGCGGGACGAAGGACGGACGGCGGGATGGAGCGGGGCACGAGGCGGGCGTGGTAGAAACGAGAGGCAAAACATGTTGCGGCACGAGCTGCCTCGAGAGCTCCGCGGAATTAGCTTTATTATAACCTGGGGGCCATCCATACACGCCTAACAGCACACGAACATCCGCCAGCCAATAAGCCAAATGCTAACCAAACATTTTCGCGACTCGCCGCGCCCTACAATTCATCCCCCTTGCCGCCGTCCGCGCCGCGCCGTGTCGGAGAGAGCCAGTCCGAGGCAAGAAGGATCGATTCTGATTAAAGTGAGATGTGTATTTAATGCGACTCGAGCGTAACTAAGATTCGTCATGCTTAATGCATCGCGACTTGCACTCTGAGCACAGTACATTGTCGCGTCTAAGCGGAGGCCCATGCTTTTATTTCGTCGCGTTCGGCCTGACGACGCTTATGGCTCGTGGTTTATTAATCGCGATTTCGCTGAACGACAGCAGTTCCAGCAGCGAGTAAATCAGCGTAAATCAGTGCGGAACGCGCCCTTATCGCGGCCGCGTCGTGCGATCCCTGTCCCATCCCTCAAATAGTCCCCCGTAGAATCGGAGGGGATGACTTTTCTGGCCGCGGCGGCGCCGTGAAACGATTAGGCCCGGATTAGTCGAGCGCGCGAGATCGATTATGCGATCCTGCGGATAACATTGGCCTGATTTATTCCCCTAATGGGCGTTCGCGCATTCATTTCGAGGCCGTGCGAGGCAATTCCACGGGGCTTCGTCGGATGGTGGCGCCCGGTCCTCTGCCACTGACAGGAAAACTCTCGCCGGGTGATTCAGCGTTCGGTTCGGCGACGCCTCCCAACGACCACCATAATGCCTACGTAGTCCTCCCGGGAACCCATTCCCGTCTACCTAAACGCCATTTCCATCGTCGGCGATCATAATCCGAGGTTTAGTCGCGAGCCGAATAAAATCACGCCGAAACACGACGGCGACGATGGACGCTGGGACCAGCCGAGACGACAATTCGAGTACCGATTCTCGCCTGAAACACTTTGTCGATCGTTTTGGTCTTTCAATTCAAACTGACCAATAATCTAAATTGAATAATTTACTTTGAAAGAGAAGAAACAAATGATGCGAACGCTTCGTGAGTTAAGAAATTCGGCGATGCGACTTCATTCGATGTTGCTTATCGATGCTGAGCGCAAAAAAAGCCGCCGATAAATCCGTCGCAGTAGAGTCAGCATGCTTTCTATCGAAGTTAGAATCCACCAACGTGGATTCGTGGGTCTCGAAATTGGCTGCGCGTAATTAATTTTCGCCGGCGGGGGAGAGGGCAGCGGCGCGGGAGTACGACGAGCGCGAATTCGACGAGGTTTCGGCATGGAACGATTACACGACGGCGATGGTGAAATTAGCGGATAGCGGACGATTATTATCTGTACGCGCGCGTACAGGCGTGATTCATAACCCACGCCTCGTATTTTCCGTGGCCGGCGCACGTCGGATTTGGTCCGGATGGGAAACATGGGGCATCGACATCGCTCTCCGCTCCGCCGCGGTCTCCTCTTCTCCTCCACCCTTTTTGTCTCTCTCTCTTAGTCTCGCTCGTCCTCTCCGCCAGTTGACAGGATTATATTCGTACGTACCTACCGTGTTCCTCGATGTACACCCGGTCCCGCAATACGCGTCGCGCGATCATATCCTCGTCAGCTAATAAATTTACCGCGGTACTCGAGCATACCGTTCCTGGCGCAATTGTCCTCTGTACCGAATGTCGCAGTTTCGAGGAGTCCAAATGATAAAGCGCCATAAATTGGCGCTTCCTTCCTGAACGAAGCGGAACGATTAAGTGCGATAAAACCCCGACCGTACATATCAGATACAATCTCGCAGAAAAACTAGGCTCCGTGTCATCCGCTCGTGATACCAGTCGCTGATTGCGCCGATAGAAAAATTGCGTAGAACTGTACGTGCGATATCGCGAGCTATATCGAACGAACTCGCCGATAAAATGTCTTTGAGGAACGTTAGGCCGACAGTGCTTAATATGAAAGCACGATAGGAAGCTGCCGGGCGGAAGAAATCTTAATAGCCGATGCGTCGGCGCGATAGCGCCGTCGTGAAATTAACTTCTCGAAAAAGAGTACCGTTTCACGAAATGACTGGGCGTGACGAACGCGTGTTAATCCATGTCGATCTGTTACGTAATAATACCGAGAGTACGGTTACGCGGCATAGATATACGCGCCCGATATCGCGCGACCCTAAAGAGGAAGCTTAAAACAAATCGAATTCGAAATCCGAATCGAGATACGTTGCCGTTCATCAAGCCGAGACTCCATCTCCCTTCTCGTGCGTCTTTGTTCCTGCGAGCGTTACGTAAACGGCTGCGGGGATATCGCGGATGCGAGGCGAGGTCAGAAATACGAAGAGAACCCCTACCTGTCCACGTACCCTGTTCATTCACAGCGGTTCCGCGACGTTCAATCCGGCGAGTCGAGAAGGAAGCGGTCCCCCTCCGCGCGTGGCTCTCGCTGGTGCCTCGATGAAGGTCGAGCTTAGCCGCCTGCGCGGTTTCGTCCCCTAACGAGTTTATCGCATCCTCTTTAACGTTATTAACACGGGCTAACGAACTGGAAGTGCCGAGTCACCCAGGTCCTATACCGAACCACGGCGGAGGCCACGATGCTCCTCCATCAGGTACACACACCTGTGTGTACACGCGTGTCCGATCTTTACGCGGGCGTGAACGTATGCGTGCGGCCGGGCGCGTGTATGTACGCGGGCTTGTAAGTGCAGGATGAGGGGGAGAGAGAGAGAGAGAGCAAATGAGAGAACGAGAGAGGAATGGAGAGAGAGAGAGCGTTCGACGGTGCGAGTTACGTGTATAAGGTGGGTTAAAGGTACGTATAGATACACAGCCCGGCCTGTCTGTGCGGCCCTGATACCCGGGTCTCCGGGCTAATTCCGAGGTGTAATCTACGGGTACCATCTCAATGGATTAGCATATAGATAGCGAGGTGGACTGGCAGTATATATGCGCACGTAGCCGCGCCACGCGGAGGCGAGGGAGGAGAGGGCGCGGGCATGTCCGTTTTGGTCCCGTGTCCTCCGTACGTAAGGGGGTCAGGTGATGCTACAGTGAGGTTTCCCTCGCGCGGTTGCTGCGAATAAACTTCGGGCATCCCGTACCGATCAAGCCAATTAAGACTAACGCGTTCGCAAACGTTGGCGAACGGCGAGGAATGCTGATGAAAATGCTTCCGGTGGTCACAAAAGTTTTATCTAATCTCACGCGAGAGTAAAATTAACGGTTTTGAATTACGGGAGCTTCCCCGGCGATTCTGTTCTGAAATTATTTGCGTCCTCCGAGTTGCCATCGAGACTCTTACTCGCGCGTACACGAGCGAGCGATCGAGCGTCCGCCACGTCGACGTCAGCCGCGAAGAGACGTGCCATCTTCTTCAGATCGGGGACTTCCGTCTCGGAGATCATCGGGGGGATAAGAAGCGTCATCGACGCTGATGCCAGTGAGGAGGGAGAGGACGGGCCGTGGGCCCGGGGCATTTTGCCCGAGGTGATTCGGTCGCGAGGTAATTTGTGCTCACAGCGGGGCTGAGCAAACACGCGCGGCGGGGGTGCCTCGAAAAATTAAATAACTCGATGACTGGTCACATTCTCGAACGCGCGCGGCCCGTATAGCCCACCGACGACTGAACGGACGCGCATGCATGCATGCATGCATACATACATACATACATACATACATACATACATACATACATACATATATATATATATATATATATGTACGTCGAGACGACGGTCCCGAGAAGATGTCCGCGAGGAAGGGCGCCTCGGCTGAATGACGTGGCCCCTCTATTGTCCCACCTCCCTCGCGTTCTCCATCCTCGTCCCCGCGACGCGGACGGTGCCTCACGGTTCCGAGGGGCGTCCCGGGGGAGAACACCGTGGGCCTTGTGCGGCCCTAGGACTGCGGTCCCAGGACTGTGCCCAGGGAGCGAGCGCCGGCCTCCCGCAGACTTATGAATACAAATAGCCGCTCACTGCGCGACTCAGATCCCTGATAAGGTATACGCTCCTGGCTTACCGTACGATCGCGCGGCATAAAGCACGAGCTCGGGGCCTCGCGAGGCTGTGCATCCGACGTACGACCGTTTAACGGCGGATTATCCGTCTCGCAACGAAGGGAGATTCGAATCGGCCGACATCGGTCGTGGAATGGCCAAAAGATCATCGCACCCCAGCCGCACGCGGAGAAACTCTAGACCTGATAAGAAACGATAAGAGAAACCGCGCGGAATTTTCATCTCGACGGAACGACACAGCGGAAACAAACAGCCGCGTGAATCGGAATGCATTCATGTACGGGAATGATAAAATATTCCCGGGACGCAGCGCACGACACGGCGAGCATAAACAGGATTCGCGGGAAATTTATGTGTTTTTCGTTAGTTTGCTTTATTGCGATCTGCTCGAACTACCCGACTTTTGCCACTCGGTTAAGGAAGCGCGAAGGATAACCGAAAAATTTCGGTCCCACGATCGGACCACCAAGAAGGGCTTTACGACCCGGAAGGGCGGCGTTCCGCCCGGTGCTGTCATGACAGTCACAATCAGTCAGTTTTCGGTACAGTCCCCGGACTGTCACTACGGGAGACGAGACTCCCGCGGACGAGCGCCGGAGTCTGCCATTCACCGGGAACGCCAGGGAACGGAGAAGGTAATCAACGAGCCTTTTTTCCTTCTTCGTCGTTTTTTGCTCCTCTCTTTCCCTCCCTCCCGCCCTTTCTCTGATTCGGTGTATATACGCGTCTCGAGGGAGAGAAGAGACGGAATCTCGTTATTCAGCGCGTGGTCTTTTTCTCCGGCAGAGAGATGCGCTGCTTGATAGATTAACGTAAGACCAGAAGTCCAAGTCGGTATTAAAACGTGATGGACGATAGGAATTACGAGAAGACAACGGACAACCCATTGTAAACTGCACGGCGTTTCCCCCGCGTGTAGATATTACCTACCTGCTCCTATACGCGTATTACCACATACAGGCCCGAAGAATTGCCGCGGAAGCGAGACGGGACGAGGCGAGGCGTCACCGTCGCTGAGCAAACAAATTTAATGCGCGTGCATAACGACACCAATTTAAATGATAATGCGCGGTGTGTGTGCCTTCAAGATTAACTCGTAATAGGCCGGTATAAATGTCGGCGAACCTGTTAGAGGTGTATCTAGCCGGCTGCTACATGGGAACAGTTGGGTGCTAACTGCCCGCGTAGACAAGCTTGTTTATACCAGTGCGGCCGGAAATCTACGCGTAAATTCGTGCGAGTCGTCCAGTCCGCTGCTGTCTGGAGGGAAGTCGAGGAAATCGGATCGTCGTCCGCGGGATCCGATCCTCTCGCCGACGTCGTTATTAGCCGCGATCGCGATGAATCATCGTCGGACGAGGATCGCGCCTCGGCGCAACCCGTAATTACATCCAACCGGTTGTTATTAAATCTAAACGGCGATATTTAATTATCGCCGGACGAGGTGTTGCCTCGGCGTTGCCCCGCGCGTATTACAACGCCGCGCCATCATTCCGCTTACGTGTCGAGCGGAGATGGCTGGCGATCTTGGACGTTAGAGGAGATGGGCTACACGAATGCCCGAGCGCATCATCCCTTCGCCCGGCCAGCCCTCACGCGATTTTCCCGCGTTACGCGCAAATGGATCATAGAGAGGAAAAGGAAAAAGGAAGCAACTCTTGACGGAGAGCCATGTTTTCTCCGTGCTCGTGGCCGCGCCGATAAATTCCGATGGTAATGAGTAGTTTATCTCGCGTGGACCGGCTTATATCGACCGGCACACACTCTTTCGTCCGAGCGGATTTGCCTAATTAAAGGAACAAGATGTAAACGATTTTATTTCCATCGCGGTTCTCTCTGCGTATCTGCCGACCGCTCGGAACGAATAAATGGGTTCCTCCGTACCTATCTGCCTACCCTCTCGCGGCACTCACCGTCTCTTCACGTCTCCCGAACCCAAACAACGCGCTCGGAACACCGCGACCAGCTGCACCTGTCAAGTGCTCTATGCCGTTAGTTTGATTAATGACAGAAATATTTCTTGAATAAACAACGGAGTGCGCTTAAGCTCGTTGGAACAGATTGACATTCAGATATACTTAGCAACGGCAACTACTTAGATTTTACGTAAAAGATAACCCGCGACCGGCTCGCCGAAGAAATGGCAAAACGTTCAGAGAGAGAAAGAGAAAGAAAGAGCTAGTTCACTTCAAACCTAACGAGAATAATTATTTTCACGAACATGCCCTTTAATCACACGATCACTATACACATAAAAACACGATCCTTTCAATTTTCTTCCGATGCATTCTACGGCATTAATATTCGGATCATGATTTTAACTTACTTTAAGAAAAGATGGAGACTAACAAGCAACAGCTGACAAAGCGGGAAATGATCGATAACATCGACCAAGAGTCGATGAGCCTGCGGGGGTGAGTCAGACGGGATAAGTTTGCCCGCGGAGGTGTCTTGTCGAGATTGTCGCGAATAGAATCATGCAAGCCGTGCCGCCCTTGCTCTCCTCGCTCTTCGCCACGGCGTTCAACCTCTTTGCATATACATTCTGTAAGATTACTTTGTGCGGTTTACACCCGGGCTCCTCCCCCGCCTGCCGCGCCCTGGGCCGTCCTTCAGCACGCCGCGCTTCAGCCCTCGGCTGTTCCTTTCGTTGCCGAGAGGCAAACTACCCTCCAAGTTTCGCCCGAGGTCCCTAATGTATGCGGAACTGTACGGCAGAAACACCAAGTTCGGCATGGCCATGTTAGGCGTCTTTACGATGAGTTTCCACCCTCCCGCAGCTTCTCTTTCTAGCGTGCGCGCGCGCGCAGCAGAAGGGACGAGGATTCTCGCCGCGTTCCTCCACGCCGACAAGACTTGCCCCTACGTATGAGGGGTGAACACGCGTGATCCTAATTAGAACGCGTCCTCGAGGTGCCGAAGTAAAAGCGAGCTTCTTGTTAGGCGTCTCAACGAAGGCACCGCCGGCGCTCGCGCGAGTTATACGCGAGCGTACAAGCAACGCGCTGTTTCTCTCTCTATCTATCTCTCTCTCTTGGGAGAGAAACGCTCGTTCTAAAAGAAACTTCGCGTTCGATACCATTTTTGAGAAATATCCCGAAATTAACGTAATAAGCAAAACTTTCGTATCTTTCGCAATAATCGATGGCTAATACGTAGTTTTCCGCTACTAAACGGTAGTTGAATCTTTCAGTTCAAACTTCCGGGGTACTCGAGGTTTGAACTTTCACAGCTTGAAGTGGCTCGAGACTTTCGACTCCGGATTTTAGTTATAGTTTACGAGACGAGCGATCTCATAGCACGATAGCAGGCCTCGAGGGCCACAACGCGGAGGGGTACAACAATCCATTATTATTCTCATAGCGAGACGTTTCACACAAAGAAGCCGAGGTAACCGCAAGTGTTCTCACGAGGCCGGAGCACGACAGCCGAAGCATCTCGCCACCCGTACACCAACGTATTTACATAGAAAAGAAGCTGCGCGCCTCGTCGGAAAACATAACGCCTACAAATGGCCGTATTAGTCGCGCATTACACCGATGTAATACATTATGTTCCGGCGATTAGAAATGTGTCCGCGGAAGCTTTCCGCAGAATACCAAACGTCAAACGGAAACGCGCACGATGCGTGCACGATGAACCCTCGATTGAGATGGAACAGCGATGCGATAAATATACATTCGCGGATAATTAAGAAACTGCAATCAATCCGGGGTTATCATTGTGCCCCCATCCCCCCACCTGATTCGGAATTCGTCATTCGAATATCCTCGCGGTAAACCCTTCATCATTGTGTCTTTCCTGTCACGGGTCATTCGTCAAGCTCGTCGTGCGTTTAGTGACTGCTGATGATCATCCGTTCGAAGAAAATATGATGGAGGACTACGTGAAACGTGTTGGCTGATGCGGCAATTGGCTAGCAAACGGCGCGGCACGCGACACCGCGTTAGACGAAACGCGGCCATTAGGGATGCAAAGGGCGGAATGGCGCGGCCACGTTGCATGATAATTACCGTAAAGAAAGCCCGAAGTGGCGGCTCTCTGTGCCCACTGGGTTCTTCCCAGGAGATTACAGGATGTCCGGAGGCGAGAGGATTCTCCCCGTATGGCCCGAAAACCCTTTCCACGCTTACAAGCAATAAAAATTAACGGCCCGACTGGTCAAATCGTATATGAAAGGCGGCCCGCCGGGACCGGTGCGCGCGCGCGCGAGTAATACATAATTATCGCGGGCCATTCAACGTATACACGCCGCAATAAAGTTCCCTTTTGTAACGAAACATAAAAGAAATGTGTCAAAATCCCTCGGAGAGCGTTAACGTCTTGTCCAAATTTTCCTTCGCGAGAGGGGGGGGGGTCGACTTTATGGATAAAGACAGATAAAGTGTTACAATATGCATATATAAAATTCGATTACGACAACAATCATTATTAATAATGCAAATGTTTAATCGATATTTCATTGCGCCAGTAGTGAATCGAAAGGGCAATTCAGAACTCCATGGGGAGAGCGGGAAGCTTCCTTCCTCCATCACGGAGGAAGTCTTAACCGGTCGGCGCCTTTAAAATCGCGAGTATCGATAAACATATCGAAATCATGGTGTAGAACGAGGGCGCGCATACACAGGACGAGCCGGCGTATCCTGCCGATGCCTCGTCCGACTTTGTTGATCGCGGCGGAAAGGAACCTTATCCCCCGCACCCCGAGATCACCGCGACTCCTTCCCCCGTTCCTGCGGCTTCTCCACTTTTAATTTTCAGGCGCGGCTAATTATGATTTACGGCAACATCGGCGCAACATCCTGATCGCTACGCGAGATACCGCCCGCAGGATATTCAAATGCGATGAATATTGCTCGCCGCGATAAACGGCGCACGAACGACGAGAGAAACGGGGAAAAAGAAGTCGCGAGCGAGAGAGAAAGAGCGAGAAGGAGCGAGGGGGAACAGGACGAGAGGCATCGCGAGAGCGCGTGTAAAGGATACGGAGAAAGGATTCCTAGTAGCCTACTCGGTATGCAAGATGGGCAGTCAGCCTTGTACACACCGCATCCTTCCTCCCGCCCCTCAAAGGATGTATAGGCGTCCGTGCGCGTGGATCGTTCCGTGCCGAATCGTTCGTCCGGAGTATTTAAAGCCTGGCGGGATAATTCAATACGGGGACCTGAACCCTTTGTGTCCCCGCGTGTGTTTGGAAAACATAAGCGCGCGCGGGCCGGTGGTGTCACAACACGACGACCGCCATGATTTCTGGCTCTCTCTCTCTCTCTCTCTTCCTCGCGAAGAAGTCGGGGGGAAAAGGTGTAACGACCGCCTGCACTCGCGACGGAAGATACCTCGAAACTCCAGAAACGCGCGCTGGGATACGATAAACTTTGGCATTCCTCTTTTTCTTCAGCGATTATATCGTGTTTCTCCCGCAGTGCTATATAATTATTTTATTTTGCGAATTATTCGTTTGTAAGTATGGAATCTCCCGAAGATCATCTCCTTCTTTTATGAAATTTAGGTCGCGTATCGTTCGCAACGCTCCGATCGTAAAAGAACAAAGATTGAAAAGAAGTCACTTGCCCTATCCGCACGCCTCCTAATAGGGGTGGCAGCGTCGTTAGTCCTCGCGACAGGATCGGTTTCGCTGGCCATTCGGTTGAATCGCTGCATGCGCTCACGAACGCTGAGTTGCTCAGCCGAGGGGGGATTCGTCGTCGTGGATGTTGCATCCTCCTGCGTTTCAACAGTTCCGAATTGAATTGAACGGAATAGTTTGTAACATCGATTTCTCCTACCTGCGCGTCTTATAATCCAATGATCGACTAAAAGCAAACTATCTCTGGCAATCAAGCAAATTTCAATCATGTATAATCTCGATGCAGCAACATTGATATTAATATTACAGAAATAATATATATTATTATTATATATATAATAATAAAAAGAAGATAAAATAATTAACTTATTATTATTACAAATTATTTTCTTCTATCATTCTTAACTCCGAAAATTTATTTTTAACGTGCAATCACCATTTTAATTAGCTTTATATCGAAATGCTTCTCGATACTGCGTAGAGACCGCGTCGAGAGAATTCAACCTTATCGGGAAAAGTACCTTGCGACATTAGAATGCTATGACTCACCGCTTCCGCACGATAACCGCAGTATCGATAACATTTACGAACGTTTTTCCTGTAGACGCGTTTCGCACACAAAATTAGATCAAAGGAAAGTTTTACCTTTATGGCAACATCTAACACGCCAGTCGCAATCTTGTCGATGTTCTCCTTATTCTCCATTTTAAGCTTGTCCTGACTCTTGCGTCGTGGTGGTACAGGCGGCGATGATACCGATGCACCGGGCTCCGAATTGTCGTCTATCTGTTCTTCGCGCGCGAAAATCGAAGGAGTGGCCTCCTCGATGATCGCTTGCGAATTATTCGAGATGGGGCTGAGGGACGCGGGTGGTGGTGCCCGGTAAGGTGGAGGCTCTCGAAGAGGCGACTCTGGTGTACTTAAATCGGGGGTGGCGAGTGGGGATCCGGCTTGCAGGGGAGAGGACATGTCTAAGGAAGGTTGCCGGTATTTCTTCTTGAGGACCAGATACTTTTCGCCCTGCGAGAACGATCGCGTTGAGAGCACTCCGTGCGAGTAATAATTCGACAGGAGCGACAAGCTTCGATCTCGATCTCGCGATCGCCGATTTCCATTGTACCGCGCCAATTGACGGACAGACGGCACAAAGTAATAAAAAAATTAATGACGATAATGACTAGAAATAAGTTCACCGCGTTCAATACGCAATTCAAATTGATGCTAATATCACGCGTACAACGACGTTCGCTTAACGGTAAAAGGCTCGGCCGAACAACACGCTTCGTCTCCTTTCGTCCTTCCGGGACATTTTTCAGTTGAGCGAACGCACGCTCGCGTGTTGAGCGTTCAGCTGATCGCGAGAGCGGAGCCGGCAACGTCGCGGCGCGCGCAACAAGTCGCTCCTATCGAGTCAGACGGGAATCGCGAACGGATCTCAGCCCTACGTCGTGTCCTACCTCCTCATTTTTGATGGTGGCCAGGGTGTTTACGTACTCCTTAAATCGATTCCTCGCCTCGACTGTAACGGAAAATCGCACATTGTCGCAAGTAATCTGCCGAGTCGCATCATGTTTACGTCGCGACTGACGCACGACGCGAGGTCACGCCTAGGCGACGGCGGCGCGTGTCGCACCGGCGATTCCACCCACCTCGCGTCTCCGGGTCCGTCAGGAACCGCTTGAAATGCTTCACCAGGTCATGATTGCGCGCCGTGCCGCCGTTTTCCAGCAAATAATTGCGAATCTCCTCAAGAGACAGCTCACTGGGCATCGCCATCTTGACCGAACTAACCTGACGCGTCACAGCTGTGGCCAACTTCAACCAGTCTGCCGGTAACAGCGCTCGCTGCTTTATCGCAGGGAACGAGGGACATCGATCGCCGCTGGAAGAGAAATAAATACGAACATTGTATAGCAATGCGTAATGTAATGCATGATAATAAATAATCTAATGCATGATAATAAAGTAATCATTAAGATAAAATGAACGTCGATAAATATTGCAGAACGATAAGCATACGTCCTGCACACAGATAATTCTATATAATTATTAAACAGTTTAGCGAACGTGAATAACTCAACGTTTACTTGCAATTAACTCTCGAGCCTTCCTATTATATTTCCGTTTCATTATTTTTAGATGCGTTCCGCTAATCACATTCGACAATGAGCTGTAATATTTATTGAGATCGTCGACGGATATATACAGATTGTTATATATATTTAATAACCACCGGAGTAACTATCGATGTTGGCGTATATATTTGACGAGCTATTTTATTCAGTCGCGCCGATAGACGATTCTCGAAATCTCTTAGCGGGACGATTATTTTACGAATTTCCAACTTCACAATGGTGATGGGTGGAGGGTGAAGGGATCGACCGGATTAAATGCTGTACTTTAAACGTGCGCCGGCACATATTAATGGAGGTCGTCGGGAGTGCGTTGCACATTTTCCCGCCGTAAGCTCGATCTTTACGATCGGATCAAAACGCGCGACACGCTCTCTTCCAGCATGCGGCCTTTTTACCAGACGTCCGGGCGAAATCGTAATCTGTCCTTGCCAGCGTTGGCGCGGGCCACCGTCCGGAACACGCGCCTCTATATTTATTCAACGACCAATTAGTAACCGGCGCGATAAATTCTCCCGTAATTTACGGTCGACCATCATTTTCGCCGGTGCTTTTAAAACTGTGCTCCTATAAGAGAAAACAGGGGACATACAGAATCGTGAAAGAGACTACTGAAGAAACCCCCGGTGCCCCGCTTAAACGCACGACTATCAGGAACGTTAATAAAAGAAACCATCTCGGGCAACGATTTGTCAGGACGTTGCAGTGCGCCGATATCGTTGGACTTCACGAACGTGTGTGTATGCTGCAAGATCCGTATCAGACTACGTATTGATGATTGGAATTGCGATTTGCAGATCGGTATTTGATTAATTACAATGTTGCCCGCTAGGCTGAATGAACGGCCAAGTTCCAGTTTTTCCAAATTGCAATTTTCACTTTTTAGCGTATAGCTTCACAAAGTCCAATGCGGAGTTTACAAAGACGTCGCATCGTTGAATTCGCATGCACTTGCATTATGACGTGACGAACACAAGATTAAGGAATATCGCGATGCACTCGCTTCCTGCGCACCCCGTGCAAGGGATTAAAAACTATTATAGCGCATGTCGTCGTGTACACAATATATCACGAACTCTCGTTAGCTGTACAATCACGCGCCTGTAACAGCGGCAGTTTCTTATTAACAGTGCCTCGTAATTAAGAAAACGACCTTACTAATCACCGTCGATGTGTAGAAATACACGTAAACCGAAGCAGAAGGTGAAGCGAGAGTGCTAGAAGGGCGGGTATGCGTGCAGCACGCAGGGCCCTGCGCGCGTATGCGTATCCGTGGACCGGAAGCGAGGCGGTGCCTTTGTAATTAAACCCCCTTTATCGGCGATATTCTAATGAAACGACGAGTAATGATCGAGCGCGGCCCGCATCGGCGCGGCAACAGTCGCACGAACATCCTTCTTGTTGCCCGGCGTAAGCGTCCCCCATAACTTGACTTCTGCTTTCGAATAAAGTAAAAAGAATTACAAATTCTCTTAAAGAATCTAATCGCGCCTAATAACTCTGCAAAAAACTCAAAGAAAAATATGGATAACAACTTCAGAAACATATCGCAAGCATGCTCATATGTACACGTTGCACGAGAGTCTCAAGTATTACGATCGACAGATAATCATAAAATAATCATTTAATAGCAAAAAAGGATTTAATAGTAAAACAATTTAATACATAATAAAGTAAGAAATTTCTTACGAGCTCAGGAGAATTCCAGCGCTAATGCCGCGCGCAATTACTTTAAAAAAACAAACACGCATACATGTGTCAGCTTCTGTCGTGAGCTGCACGTGAACAATTTAATCTCGCCGGCGGCACGTAAGCGCTCTCGCGCTGAAGTCTCGTAGTTTCGCGGATCCGGTGGGATCCTGATGCACGAGATCAAGCTGCGAGGGAGCACCAGGTATTCCCGGGGTCGAGGACACCCGGAACGGACAGGGTGAGAGGTGACGGCGGCCGCGAATGAGGACAAAGGATCGCGCCGACACCCCGGCGTCGACCCCGAAGGTGCATCCACGATAACATCTACTCGTGTTCGTCCGCGTTATGCTTATGCTCTCACGTGAATACGTGAGAGCTCTAGACGTGCATCCGAGCGTGCGCGCGCTTTGTCCGCTCGTCGGCTCGCGCACACGAGCCGAGGTTTGCTTTTCACGCGCGTGATCATCGAGTCGAGATCCTCCAGGGAGAATTCAGGAGGAGACTTGAGAGGATCCAGGAGCTGGGGAGATCCAGGAAGGAGATCTGCAATCCACTTCCAGCGAATCAAATGGGAATTTTTAATTGTTCGACCATTCCGTCCATCTGTCCGTCGACGCAAATTTGCGCCGTTTACGTTTAGAGAAGTAACGGAAAGATTGGCTTTCTTTGTCCTTTTTTTCTTTTTTCTCCCATTTGCATGCGTGTTCGTCAAGACTGCTGGAGTTGCGACGATTTCAGACACGCGAGAATGACATTTACGTTTGCTCGTGCGGCGCGAGAGCGATGATTGACGAGAGATACGATATTACGCAATTATATCTTGTTCCGATTGCCGGTTACGACTGTATTAGCTCGCTCGGAGCGAGTACAATTGCTCGCTCGTGGCGCGCGATGTTCTGAAAGGAGAGTCCCGTTGCGAGTTCCTCAGAGCCGCTCAGAGGAAGTTCGTGCGGCTCGCAGCACGCGAAGGACAACAGCTCGCGAAAGCTGGACGTCGTCGCGCGTGGTCATTGTATTTCTTACGTGCCACCTTACTCCCCGATGGACGTAAACAAGGCTTCTTTCGCGGAATGTCCGTGCGCTCCCTGTCTTCGGAAACTGGCTCCGGAAACGGACTCGCCCCATAGGTAAATGCGAGATGATGATCCTGAACATTAACACTAGCAGTCTGCTTCTTGTAGTGACTTCTCGTAGTAGAGATTTCATGGCATTTCAGGAATGCAAAGATGTGCATCTCGCTGCGATGTGTTATACAATTGTGCACGCGAAAAAGAAAAAAAAGTATTTTTACATAGTACTATGCAAATATGTTATTTACATACACATTTACGAATTAAATATGACAATATCATTATCCAAAATTAATTTAATTCATGTAATAAGGAAATATATCGTTCAATCTAGAACAACAAGTAGACAAACAGGTCCGTAAACAGACATAATATCGCGTCTCTCAGCCTGCGATGATTCCGCAAACTCGCTCCACGGGAGAGAAGGGAATCCCAGATCGCAGCTCTCTTCATTCACGGACGGTGAATAACGTCGGCGCGCAAACAGTAAATTCGTACCGCGGTCCCAATTGCGGACTTTTATAGCACGCTCTATCGCCCCTCGCCATATAAAGCGACGATCGGGGATCGCGGGGGCAGTATACGCGCACGGCAGAAGCGAGACGTATATATTCGTCCGTAATTGGAGCGCGGCGGATCGGCCGCGATATAAAACGAAGCGTATAAAGACCGTACTTTGGTCAGTTTTTGCGCGCGGTTTTTAGCTGTCGTACCTTCGGTGGTCTCGTTAGGCGGACGATGGGAGGTCCGGAAGAGAGACCGGCCATCCGTTGCGGCGGCATTGTGCGTCTGCGTTTGCTCTACGTACGTCTCCAGAAGACGTTTGCACAGGTTCCTAGAGCCCCTATCGAGAAATGTACGTACGGTGGAAACGTATTGAAGAGAGCCAAGCACGTTAAATATTTGTGAGTCTTATTAGACCGTCGCGATTGTCGGATATTGGCGGATTTGTTTGTATGTATTATAGTACAGAGTATTATTCGTGTATGATGTTATACAGGATATTTTTCCTCCCCCCCTCTCAAATTTCTGCTATAATGTTTTTTTTTGTAAAATATATACCTACTATTACATATATGTTAGCGTTTTGCTTCCGGTATCAGCACGTTGCAGCACCTGTCGGTTGCTGAAGTTATTCGTGCGCTGACGGGACGCATTCGGCGACTCTAGATTTCGATAATGCAGGACATCGCCGGGCGCGGATACCCAGAAACGTCTAATTACGTCGAACCGAGAAGCGTGAACGGGTGCCGCAGATGGGGCACAGCTGAGGACACAAATAATATCAGGAACGCGAGGCATTTCACTCCGGGCAGAGTTACGGGCCCTCCTAATGAATCGAAGGGGACGGAAAACGCGAGTCTCCGTTCTTGCGCCGACCAAGAGGAAGCGGGCGCGAGGAAGCTATCGGGCCTCACGATCTTGGCCTACCAACTACCGTTTACCAGTCGGGCATTAGAAGTTGTCACAGGTGCTCGCCCGTATATACACCACGCACGCACGCACGCACGCACGCACGCACGTAGGTACGCACGCGAAGAAAACGGACGAGGAAGACTCGTGCGCGCGGAAAGGTAGTCTCGAGTGTGTGTGTTTGGCTTTCCCACAGTTTTGCGGCCGATCTCGGCCTCGTGCCGGCGTTTGTCGACGGAAGCCGTCGCGAACTTCAAAAGATTCAGGGATCCCGGATCGAGGAGACCCTCGAGCGGTATATAGGCGTATCGCATATTATCACGGTGCCTTGCCCGCAGGAGGGCTCACGAGGACCGCGCGACATGTCCGCCGCGGCGAAGTCCGTGCGGCGCGCGGCTAACGCGCGCTCACACAAAGTCGAGGGCTCGGCCAACACTCCAACGGCAGCGAGTTTGCCATCGAGGACCGACGGCCGGAACAAAGCGCATCTTGCCGATGCTTGCGGCTAATGGCAATCTTGTTTTACGCTCGGCGGCTGCGTAAGCGCACGTCGCAAAAATCGCCAGATCTCGTATTATCTGCAAAGGCTATTCGGATCATCCTCGACATTGCTTCGCGATCATCGATTGATCTTCGAGGAACTTCCTCGGAGATTCCATCATTGAAATTCATTTTCGGTACAATTTGCACGATGACATTTGGAAACTGATGTTGACGTTTATCGAGAACCAAACTGACATCCGGTCGTCGTGATTGCTCGAGTAAAGCATCGATACGTGGGATCGCTCGGATCAAATTGGTAAGTTACAAAGGTTCAACGCGTATCAACCCTGATCAATCAGTGACACCCAGCGAGGCTTGGGTCACGCGCGCGATAACGAGCGACGGGAACGCAGAGTATCGGCAACGTTTTAAGCTTGTGCTGTCAGTCAAACACTGGAGATCCAGGGAATCGAAACGCAAGCGAGAAGTGAGCGGCAGAAAATAAAATAAAAAAAGGCAAAAGCGAGGGAAAAAAGAGCGGTAGCTCGAACAATCGCGCCGAACCGATGGAAGAAGGGCTCGCCGGGCGGGGAGGAGGGACCCGCGGTACCACCGACGAATCCTGTCGCTGTCAGTAACGGCGCATTAACGCATTCATATCGCGCATTCCGGCCCTTCGTTCTCGTTCGATTACATCCCGCTTCCCATCCCGGGTACGCCCGTGTACCCGTGTATTCGCGTTCCTCCATCCCCCGCGATAAAAGCGGCCCGATACACTTCTTCCTCGTTTTGCGCGCTTAAAGCAGCCGTGTAAATTCGTACGAAAATACCGATCGGAGCAGATACGCGCAGGCCAACGCACTCTCATTATGTATTTTACGAAGAGGGGGTGGAGGATCTCTTAAAACACACGCTGCGACACTTGGTCCCATTATCGTACACGCGTTTCGATGCTCGAGCTGTTCGATTTGCGCCTCTCCTCGAGTATTACCACATTTAGAGCGTTACAGATTGATGAGCTCCCTTTCCTCCTTTCCCCCACCGTCGGCAACATCTGTGTTCACGATCGCAAAGCTGCTCGCCGTGTGTAAGATCAGGAAATGTAAGATCGGGAAGTAACACCTCTATATCAATTGAATAAATCGCGTCGAAGAAGATCGTAGTTCCGACGCTTCGTCCCACGCGATCTCTTTGACTTTGCCGATCCCGTCAAATTTCCATTGAGTGCTGAAATGACGGGGGCTCTCAGGGGGGAGTCTAGCGAGGTCAAGCGGGTCGGAGGGGGGGGGGGACCTAAGTGAAATCGCAATAATTACCGGCGGCACGGATCACAAATTCCGCAATACGGTAGTCGGTAGGCGGGATGGCCTACACCAACGACGGGCGCATACAGGTATTATACGCAAGCTCTTTGTCGGGGGTCCCCGGAGGTGGGGTACGGTTTATATTGGCGCCACCTCCTGCACGTTAAGCGAGCGACTAGGGCAGACTTACGCCTTACGCCTCTCTCTCTCTCTCTTTCTCCATCACTCTCGCCCTCTCTCACATCGTATCTTTCTCTCTCTCTCTCGTTCTCTCTCGCTTTGTCTCTCCCTCCGTATCCCACCCGCCGTCATTTTCGCCCTCTCGCTCTTTTTCCCTCCATCTCTCTCCCACCGTCTCTCGCTCTTCCTCTCGCGCCTCTATTCTCCTCTCCCTCCCCTCTTTCTCTACCGGCACCAGCCCTCTCTCGTCTCTCTCGCCGCGCGCGCTCTGATGCTGCACAACTCCCGCTCGCGCTCTGGCTAACCCAACCTAACCCACGGGCGAACTTCATTCCACGCCGACTGACCACCACCGACGGCCGTCGTCGTCGTCGTGTCCTCGACGTCGTCGCCGCCGTTGCCGTCGTCGTCGTCATCGTCATCATCGTCCTCGTCGCTACTGTACGTCGTACGTCGGAGAACGCGGTCACGCGACGCGTCGACCCGCGTCATCGGCTCGCGCTGCAGTGTGCCGCGTACGTTTAAATATTGCTTTTTCCTTTTCTCTCCTCTTCTTCTCCTTTTATCTTTACCTCCCCCGGCGACGGCGCGTCTCGGTGCGTCACGTGGATATTACTGTGATCGGTATTATACGTGAGCGGATTCTACGAGTGGTCGTACACCGGATACGCTCTCCTCGTGCGGAGCTCGCAATTGTTTGCAGTTGTGCCGGTAAAATTAAGAGACGCGTCTTGAGACCAAGGAGAAAGAGGACAGGAAAAGTGCCGTTTGGCGCATTCCCTTCGCAGAAAGGATTCATTCGGGAGGTTCAACGGGAAGACAGATAGATCAAACATGGACATGTCCGAGGACTGTTGGGAGCACGTGGGACTGCTCCAGGAAGTCGCCGCCGCAGAACCACCCCCGCCACCCGACTACGTGATCCAGCAACAGGAGGTGAGTGCTCCACTTTCTTCCGTCTTGACTGCATACTAATCATTTTACGCGCGAAATCCGGGCTCGAGGAGTAACTTATACATTTATATATATATATATATATGCATGTATCATTGTCAGATGAGAATATAGAAACGTGTCTTATTTTAATATACATCTTAAAAGAAGCAAATTCTAGGTCAAACTTGTGTATATCCGTGACAGATAAGAAGTACATTTAGAAGAAAATTAAGCTAGAGATTTAGATATAAGCACAACAGCATTGTTGTCCTTTGACAACGGAATACAAATCAAAATAAGGCGTAAAACGCAAGTTTGAGGTGAATTCACTCAACCCTTAAACCACAAAATCACATTTCGCGCTAAATCATCAGATAATCGTCCAACAGTCGCGAGCGAAACCGGAGGAATACTGATAGTTATATAATCGTGAATTCGTCCCGGATGGCGCGATTTTTCATCGCGAACGGATACGCGTGTCATGATCCTCTCCAGCGATTTATTACGACTTGTGGGACCTATCAGTGAGACTTAATATGACGGGTGCACGACGAGCTTAAAGCGAGGAGGCCGCGCCAAATCCGCGCGGAATACGTGTAATCATGTCCCGCTTCAACACACGATCCCCCCGACAATTTCGGTATTTGCACGGACGCGCTCTGTCATTTTACGCGCGGACTCGTTTCGCCGGCGAGCGTGAAGCTTCTGCTGAAGAAGCCATTTATCCGACACGGCCGCGGGGTAACGCGCACTTTGCGCGCGAGAGCCGCCTTTTTAATAAACCGCGCGCCACATTCCCAGGACGGGGTGGAAAGGGGCGGGTAGAGGAAGGACAGGGGGGAAGAACTTCGAACCGTGGAAATCATTATCATAATGATACCGGCGAGGCGCGCTGATTTCATTCCGTGAAAACGATCGCGCGGCACGTACGTCACACGACCGGGAAGCGTACATTTAATTACACCGCTCATGGCGATCCCGTGGTCCCGTGGTGGCCGTAACTTCCTTAGCGCGCCGATGATAATGCATCGTTATTATCCGACGCCATTTTGATGCGGCTCGATCGAAGGATCCTTATCCTTCAATTTTCCGACGATCGCTACGTCATCCCCGCTGCGGATCGCTTCGGCTTTAATGGCTTCGATGGCGTCGACGTGAAGCACGTTAGGAATCCGTGAGCGTTCTCGTTTTTCTATTAAAATTAAATACCGCGTAATATTTGGGATTCGGAACTCGACAGCTTGTAAGTTCTTGTAAAGCTTGAAAAATCCTCGTTGTTCTAATGGGCAAAGTAACTTTGCACGATCCTAGATGCGCGGACTGTTTCGTCCCGGACGCCTCGTGCTGCAATTAAGAGATCGAATTGAGTCTCATGAGGCTCAGCCGAGGTCGAGGATGAACCACCATGCTCGGCAACATTGCAAGAGCTTCGGCCACGAAGGAGGCACCTGGATAGTCGTAGCGATTTCTCTGTTTGCTCAAGTCGCGGCAAATTAGCGATAATCACGCGGGGATCCACCACCTGTCATCGGGTCGATCCGCTCGGAAACAGGCGGATTTATATGTCATTATATACGCGTTACCTGCGCGGAGGGACGAGAGAGAATGGAGAGAAAGAGAGAGAAAACGGTCCCCGAACGTATCGGCGAGCGAAAGGTACCCGGGTCCGTTCCGTTTCAATTTCGTCGGACCCCTCGCATTAACGAGCTCTTTTCTACTCCCTCTCTTTATCTCTCGCTCTCGCTGTTTCTCCCCGTCTCTTTCTGTCAGTGGAGCCAGCATGAGTCCACGGGGCGTTGGTTACGGTGCCCTGTAATCATATCCGAAATTATAGGCATTTAGTTGGGCATGAATGAGCGGATAGGAAAGTTTAAGAAGAAGATATCGGTGGCATCGGCGCGTCAGAGGCGCGTGCAGGGTCCGGGCCCCTTGCCTCCGCTTCCTTTACCGCGTCCCTCGCGTCCTCCAGCCCCCGATGCGTCACCGGTTTCTACAGGGGCACCTGCACCTGCGCCGCCCCGATCAGTGCCCAGATTCACCGGCGATACAGTCGCCCCTTTTTCCCGTCCCAGCACCTTCCTCTTCCTCTTCCTCTTCGCGCGTATGCACGCGCGTACACGCGTGTAAATCCCGAAACACGGCGAGATCGCACCGTAATCCGTCATGCACGATGATAATAATAACTGTCGTGACGTGTATGTGTATATATCGTGCACCTTGTACCACTGCCACGGTAATATCAGGATCCTGACAACCGTCTACTTGCAGCTTCGGATTGAACGAAAAAAATGCCCTGCAAGAATGTAATCTTCGAATTTGGTAACCAGTCTGCTTCAATTAATCTCGCTCGGACACTTGCTTAATGAAGTTTCGGCCTCCATATCTTTCTCTTCCTCGCGAATTTAGATATGTGAACGATTTCATCTTGTCAGCTAGACTTGAAAATGTCATCTATGAACCATCATCATTCTGACGAACGAATGCAAACGGCGTTTAACAAAGAGTCGAGTCGAGCATCAATTTGAAAGCTGTGCCAAATGGACAAAAATGGACATTTCTGCGCGATGCTGAAGATACGGACGACATGGACGGAATACTGGAATAAAAACCTGATTTCGTAATCGACAGAAGCGTTTGGTGACCACGCTACCGTCCAACTGCGCCAGAGAGAAAGAACGAGGGAGAGTGAGAGAGAGAAAGAAACTCGTTCGCGCTGTGCCCCGCTCGTTAAGAGCGAGATACGAGGACGCGATGGCGTCTTCGCGCGCCGTTGAGGATTAAAGTAAGCGATCGGTCCAATTAAAATACGGCGGGAGGTACCGTGCCCGTCGTCCGACGTGTGACAAATGCCCGCCGCGTACCCCAGCTGCGTTCGCTGAGGGATATCCGGCGTGCCGAAATATAGGCTGCTAATCGAATCGCACCTGCGTCGGGACGTCGCTTCGTCTTCGTGGGCCGGTTTCGCGGTGCGGCTACCGCGGAGAGGATCGCTCGGCTCACGTATGAGTTTCCCACGGGCGAACGGGCCCCTCGCAGCTCCGGACCCCGGCTGTGGGAATATCTGGGCTTATTACGCGCGCATAGGTAACACGTTCGAGCATCGATCGGCCGACGTCGATTTTCGTATTCCTCCAACGTGTACGCGTTTGCTGCTGCTTCTTTCTTTCTCTTTCTCTATGCCTCCGTTTTTTTCTATCCTTTCCTATGGGCCTCACATGACGGTCATAGGTTGGCGGAGTCTGAGTTAGTCGGGGCCCCCGGTAGCACCCGGACGGCTCCCGTGCACGCGACATTCCATGGTGTTCGGTGCTTCCACTTAAGGCCCCGTTCACACCGAAAACCATGGATTCCGAGGTGAAGTAGATGAGCGTACACGAGCGGCCTGCCGATGACGCGCGTGCTCGCGATGCACGTCTGCGCTCCGTGAGAGAACTCGGCCGACTCGACTCGATTTGATTCGATTCACTCGCGCCGGCTGAAACGGCGTAGCGCGACTCGCTTCCGAATTGCCGCGTTCTTGCCTTCCTCCTGCGTTCTCCAGAGCGCAGCCCCGCGAGAGGAAAACACGCGAGCGGAGACGCGGGCCGAAGCGTGCGCGACTCGCTCGGCACGTCCGTGTCGAACGAGTGAGACGTCGATACGAAACGCGGTAGACGCGGCCGTGAACAATCCGCGGAGCATCGTATCCGACGAAGGCTCAGCAGGAATTTCAATTCGAGACGAGACGTAAACGAACGTGGCATAGGTCCGCCACTTCGTTCCCCTCATCTCTCTTTCCTTCTTCTTCCCCCGCGGCTCGTTGCTGTAATTGATGTAAGTCGCGTGTTACGACTGAAATTCCAACGCCTGGACTGCGCCCGACGCATGGCGACGATCGTTTCGACACCCTTTTTATGTTCCTGACTACTCGCGCGATCGCGCGACGACTGCCAATCGCGATCGTGAGAAATAATATCCGCCGCGGTTGAACGCGATACTGGAAACTATTCTCGAATAATAAAATAATTATCGCGCGTTGTTGCGTTGTTTTCTCTCTATGTCTCTTTTGCTCTCTTGAGACGCTCGTTAATCCGGCATTAATGAAGACCGTTCGCGCTCGTTAATTATATGCTATCGTGTGCCGAACGCGCGCTCGTGTATACGTATGTACGATCACGTTCGTCGGCCTTATCCCAACAACATGGTAATTTTTTCAGCTATACGACATGTTAAAATCTCACGTCGGGAAAAGGAAAATGCGCAACATGTAACACCCGTTTGTTAATCAATTACGTTAATCAATTAAGTATCCACGCAAGAGGATGTTTGACGTGTATTTCCTGAAATTAGAATCTATATTTTGCGATTTCAGTCACAGAACTGAGAAGGCGATCCCCATAAACTGCCCATTGCCCAACGCTATCTTTCCACGATCTGATATCCCACGCGGTGAGACGAGGGGAAGATTGCACGCTGTTCGGGCACATGGGGAGTATCGTTCCTCTGTCGCCGCTGGATTCCAACCCCGACAGCCCCCGGAGCCCGACGTCGCCTTTTCCGGGGTGACCCGTTGCGAAGTTCACACGGCATTTTGAACATTTCGTACTTTAGTCGCGCACAGGGTATGCACTTGTCGCGTAAGCACTTGTCGCACCCTTCTCGTTTCCACCCAGAACGGCGTCCTTCCGACGTTCCCCTCCGACGACCTCGTCGTCATCGTCGTCGTCTGACCCGAGTCACTCACCCCGCTGAATGGAGCTTCCTCGGGCACACACGTGACACGTGCGTCCCGCATCGAGCGGACACGTGCGGGGCGCAATGTCGCCGCGACGTTAACCCACACGAACCCTATAGTTACGGTCGCAGACCACGTCGGCGCCCGTATTTTCTCTGCGTGCTGTCGCTCATCTCCAATACATCACCGCAACAGCGACGCATTAGGCAGGGGTGCGAGTAACGAATTGTTCGAGGTCCAAAGTTGACGCTTCCGGGAGGGCCGGTTGAATTAAAAATGATCGGACAGCGTTCGACGAAGCGCGAAGCGGTTTCGCGCAAACGGACAGACGCTAGCGAACGAAAATAATCTGGAGGTCCTCCAACGACTTCCAGAAGGCTCATTACTCTCTGTTTAGATCCTTACTTATGATAACGTCTCGTCCTCGTGGCCCGACGAGAGTAGAATCCTTCTTGTAGGAATTTTAGAATGTCCAAGCCGATGTTCGAAGCTCGCCCGGTGCGCCGCGAGACGGCGAAGGAAACAATCGACCACTTGTTGCTGAAAAGATTGTATCGAGCTATATTCGCTCGGGAGTCTCGCATGGGTGAGATTAAAAAGTGACGACCCGCGCGCACTTCGCGATTCGAGTGCAACCGTCCGCGAGTGCAACCTGCGCCGCGTGCATTGGCAGCGCGCGGATCTCCGTCTGCCTCTTTGATAAAACGATCCGATACGGGTTCAAAGGCGCTCGCTCGTTTCGTACCGGAAGTAATCGCGCAGCCAGGAACAGGAACGCGAGTTCGCCGGATTATGGACGTGATGCACGAGAGAGGAACTGTAACGACCATGTGTTTCTTGTGTGTCACCAGTGAAGCGTGCAAGGCGGCTCTTTTTCTCTCTTTCTTCCTTTCTCCTCCTCTTCTTTTCTTTCTCCTTCGCGCGAGAATAAATTCGGTGGACCGTAAAGAGCTACCGCCCACCGCTTTCGAATCACTTTGGCAGCGATACGCCACGCGCGATAAAAATATTTTCTCCCGCGTCCACTCAGCTTCATCGGCGACTCAGAAATTGCATGTCCCACCCCCGGTTAAAATGTTCCCATGGAGGGATGTACGTGCTTGTTTTATTCTTGAGCTTTCGCATGTGTTTGCTCATAGCACGCGTGGCACAGTTGTCAGACAATCCCCAGAATTATTAGAAACACATCCAGCAAGTGCATGTTCAATACGATATCGTCTCTTCTCAACATCCAATCAAGATCATCAATAAAAGAGATGTCGCCTTTTGTTACACCTTGAATATATTACGAAACTACCATAAACTTTTTCTTTTTTATAAGAAATCCAGCCTTTTTATAAAACACCATCTTTTTAGGGGACGTCGACTCATAAAAGGGCTGCGCCCTTTGTATCGTAGTTCAGCAAGCGTGAGTACCGAGTAGCTCAGGCGCTTTTTCAATCGGGGTTATACTTCGACCCCAAGTTCGCGGGGGGAGGAAAGTGCAAGGGATAAAACCGAGCGACCGCCCGCGCGTTTTCAAAGCACGCGACCCTTAGAAACGGCGTTCTCCCTGAAAGTTTTTGCCCTCAACGGCGAAACGGCAAGCTGACTTTCGCCGGAGGGATCATTGGGGGGGGGGAGGAGGGGACGGTCTCGTCCTAATTGAAGGACCCTCGGTCGACCGACACGCTTCGCTACAAGGGTGAGTTTATCTCGACGCACGTTAACGTGCGAGCGCAACCCCGCCGCCTTTATTCCGACGGCGGGGTATAATATACGTTCGTCGTCGATGTTGTCGTCGTCATCGTGGCTTCTCCTCTCGCTCGTCGTCGTGGAGGTCGTTACTTTATTAGCCGACGGGGGCACCGTACCGCGTTTCGACGCAACAGTTAGCGGTCCGACCGCTACGTCGCTCGGGGGTTGCACCCCATTGTCGGCCGTGGCATCCCTCGGCAGTATCTAATTTTCCAGGAGGAGTTTTCGCGAGACACCGCACAAGCCTGTACGCGTCCCTCGCGTACAATCTTTGCAAGGTGGATGACGATACGTGCAGCTGCACCTCTCTAAATCGAGATGCATACGGTGCCTCGCGCGTGTAATCTCTCGCTATGATTGGAGAGGAATCTGTTCGATCGAGTGACTTTCGTCGCTACTTACAGATTCCGATAATCTCGGAATATCCAGTTTCTCGATTTACAGACGTACGAATCTCCGGAAAGTTGTCCGAGTTGGACGATGTCGCGCCGAAAAGAACAGAGAAAGTGCGGTTGAAAGTGCTCTCTCGCGCCCGAAGGGAGCGCAGGAAAGAGGGAGCGAAGCGTACGACACGAGGGAGGAGGTGTACCAATGAGTCGGATGGAAAACGACCCTCCACTATACTCGGGGGTTAGCCGCTTCCCGATTTCCTTCCACCCGGCGCAGCCACTTTCCCGCTTATTCAGCAATGATTCAATTCGGATGTGCTTTTTACGCCCGCTACGGCGATAGAACGACGTCTCGGTGTGGGTGGTTACCACGCGGACTAGCTAACCCCGGCAAAAGGGGAACGAAAAAGAAGGTTGAAAGGTAGATAGGTCACGAGGGGGTGAGGAGACTGGCACGGCAGTGAAAGAGAGAAGCGAAGAAGAGCTGCGAAGTTATTCCGCGCTGAAAACAGATTGCTCGGCATTCAGCCGAGCACCATTCGCCTGCCGATTCCTCTCTCCTCTCGCCTCGATTCCTGTCCACCCTTCTCGCACCATGCCTTTCTCCCTCTCTGGTGAGAAAAACCAAGAGCAAAGTCAACTAACCGAGACAAGCCATTCTTTTAATTCGGATCCCGCACGCTTCTTTTCCGCCCGCTTTCGTGCGCGGAACGGCCGCCACCTGGCCGGATCTCCCGATAAGGAAATTGTGACCCGTTGTCTTCGTTAACGGCGGATTTTCCGACAACATACGAGAGAAACGTAACTTCCGCCGGTGATTCTCAGCGTGACGGCCGTCTCCGAGAATAATTCGTCGGAGACTTTCGAGGCGTTAATTGTCTCGCGTGAGATGCCTCTTTCCGTGTGTTTCGATTATACAGCTAAATTGATTAACGCAAAGATTCAGATGATAAGAACTCGCCATAGACGTTCGATATTAATATCACGATATGAAAGTACCGAGTACCAGAGTATTCCACTTAGAACGAGGGTCCGACGCACCGCGAGCGCGCTGCGGGACCGACGGGGCCCCCGACACTCTTCGCCGGCGGCCGTGCGCAGAAATGAAAAAGCACTCTTCCCCAAGGAACTCTAATGACGGGAGGGAGGGAACACCGGGCCCCACTCGCACGCTTAATACACCTCTCCCTCGACAAAGTATATCGGGAGCCTCACGATCGGCGTAAATCAACATATACTCGCCGGCGGGGCCCCTCACGTGACCCACGCCTCACGTGCACGTGAGCACGAGCTAAAGAAACCGAAAAGAAAAGCGGCCTCGGAAACCTTCTCCCCACGATGATAGTTTAATATTAGTGCGGTACACGGTAACATGTCAGTCACCCTGCCGACCCGCCCTCCCCTGCGCCGTCGCCGTGCGGCTGCTTTTCAGAATCATCGCGTGTGAGGCCGACATTCATGAAGCAACGACTCTGCCCGGGACGGAATAAATAAAATCGTTCAATTCTTCGTTCTTTCACCGCACGGAGAGAAACTTCACGCTCTGCACTCTTCGCGCGCGCAAACGCCCGGGAATAATTATTCTTGAGGGCACGGGAGGAGGGACGCGGTAAATTATATCAATTTCAGGGGGAGCGACGCCCGATATCTCTTGGTTGTCGTTTTTCCTTTTTTTACGGAAGGGACGCGCGGTAAAGTGTAATTTAATAATATAGTGAGATCGAGACGGCGGATCGAAGTACGCGCACACGCGGAGATCCAAGAGTGCATCGCGAGAGAAAAAAAGAGAGAGAAAGAGAGGAAGGAAGAGAAAAACCCGAAAGGACCTATCGATCGGGGCCCTACGATCGGCGCTCGCGGTGCGCGCGGCTGACGTGACGTAATACGGCCCCGACGGTTCTACTCTAACAGCGAAAGCATCGGTCCCGCTCGGTCAGTCGCATATTAATACCTGGGACCGCGTAGCCAGAAGCGGGCAGCTGCCGGCTCGTTTGCAGCACGCGATACTCACGCTCTCACCTGTAACGTATATCTCAACCCCTCTCTCTCTCTCCCTCTTCTCTCTTCCTCTTGCCCTCTTCATCTCTCGTTCTCTCTCATCTTCTCTCTCTTTTCGACTTATCGTCTCCTGCCTCGTCCGGACGCGCTCGGGCCCGTACCTCCTTCTCGTCCGCTTCGTGTCCGTATCTATCTCCGAGAGGAGTACACTCGAAATTATTATTCCCGCTCGAGTCGGCTAAAGGCCTCCGTGTGTGTATCGGTCGGTTAATGTGTGTACAGGGTGTCCCGATATTCGAATACGACGGCCCGGTTCTCCGATCCCTTGCATCGGGAACGTACACATCGACTCGACGCTGGGTAGGCACACGCGTCGTCCATCGGATATCCTGATGAAAAATGAACCATCGTTAATAGCACGCACTTGTGGCTGCCGTTACCTTGCGCTCACATGCGTTAAACAGGTGCACTCGTGGATGCGCGTTTCCGAACCGGGTATTCGTGGAAATCGTTGGGTATCTTGATTGATCGAGCGAGCGAGCGATCTCAATCGAGATACATGACTCACAGATTTCGATACTTGAAATTTAAGGCTTAAAATTGTAACGCATTAAATTATTGTGCGACGCATGATTATCTCCTTGCACACCGTCGCGATCCACGACCGGATTTCTTGAGACGATTCACACGTCGCAATCGTCGTGATTTCGATCACGCGCAGTGACGGATGATCATCGCGTAGTTTACTCTCTGGGAACACTCCTCGGGATACCTCATTGGCAAACAATATTCGCACGTGTTGCGAAATCGTGAAACGCCGGCTGCATTGCTCTCGTCGGCAATCGAAGCACGATCGCGCTTAAACGACTGATAAAAGCGTCTAAGATGATCCATCATGCCGGATCCATCACGCGGAAAGCGCGTCCATTGAAACGTCCGAATGAGAGACGATTTTCAACCCTTATCTATTTATTTATATTATATTATATTGATAATTAAATATATCATATTTTGTATGCTATAGACGTAACGATTCCTATAATATTTAATTTGGAGTTTTATTAATTTTATCCTTATGCGATTGAGGATACTCGAGTCCAGAGCGCGGAATAAACCATATATTTATTTATTTATCTGTTGCGAGAGGGATGCGGTTTCACTCCATTCATGCTTGCGATTTGACCGCTCATGGATGCTCCAAGCATCATGCTCGTAGTCGCGCTCTTTCAGATATATTTGGCGTCTAAAACGGTTCATCAGATAAGCATTATTGCAAATCTCGTTTCGCGTTTTAACGTTTTAACGGCCGGTCGGAAACATTCGCAGTTTCCATTTCTCGCAAAAAAGTATAGGATTGCTCCACGTGTCAGCTTACGAACGTCATGTCCAATTACGATAACGAGCTGAGGACTAATAAGCTTCCGGGCATACAGTGCGCGCTTATCTTTATGCTTCTGTTCAACATCGAGAAAGTCTCGGGATTAAAAGGGGGCCCTTACGAGAACTCTTACGGGTGAGTTCGCTCGCTCTGCCTTCATTTTCGATTACTCGCGGTGACCCGATATCGCGCACCCGCTACGTACACGCGCGGGCCGCACATCGGCCCGATAAATTATCGTGAACGCGTGTTAACCGCCCGTCTTGGATATTTGTTAACAGGTTAGAGCGGACGGCCCGGCGTTTATATAAGTTTCTCTCGTACACGCCGCCGTTACACATACGCTTTATAACGTGCATAAAGCTGCGAGGCGTAGACCGTGCGAGGGTATATTATTTACGAGCGCGATCCCGCGATCACGACGACCCGATAAATTCTCATGTTTCCTTTATATCGTCGCGTATTCGTTTTTAGATAAATCTCTTTGCCTGTCTCTCTCTCTTTCTTTCTTGTTTTCTCATAGTGCCCGACCATCGATCGACTCCGCAATGACAGTCGCAGTGGCCCTTTAGGGTCTTGCATATAATTGGATGTCGATAAATTACTGTATGTTGAATCAGAAGAATTGAAATTCAATTTTTAATAATGTTTTATGTATGTTGGACGGGAATGTTTTTTGCGATTTCTTGGGCTTTCTTGGACTCTCCGCTTTTCCAAAAGCATTTTAACCCTTGTTTTTCTTTCGCTTGGAGACACTGTTGAATGGAAGTGTGACGTAATATGATATTTTACGCCGTCCGCTTGAGGATGTATACATAAAACTAAGTGAAGAGGGAATTTGTAAGCGACAGCGGTTGGTGACTGTGTTGGCGGTTATGACGATTCATTAAATTCTCTCGTTCCTCTTCTTCCGGCACGATCGCCGGCGTTGGAGACTGCCGGGAAATCGGCGATGCTTGCTTGAGCAATCGTCGGTTTTATCGTTGACACTGCGATTTCCTTGCTCTCACCGGTCATTTTAACGCATTCTGAGGTAATGGTCGTTCCTTGTAAAGAAGTTAATTGGTTCCTGCGACAAGCCAGTATGCATACGTAAGACCGTTGGCGACGTTCCCGCTCGGACGATTCTACCGTTCGAATTAACGTTTCCTACTCGCACCGGTTAGAATATAACGAGACAGAGTTACTCTCTTAATTAGACCGTAATCGATTTACGTGATGCACTTCGGGACGCAGAAATAAACTGTAAATGTAATCCACCGGGCATACATCGCGGTCAAGTCACCGTATAATGAATAGCGTTATGGTGCTTAGTTCGAAATTAGTTTTTCACGCTCATACCGACTGCAGCAAGGTAACGTACGTTCGAAGATCGGTGCACGTACAGAGAGGAACTCGTGATAGCGTCAAGCGCATTTTGCTGCGCCCGCTTACGCACGTGTTCAAACTGCGCCTATATATATTCCGCAACGAAGCTCTCGCTATCCTCTCGCAAATATATTTCCGCGCGATACGATCGTTCGTTCGGAGCTGAGAGGGAAATGAAGGAGAAAAAGAAAGAGAGAGAGAGAGAGGAAGAGGCAGCGTTAATACTGATTAAAATAATCCATCAGATTGTGCGTCCCACGGTGGATCCGCGCCACGGGGCCGCGGAGAACTTCCTCTTCGCTCGCGCGAGCCGCGCCTCTGTATCCTCCCGGGACTCGGAGAATAAAACGAAGGCACGTCGGTAGTAATCATCGTCACCGTCGGCCATCGCCTACACGTTTGCGTAGCCGCATACTTAGAGAATCGGCCGAGCTCCTCGGACCGAGCGGAGCTGTGCTGTGCCGAGCGCGCTCGGCACAGTCTCGCCTTCCCCGACTCCTCCAGTCGGCCGAGTCGGCCAAGGTGGTACTTCTCCGGTAATTTCAGCGGGATCTGCATATTTTAGCACGAACACTTCCGTCGATCATTATCCCCGCTCGCCGCGACTCGGCCGACCCGCCGCCGCCGCCGCCGCGCGTTTGCGACTGCTTCGACTTTGTTGTTGCTGCATACAATCGCGGAATGGCCGAGCGGAACGGTTGCACGTGCACACACTATCGTGTCAGGTTATCGAGGAATCGTGCAACCCGCTTCACGGAAAATCGCTGCACCCCGTGACCCGCCGACCCGCGCGGAAAGCGATCGACCCCGCCGGAAAGAACGTGTCTCGGCGCCAAATGATTGTAACGTAGCGAGTTCTTGCCGATCGATATGATTTTTTCACGGTGGTTTGATCTAGTAATTGTTTCCGTGGCTGTTTTTCATTATGTTTCATCGTATTTCTGTCTCTGTGAATGTTTGAGGCTGCGCATTATTCGACGGCAACGACCGCTTAAGCGCACGTCGCGGAAACGCGGAGAGGAATCTCGCTCGCAATTCGCCCGGTAATTCCGCGATTCTACCTGTATATTCTTCTCCGGTATCCGCAATATCTCCTCAGGAATATTAGCTTTCAGATCTGTTCACCGCGCCGTGTGCACGCTCGGCGGAGGCGTAATCTTTCCCGGCAGCCGCCGCGCACCGAGGGATATCGTTACGACCGGCGTTTTCGTATGAAAATTCCTAATCGCTCTCTAATTTTAATCGGCGCAACGGGCAATAAAGCGCAATTACGGTACACGCGTGTGTACGTGTCCGGGTTCTCCGGGTGCGCACACCATACATACACGCATATTTGTGCACACGTACACGCGCGTACCAGCTCACCAGCGTGTCGTGCCTCGAATACTTTCTACGTCGGTGAACGTAAGGTACAGAGGTACCAGCGAGAGATTCGAGAGAGGAGCTAGGGAGGAGAAGCGGAGAAAAAAGGCGGCCGGGAATGAATTTCAATGGCCGCGGTGATTCAAGTTCTTTCCTCCCTGAGATCCGCGAACTCTCTCTCTTTCTCTCTCTATCTCTATTTCTCTCCCAAGCCCGTGCATCACAGCCCCCCTTCGGAGAAACAAACTGCAATCGTTGACGTGGTACGTGGCCTTGTCCCCTCTACATTATGAATGCGTTATAATTACCTATTCATTTTCCATGGGCACGTAACATCGCGGCGGGTTCCGCTCATGCGATGCCTCGTGCTTTGCACCTGATTGCGGAGGAAGAGAGCGCGTCGGGCGGAGAAGAAAATCGGAGTCGAAGCCTTTCATGCAACATACGTCATGTCACGAGGACGACCGCTTGTTGTCGGGACTGTTGATAAGTCATAGATGCACTTTCCCTGACGAATGTGTCCCTCAGCACTTCTCTCTCGCGCAGAACCCGTGAGCGTGCGATGCTCGCAAAGGGAACATATCAACCCTAGCACGCGCAAATATCGACGTGATGTACACAAGCAGGCATTGGGATCTCGCGAAGTCCAGTGCTTCCTGTTTGATTTGCTCCACTAATTACTCATTTTTATTGCGCGAGAATTTTATAATCGCAGTCCCATGGTGTTAGGTTTTTAATCGTACAGCGATCAAACGTCGAATCAGTGACAAGTCGTCATCGCTCGCAATTCCGTTGCGTCCGCGAAGCGTATCGGGCAATCTGTCATGTCGATGTCGCAAGAAGTCCATACGTGTATCGCGATGCCTATCATCGGCCGTGATACGTTTCGATCTTCATGAACAATGGATAATAGCCGTATAATGGCACCGCAATCGCGATACCGCGATAGCGTCTAAACGCGTGCCGTGTCGGTTGTACGTTGCTTGCGATACCATCCCACCCGGTCGGCCCTTTTCCCGCGCGAGAAACGGGGACTTTCCCTTTTCCTCTTTCTGCACACGCCATAATCATGGCTCTGGTATTGACGCTTCTCTACGACTGTCCGACTGTTCACGTCGAGTTGCAGTGCGTTGCAGCGCTCGACCGTGCAGCCGAAGACAATAAACGGTGGTTACATTGGGGGAGGAGAGAACAAGGGGCGATGCACATCCGCGCTTTTAGCGAAAACCGCTCGACAATTAGACTCGACTAAGCCCGACAATGTCTCCACTGTGTATTCTGTGTTTAAACGAATTCAAACGCGTACTTTTGCATTGATTACTCGTCTGCATTTTCGCATCAGTACATCTGTGATATTGGAGTGAACAGCTTGCTGTTCCCTTTTTCGATGATAGATTGCTCGTGTGTTTATCAGGTCATCACGTAAAAAGTTTTGCACATATGCGTCGATCGCAAAATATTATGCAATCATTTATTATTATGTCAGTAATTTTTCATATTTAATCAACTACATTCTTTACTCATAAATTCGTACCTATGATTATCGATTATTCTTTTCTTTAAAAATCACCCAAATTCTTAAAATGACTGCTGATCTCAAGAGTCGGCACTGTTCTGTCGCTGATCTTTCGTTAAAAATAAAACGGCTGATACACAAGTGTGCTCGTAGGTGTCTCCGCGTAACGTACGAGGATGGATTGTCTCTCGTCGCGTGCAGGAGTAAAATGGAAATGCCTGGCAGCAGGCGGTATATGGGAGAAACCCCGCGGATTCGACTGTTTCGTGTTTCGGGAGTGCGAGAACGAAAGCGAACAGGGGAGAGTCATCCGGATTTACCTCCCTCGTGCTGCCGCCCGCACCGAGAGCAGTGTTTCCTACTCTTATGCGAAAAAAGGGCCTCTCGATTTATTTCTCCGGGCGGTCACGCGATATATCGATGCCGATAAAATCCGCCGATGACCGATTGAATCTGCCCTTCTTCGGCAACACGAAGTTTCCATCAGCTGGAGCGAGCTGCGCCACGAGATGCGAGTACGTCGATTATTGCGTATGGCTACTCTCTCCCCTTCTTCTGAAAATCCCATGATTCGTACGTAGGCAGGAGCCAGATAATTTTTTTATTTTACTATACGTTTTGCCATTGAATAATTAATCCAATAAAGCATAATATATCGGAACATCGAAGCTTACGACGTTTCATCCGATTCGGCTTTTCGTGATCGGAGTACTTTATAACACGGCAATTGGGAATCCTGAAAGACCGCCCCGAGATTTTTCTCGAGACGCCACCGAGGGCTGGACGATCCCTCCGCACGAATGAGAGAGAAGAGGAGGATCGGCGAGCGAGTGAGAAGGCGACAGGGCACCGCCGAGCGCTGTAGTTTATTTCGGTCAGGTTAATTAGTGTTGCCTCGCGAGGTTTACAGTTGACATTTCGTTGGTCGTTCGTTCGTCGTTCCACCGAGGAGGAGAACGGGAACGGAGAAGGTGAGGAGACGGAGGACAGAGGACAAGAGGACCGGAGGAACGAGCAGGAGGAGGAGAAGAAGGACTGGCTTTTTACGGCAACATACTGGTCGGCCATGCCGTGTGCCGAAGAGGAAGACGAAGCCAGCGCAGAGTAGTGTGGAAGAGGAAAACGGACGAGGGACAAGGACGTTCCGACCAATAAAACTGCAGTGCCCCTCGAAGGTATCCCGAAGGCGCCAGGGCAGTCTAGACCTCCCCTTATTAGCTTCTCTCTTTCACCGGCGTAGCGTGTTCGCTTTAGAGAGCCGCGTAACAGCCTTTTGTTTTATTCCGCGGTGTGAATATCGCGCCGTTCCACCGGCATTCGAATTGGGCCCCACTTTTATGATTCCGTCGCGCTGGAGGAGCCCTGGTCCTGGTCGGTTGATTGCTTTCGCAGAGAGCGGCGGAACCCACTGGCGCGAGAGGATCTCGTAAAGCGATCATAAAAGCTAACCGAGGTATTACAACAGTATAATGTAATAAGCTCGGCGAACGACAACGATCCGCGTGGCGAGGGGCCCGGATTTCTGAAAAGGGACGTTCCGCGTGGTAATCAGCTCCTCTTCTTTCTTGTGAGACGACGGGATTTATTTTTCAAGATTACCTGAGTGGAGATATGGAAATGCCTTGTCTAACTGGGTCGACCGAATGAAATAAAGCGAGGACACTCCTCCAACATAAAGGAGGTACGAGGGTGAGGAAGCAGGAAGGAAGGTGGACGGTTTGGTGCCTTATTAAGCATCCTTATCGCCGGCGACGGCCCGGGCCGACACGGCCGTTTAACTTTTACTCGGCCCGCGAACAAGTAATGGACACACCGGCCGGTGAGATAGGACTCGACAGTTCCTTCTTCTGGTAGGAGGACCCTCGCCTTATCAGACTCGAAAAACTTGACGGCTGTAAACACCAAACGATCCTGCGTTGGCTTGACCGCAGATATTCCAGCCAAGATTTACAGCGACGCTGCCCAGTTAGGGGCCGTGAGTTGTAGACACAGTGAGTTGTAGTTGTAGAGATCTGATATTTCTCTGGCCGCGTATCGATGTCAAATAACGTTCTTCCTACCCGTTTTCGAGTCCCCAACTCGCACAGTTGGAACAGGACTCGAGAGTTTGCGCCACGATGACTTTGTAGTAGCAAGCCAACGTCCATACCACGTTGAAAGTACCAGTTCTCGTCCGACTTTGTAGTAGCAACCTCGCGGAATATAGCTCTCCATGTGTGTTCGTGACAATACTACTTATACCTGCAAGTCTGCGACTCGCACGTGAGAGTGGGTACAAGCGTAACAATAAAAACTGACGAACCACGAGTATCATTGCATCCCCCATAATTATAAATGTTACGTCCGACAACACCGAAACAAACGAGCCTTCAACATCCGAGTGATATTTTCACATCGCACACCAGGTCTGGTCGTCACATTTCACTTTGTCACCCGCACGTTCGTCGCGTGACTCTTCTCGTTTAATTGTTCGACGTTCGTCACATCGAGCCGCGATATCACGAGGCAACATTGTTGCGCAATCTGAACGTCTTACTCACTGATAAAATGACTTGGTGCTCAAGGTAGATTAAAGTTTCTTCTTTTTCATTTTATCTCTAGTGATTAATTCCCTCTCTCTTTCTCTCTCTATTTCTCTCTCGTAAGACTCCTTTAGACTTGTAAATTTCCAATTTCAACACACAGTGGAAAGTTTGCTTTCACTGACATCAATTAACCTGAACCATAGATTGTTTCTTAGACATCCGACCCATCTAAGTACACCATGTTTGCGTAACAAATCTTTTTCTGTACTGCCACGTAAATTACAACATCATTGCATTGATGGTTAGTTGCCTCACGCAGATCAACGCGAACGTAATGTTTACCCTTTACATGAAGCTTCAATGTCAACATTGAGTGGGCAACATTCAAAGTATCAAACGGTCACATCGCACAATGAAAATGCAGTATTTTAAGTCTCTTGTTCCGTGCACGAATGAGGATCTGTGGACCTCTAGTGGGATTAACCAGGTTGCTATACAGCTTCGAGGTTGCACGTGACTTCTTGAAAGATACGTCACGGCGTGAGTTACCTTGACGAGACAATCGTGGTTTTTGGGTTCTGGTTTCCTCAAATATACATCATGATGTCGACTACATTCGTTACATAGACGTGGTCACCAGATTTACGTAGAACAATAAATCTTCGATAGAAGAACCCAAGACTTTTCTTGAAAAGTCCTGGGGTACAGGTACAGGGTCTCCAAAGGGATGTTTATCTCCTAAGGACTTCGTCAACCTGCTGGCTAATCTTATTAGCAGCGTGGATCTTGTTGTGTTGCAACTGCTATTTTTTCGTCATCCCTTGACGACAATGACGATGACCTCCTGCCAACCATACTTATCTTCTTGTTCCATGAATATTCTTGCCTTCAACGAAATGAACCTTACTTCCGCATTATTCGTCACAAGATTTTTGCCCCTGTGTGATTAGTATCGATAATTCAAAATTGTTTTGCATTCTATGAATTATATAAATATATTTCTATAATACTATGTAAACAATATATTCGAAGTAAATAGTAATTCTTTTTTATTTATCATTACTAAACTGATAAGATGAGAGATTAAATTAATTTGCGAGAATAATTGTCAGTTGAATATTCTCAACTCAAAACGACAACATATCTCAGTGGGATTTAATGATTCGGCAAATTATATATACGAGCCTCGTTGGCCGAAATGTAAATGGTAATCGGGTCTTGTTTCTCCGCGGTGAAAATTGTTGCGTATGAGCAAACAGCAATCCCTTACGCTAATTTGGTGGATAAGTATTTCGTGTACGGTTTCAGCCCATTGGAACCGCCTAATAACTCGTAAAATTATTCCAAGTTGCATGGTACGGGGTAAATCCCGTGGCTAATCTTCTCGGCGCGTTCATCGTGAAATTTTCAATGGGTGAACAATAGGGCGGAACAGAATGTTTGGCTTATGCACTGGCGCCAGAAACATACCTATACTATACAGAATGTATCTTGTTAACCGTGCTTTGCCTATAGCTATCCTATTATATAGTTTTTCATACACGATAAACAATGAAAATTTTAGTTGTGAAAAAAACAGAGTAAAAAAGAGAGAAAAAATTCCTAATTTATTTTACACATAAATGGAATTTTCCCAGATAATAAAATATATTTAAAACAAATATAGCTAAAGTAACGTAATATTTGGTTATCGCAATTTTCATAAAATAACTTTGTTGAAGATAGAGCTCGTTGTATCCAAATTGAAATGAATCCAATCGTGCTAATATTCCAAGATCGCACTTCGATCACCTTCGTGATCTTGCGAATCGGATAATGGGTGCAACATATTGACCGAATGAAATGTGCTCCTCCTTAGGAGGACGGCGCACGAGCGCGGAAAGCGGAACCGAAGGAGGAAGGAGGGTCACAGATTTATTTAAGTCCCTCACCGTCAGGTTGACAAGAGTAGATCCGCGTAAACACACTCGTTTCTCCTTGTTCAATCGCGACCGTACGGCGTCCCGCGGCGAAGCAGGGCGCCGCGACGCGGATCGGCGGATCGTTCGTCCGGTGGTTCCCTCGGCCAGTAGAGGGGACAAGAGACGTGGCGACGTTAGTGGGCGCGTTCGAAAAATGCCACGCCCACATGCCATGCGTACGGACCAATCGCACTCGGCCGGACAGCCCACGGGTGCCGTCCACATGCTAGAAAGCGGCTACGCAGTTGGTCAACTTCCTCCGAGTCTCCGCCCACCCGTGTAGGTGGGGATACACGATGCTTTCGGTTTTCCTCGCCAGAGGGGGAGCCGTGACAGAGAGTGGAGCCGGAGCGGCGAAGCCTGTAAAGTGGTGTGAGTGGCACCGAGTCAGTCGCAGACTGGAGTGCCCTGTGAGAGCAGGGGACGGACCGAACGAACGAACGAAGTGGCTTCTCCATACACCTAAAACTGCTCGTGACGCCTTGCTCGTACGCCGTGCTGTCTGCCTATTCGTCTGCCTGCCTATCTGTCTGTTTGTCCGCCCGGCCCGAATGTCCGTCCCGTTTCATCGGCCACCTCGTCGTCCCGGTAATACATCCTGTCGCTGCGTCCTGTGCCAGCTGCTTTCATGACGGATCGTGTCGCGAGTTGTGAAACGTTCTGTGCTGCAACGAGGGCGAGCATCGTTCCAGACACAGTTGCTCTACGTCAATGTTGATTTCACATTGGCCAGCCCATTCCCGAAGGCGCCGCCCAGATACAGGGACACAGGATAAGTGCGCGTCTAGAAGCGGAGACGCGATGACGACCCGTTGACGGTTTCGCGTGGATCTTGCCGAAAACCGTGCGTTATGAGGCCGACCGCGACCGACTGGATTTCCGGAGTAGCCTGATGGCAGTCTACGTCCGCGATTGTTCATCGTGCTCCACTGTCTCTCCACTGTCGTTTTATATGTATTTATATCGTTTCACGTTTATCGTTACGGCGTTGTTCCGCTTAGGGACGTAGTGCGAGAGGAAGAAAGAGAGAAAGAGAGAGAGTGTAGTGCGTACAGGTGCAATTGTGCTCCGATCATCGTCATCGATTCCACGTACGTTCGGCGAGGAAAAGAAAGGAAGTTTGCTGCGCGATAAACTCTAGCCATGTCGGCGTACGCGCAGTTCGGATATTCGTATCCGTCGGCGTCTCAGGTAAGTGCCTAGAAGACCAATAAGTATAAATTGCTCTCGCGTCCGGATATTTAAAATACCAACTCCTATCATTCGCGATTGAGTAAAGTATATTGCTCAGTTTTAGAACAAATGAAATTTTCAGTACATCTTACGTGGCGTTCAAAAGTGCATCGTTTTTCCACCTACACACACCTGCGCGCGCGTCCGCATACACACGCGCACGTACACCCGCGCGCGCGCGCACGCACACACACACACACACACACGCGCGCGCGCGCGCGCACACATGTACACATATACATGTGACTCTCCAGTTTAATCAGCAGTCGAAGCTTTCAATGGGATTCAAACGCTATCATATTGCGCAAATCTACGGAAATGCAACCAAGAAGATCAGTGTCACTCCAGACTGAACTCTTTTCGTTATCAGATCTTTTCCTCATTTACTCGCCAAATTTCCCGATACGGTGCAACTCTCTGTGTCCGTACAGGCTGTCTTCGTCCGAGTATCCTTCATTTAACGTACGTAACACCGACGCACGTAATCGTGCACGTTCATTTACGTAAGCGGTTACCTCGCGCGCCGAGGTCTTGGAACGAGAGTCGATCGCAGCTTCGAAGGAGCGGAATTCCACCGACCGGTCGTTGCCAATAATAGCGCACAATTAACATTCGCGCGTGTTCGCCCGAAGAAAGCGAGATCGCCTAGAGGCGCACCTGCCTTCTTCGTAGGTAGGCTAGAGAGACAAGTGTAAAAAGTTGGGACCGAGCGACGGCCGTCGCTCGAGCGCGTGATGCGCTGGGAAGAGGGATCGCATTTTAATGTGAGCCTGTGCTAAATGCTGTGATTATCTAACTTTATTATCTTCATCTTTCCGATTCTTCTAATTCCTCCAGAAATATTCAATAAATCTAATCTCCTTGACACAAAGATGATACGATACAATTGAGAAGAGCTCGATGATCATATTTGATATTAAACGATGCGAGAGGAGGAGGTCGCGTTCAACGCGTGAGACGCGCGGCGAAAATATAGAGTAAAACGTGCCCCTTCCGCGTACACGGCGTTAATTTATTGGCGCTCTGCAGCGGACCGCGCGCGGAGAAGGAATGGCTCATGATTAATCGATTAATCGATGCACAAGTAGACGTTTTCAGATGCGAGTATTCGAATCGGAAAATAGAAAAAAGATGAATAATCAAACGAGTAAATAAAAAAATCACGATTCTACCTTAGAACAGTACATCAACGAAAATCTATGTGGAACAGTACCAGATAATTGATTAATTGAGCATTCATGAATCAGTCAATTATTTGCGATATTCCCGAAAGAACCCACACGAAAGCGTGGCTCTTACGATCGATTGTTTGGACAGAGAGTCCCTCCCTCGACGTCGACACCCCTAATACGATGGCAGCGTGGCAGCTGAATCGCTCTTATGGCGACGATCGACACGCGCCTGCAGACTTTTTCAGCAGAATAATACTCAAGGACAGTAATTAGGAGTTACGCGTTTGCATCGCCGAGTGTTGCTTACTTAGTCCTTTCGCTAAGATACATATATTTGACACGAAAAGCATTTGCTTTTAAATTAATAAGTTTTAATTAATTAAATAAAACAATATTCAGCGTTGGCATGTATGTTTGCTCTTTGTAAATGAGCGCCTACTTTTAGAAGGTGCATATATGTTTGATATATATATGCGCTTCCCGTAAATGACTGACCACTTTTCGAGAGCGTATATAAACGTTCATCGTAGCGCGACTGTAATTGAAGACCAAGTAAATGGGCTGAAACGGAAATTCCCTTGCGTTTTGTACTTTGAGTCGGTGGATAATACGCCCCCGTATTAATATAGGGAGTAATAACATATACCGATAACATATATTCAGAAACAACCTTTTCGCGCAGCATTTGCATTTCCGCCGCAATCATCGATCACGAATAACAAGAAAATGCAGAAACAATTAGAAAATAAAAACTGTTACATGTACGCGCGAAACGTTGGCTGAAAACAAGTTTTTGGTTGGTTCTCGGTGTTAAATAACGCTAATTTAATATGTACGTTGCGGCAGAACGATGTCATCCTTTTTTGGGACTATGTGTATACGCTTTAACCTTGTCGTTAATTATCCGTGTAGCAAGTAGCGTCAATGTGAAAGAATCTGCAATGCATACGATCTTTTTCATGCGTATCAGTTATCGCGATACTCGTGTGATCGGATATATAGTAAAATATCTCCGTTTAATAACTACTGATAAGTTACGTCGTAGATAGAACGAGAAAACGATGCGTGTTTTATAGTGCTCACACGAAAAAGCGTAGCAAAAGACATGGCGATACGTACGGTGTCGTAAGTGTTCGCATAAATTCATATTTGTTGCAACCGCTTGGGGACGCAATATTAAAATACACTGTTGAATATGCGGGATAACATTAATGTTAACAAAACGTCGGGTGATACGGCATTATAAAGATATACTATGTGTCAGTTGTCGAGTTAAATTAGATAGGAGGTAATTAAGATTCTAGTGGGCCGTCCGCAATGAATATTCAACTACGCGCGCGCACGCGTGTGTGTTTTGCTCCGTTTTGAGTTTTTCCTCCGACAAATCCTACGCGTCAAAATTTAACGAGACAGAAAGGAGAGAAAATTTATCAGTAGCCGCACGGAACGATTCTACCAATGTCGCCGCTTCATTATTGGCAATCAAATATAAAACTAAAGCAACTACACTTGCAATCGATGCGTCACTGATAAATTGCGACATTATCATATTTAGCGAATCGACAGTTTCAACAAACCGATGGGATCGATCTCGCAGTAAAATCCTCTCTTTACAAACAGCTGCTCGACGCCGAAACTAAAGAATTTTTACAAGAATTTAAAGGCATTCTTCTTCGGTGAGATCCTGCCAGGAGATCGATCGCGAGCTTGTCGGGCGGAAGCGCGCGATTTCTGGGACATCCTGTGCGCAGATTGCAAGTTTGTTTCCCGTAAATGGGAGGATATACAGCGGCGGCGCCGTGCCGCGCCTCTCACGATCCACCAAAAGGAGGAGAAGGGGACGGGAATAAATAATGCTCGATAAAAGCGGGCGCACCGAGGCAAAATGCAACGTCAAGGGTCGCGCAGGTGCAGGCCGGCCGAGCCTGGACAGCAATAATACGGGTAGGTCCGCCCGCATCGGCCTGCCGCAGCCACGAAAGATCCGTTGCGACGTGAGAGCCGCAAATTGCATTATTTGCTGGCACGTCGAGTCCAGCCGAGCACGCCGCGCCGCGTACGCATCTCGGACGTGGAAATGCACCTAGACTGCCTTTCCAGAGGAGAGAAGAAAAAAATGGAGAGATATCGCACTGAGAGCTCTTCAGACGCCGCGAACGAGCTTTTGGATTTGCATAATCGCGCTGAGCGACGATACTTTCCTTCCACTTGATAAACACCGTGTTCCCGATTGATTCATCGAGACGTGCAAGCAATTTGAGGAGAAACTCGGTGTTGCCTCGGCGGAACCCGTACGTCACAGTAGGATATCCCATAGGATCGCCAAAGCCTTGGGATTTCGTCGGAACACGTAACACGGAGCATTAAAAGTTTCCGGCGATACCTGTCTCAGCCGGATCCTCGAGGATGTCTTAATCACAACGGCAATCGCGGTTTGATTCGTTAGCATTCCTCGTTCTGCAGCAGGTATTCTGATGTATGCGACGAGTAATACGAGAAGACATCGGAAAAGTAGTAACTTGTTCGTTTCGCTTTAATATGCGATCAAACATGATTTAGAATGTCGTAGCGATGAGTTGTTTATTCGCGATCGACATCATGCGAATGATACGCGATCCGATTGTACCGTTGCTGGAAATCTCGATGCAAATAATTGATACGAGTGCATATAGATAATAATTATATACAATTATCCAAATGGAGTTACGAAATTTGTCATGGCAGCGCGCGCTGCCGATCCCGGGTCGTGAGATAATGACCGCGTTGTATGCGATGATTTCTAAGCATACGCGATAATTGATACATGTATACTTATAACACGACTCGCTGTAAATAGAACGGAATACGTCGCATAATCTGCAATTATAATTTTAATCGCAAATTAATTCAGCCTGTCGCTCGATTTTCCCGACATTCCAGCGATTAACTAACTACCGATTAGCGCTCACTTGTCTTCTTATACAGATCATAGTTCCAGCATGGGTAAAAAATAGTGATACATGCATATATTCAATAACGTGAATAAATCGGAAATGATACACATTAATATTCATCCGCTTGGAAAACATGCGAGCGTTGTGATTACCGCATGCTCGAGATAAAAAGTAGAAGAAACGATAAAAAGTTCGAGATTCAACAATCCCCTTCAAGCATAGATCTTTTCTTCTAGCGGAGCATTAAAACCGGAAGTAATGGTTCCATGTTCCGGAGGGATTAAACTCTCCCTTTCCTCGATAGTCCCGTCATTTAGCACGCGTCGCGCATCTATTGCTCCGTTAACAACAAGTTTACCGATGGTAATAATGGGGATCGCGCTGCGCGGTTGTACCACATAGCCGCGGCACGTAATTACGCGAAGTCGACACGGAAGCACCTCCGCGTATCCGCGATATCGATTTTCGGGATCGTGCCCGGTGCGTATTGCCTCCCCATCCGGCTTTCGTTCACGCCGCCCTCTTTTTGCGTGGTGCGCGGCCATTGTTATCGCGGGGGAGATCGTCGGCGACGGGCGAACCCTCCTCGGTGCGGAGGAACGACTCCTCGCCGGGAGATCGACGAGCTGGTACGATCGCGAATGTGAGCACCTCGCTAATTCCCGTCACTTGTCTTGCTTCCGCGCGAGCCGGTAATTAGACGATTCAGAAAGAGAGAAAGAGAGAAAGATAAGTGGTAGCAAAGTTGGATTAGAAAGTAACAGAACGAAATCAAAGGAAGAATTCGCTGCCTCTCCGAATGTTTGATTTAGCTGAAGTCTTGGTACTCTCTCACGGATTATTATTTGTCGATTAATTACAATATAATTTATTAACGGATGTATACACACGGCCGATGCGTGCCGAAGTTTTATTCCCGATAGCGCGTAACTTTAATGATATACAAATTGCCGCGCCCGTGTAATTACAGAGTAAAACTACAACTTTGTTGGCCGGCTTCGCATCGGTTACAATAATGCCCGGCGAGATATTAGCCTTTCATTTTATGCTCCTCTCACGATCGCATGTCTGAAAAGAGAATTCGAGGCCCCGCTCACTTCGTTAACTCGCGTTATTATGCCGTCGTTATCCGGTTATACTTTGTTATTACGCGCTGTTTATCTCGTATCACGCGGGATTTGGCAGCGGCATGAAAACACCGTCGCCCGATGATTGACGGAATCGGCAATTACGCCACGAATTCTCGCACGTACTTGCCGAACGGTCTCGGTCGTGGTGTCTTGCCTTTACACGCACGCCGCGCAGGAAACCGGTTGTCGGTTTAAAACTGCACGTGTCTCATCCGCATAGGAGCAGCCTCGTTTTGCGTGTGTGCGCGCGCGCCCGCGTGCAAATTTATCATTCTCTTCTTTTCGCAAATTTCGGGAAGATTGGCGGGACGCGCGGAGAACGCATATCAAAAATTGAAAAGTACTTTTTACTAATTGTAAGACAAAAGCTCTAGAAGTACATTTAACATTTGCATTAATAACGACGATAGTTTTAGAAAAACGCAAGTCATTCAATTTCGTCTATAGGGTGAAAGCCCAAATCAACGAAACAGGCGCGCAGTCGGCTCCTCTTTCGATTTAATTCCATCGGACTGTGGGGCGGCAGGCGCTCGTAAGAATTTCCTTCAGCGTCGATAAACGCTTCAACGAGCCGCGTAAAAATACCCCGAGTCGTCCACGGGTACGCGACGTTCGCGCCTTCTTAACGTCGAGTTACCGCCACTTTAACAGAGTCTTTAACGCCTCAAATAGATCCCGTAGCAGCAGCAACAGCAGCAGCAGCAGCCCTGCGACAGGCTTCTCTCACCCTCCACCCCGTCCCGCGTGCGCGGTGACGTTTTTAAAGCCGCCGCTCGCGGAACTCTCCTCTCGTTGTCTGTCGCGTCTCTCAGACGGACGTAATTAACGCGAACTGCCGCGTCCGCGAGCGTTTAATGCTCGCGACTCTCGTGACGGCACGCTCTCCGCTCGCGCCGCGTTTTAACGCCTGCTCGCCCAACAATTCGCCCGAATTTGTTAACTTTTAACGTTATCCGTCGTCCGTCGTGTCGAGTGTCGCGCGTGGCGAACAATTCCGCGCACATTAAGTCCGCTACGTCTGGATCCGCATCGCCTCCTCGATTTGCAGATCGTTTCGCGTGGAAATCCCGCGCGCGGCTTTCCCCGCGATTTATGCATCAACAGCAGCCTGGTATTACTTAGTCACATGGTTGTTGAACAAGGAGGAAAACAGCAGCAGTAGCAGAAAGAGGAGGCGGAGGACGATAATTAATTACGTCGCATCGAGCGGTCGGCTCAGACCGCTCAGACCTTGGCTTTTCCGCGACGTTGTTTTTCATGACTTTGCGGAGGGCGACCGGGGCCACGTCCTCTTAAATTTTAATTGAAGATCTCCTCCGTCCGCACGTTATAAAACTTGACGCCACGTTGGCTAATTTGTCGAGGGAGGAAAGGGATCCAGTAATGCCGTTGTCGTACAAGAGATCGCGTCGAGGTGTGGAGAAAAAGAAAACGGGGGCCAGGATTCTCGCCCGTCCCGTCGCGATGCCCGTGATTTCGGTCAAGAGAAAAAGATACATGGCGCGACATGAAGGAAAGTACGAGGAAGGGGGAAAGAGGGCCTTGAGGTGGCTTGAGGAAGGTGCAGTCCCCGAGGAAAGGAAGGCAAGCAGAAAAGATCGACCGCACGCTCAATCTCTCCCCAGTCGCCATCTTTTCAGTATAAACTGCGTCCAGGTAATTGGTGGCTGCCAGGCCGTCGCATTTCTGTCGCGTTAGATTTATACACACATATACACGCACAGAGTTTCTCAAAGAAACGTACGTAGGAATAACAGAACCGCGAGCAGCACTGTTTGGGTTGGAGAAATCGGTTAGAAAACTCCGATTCAGTAATCTATGTTTCGCATCGAACAAAAAAAACAATTCTAGACGGATTTCTTTCCCTTTGACAAATTGCGAAACTTTGCTAAGTAAGCACGATGCGTGTTACCGCGCAATGCGTTACATCTCGATTATATACTCGTAGATGATATCGACGACGTGTGATTAACCCCCGAGTACTATTCAGTTTCGCTCGAACACTTGTAATCCTGTTTATAAAGGCCGGTCGTGACGATACGGGTATAAGATCTGTTCTTGGAGGACTTCGGCTTCTCCGGGTTCTTTCGTCTCCCTTCGCACGCACACATGTAAGTGTTCGTGCGTGCTTATGTAGGGCCACACACATTATGTGCACACAATGATGTAGATGCGCCGCGCACGACGCAACATAGGACCAAAACGTGCGCTTGTCGTGGATAACTGCAGGAGAACACGTGAAAGATGCCAAATTTGGAAAAAAGGAGATATGCAACAAAAAAACTATAAATATTTATGCTAATAATGTATGAATATATTACTGATCTCAATTGAGTGATTGAAATACGCAACATCTTACCGCATCTTAGATTCTACTCACTCATATAAGTTTGCTTCAATAGAATGCTTTAATTAATAATAATGAATCTGAATGCATCTTTTATAAATATGCAGATCATTGAGTAGAATATAATCAGTTTAGTTTCCACTTAAGTCTCGCGAGATAAAGATTATCTCGGCTTCTTTCTCGCCGATTGCGGCATTCGCAACAAAGATTATTACTTAAATTGTACACAGTGAAAGTTACGGGCGTGGATGCTTTCTAGCTCGACAAGAGTGACGAATCTTGTCGATTTCGCGTGGTAGATTATTTGCCGGGCCACGCATATCTGCTTCGATTAATCATCGCGATAAGCGACGTCAGCTTTATTATTCTCAAAAGACGCACGCGGTTTCGGGTATTTTTTTTTCTTTCGCGATAATGAAATTTATCGATCGTGTGACGATAGTATGAGCGAAAATAACAATGCGACGCACATGCAATTACATTCGTTCAAGATCGCGCTTAAATGCAATTTAAAGGAGTTCTTGTTCGTTAATCTGAATTATACATCTCCATTAGCATAAAAATCCCCATTAGTTATAAAAAGACTAAATTCATTAATGTCGTCGACACTTCTGTGTTTCTGATTCCGAGTATACAAGCGCTCGAATTTCCTTTGACTTTTTTATTTTTGATGCCTTTGTGAACTGTAAGATCTGGAAAGATAGTCGAGACTGACAGGTCGTATAGAGGATCAGAATGAAAACAAGTTGATCACAACAGTAAGAGTATTGGCCGTACAGCCTAAGACCTAGGCGTGTGAACCAGGGATCCCGGAGAGTTCGAGATCAAATCTAAGGCAGTCTCCTAGTTATTTTTCGCCTCTTACAGAACGTTGTCCAATGTTGCAGTCGTACAAAACTCAAGGGAAAATCGAATGTGCCAACGATTAGTCGCTATTAGCGATCGTTTCTGGATGAAACTTCGGCGATCTAACTTTCCACGCGTGAAATTAATGCCAGACCGCGGCCGAACGATTGATTACGATTGATATGTCCCGTTCGACCGATCGCGCCGATATAATGTCTACTATTTTCCGGACGATGGCGTCGCATAATCGAAGCTTTCGCCACTCGTAACATTTTTTTCGCGAGTCATGGAAACCTACTTGAACGACGATATCGCAAACCGCAAATATCGCACAACAGGAGAGCAAGGCAGTCAGGCATTTTTGCGGGCGGTACATTTCGCGCAGCTGCTCACTTCACAAAGAGAGATTTTTGCAGTTATTTAATGCCTCCACGTATCACCCACGTATCACTCACTGCTCAAGAAAGAGAAAGAGAGACACGTCAATGCAGACACGAGAACAGAGAATTCCAACCACGTCAAGATTCGAGTAGAGTTCAACGTGTGTCTGGCTCGTCGAAGGGGTTGCTTCGCCAACGGGATGAAGGGCACGAGCGGCGGTGGGTGGCCAGGCGGAGGGCCGTATCACGGCGACTCTTCCAGCACGGCGACGAGATCCGAAGGGTTTTCGCGCCGGCGGCTGCCGCGGGGGTGCAAGTGGGGTCTTAAAAGGTTCCGGTGGGAAACCCAGCAGGGCGTGAATGGCTCCAGACACGCTGGAGGTGCTCGGAACGTTTCGTTAGAGGCGAGGAGAAAAAGAGACACGTGGGGGAGAGACGAGGATCGAGGGGGTAGGGGACGCCGTGCGCGCGCACACATACGCACACGTTATGCGTGAACGGGGACACATGTGCCCGCGTGTAACTCGTTCTCTGAAAGTTTGCACACACGCACACGCACACGTATGCAACACAACGATGGGAGAGCGCGCGGTGGTCTCTTTGTTCACGAAAGTTGGGCTCACCTCGTTCTTCTCGGAGAGAATCCCGCGATGCCCGACGCGCCGGGCCCAACCTCCCTTCTATTTTCGCAACGGTGCACGGGCTTGTCCCCGAGATATTTCCTGTGAAAATACGCGAACGTATTGACGCACGCGGCGGAAAATCGATAAGCCCGTAAACAGTGCGAGCCGGAAACGCGGCGGTACGGAACAGCGGTGCTCGAGGTCTCGGTTTCTCACGGGGATGATTCACTCGCCTTGCCGCAGATCGAGATAATTATGCAAATTAATAAAACCACATAACTGGCGTGAAGTAGAATCCCGTGACTGGCAGAAGCCGGACGTTACGTTGATAAGCGTTCCCTTTCTATTTTATTTCTCGAAGCGGAGGTCAAGAATAAACTTGCACGACGATATACAAATACTATATCGAAGCGAATCGCCGCGCACAGGTTCCACTTGATGAGCGGCGGACAGTTTTGTCGCGCCACGTCGAGACACGACGCACTCTCGAAGGCTGGCACTTTCAACAGCGTCAGGAACTTTCAACGGCGAGTCGCCGTATTTTTGTGACCGCGCTGACACTGATATTGATAAGCGACGCCGTGCGGGCCTTTAATAATTCACGGGGGAGGCCGAGGGCGACTAGAAAGGACGCTGAGAGGAGAATCGTACATGTGGGAATAAAGTTCTCGTCAATCCTGTTCGTTACGCGCGCACTCGCGCGTCGTGGGCGTTTTTGTTTATGATTTCGACACGGTCTACGAGTAGGAGGATGTGCGTGAGCGAGTCGCTTTTCCGGGCACGATCCTCCCTCCTCCTCCAGGTAACGGAATGCCGGGAGAGACTTAGAGAGGAGGCTTTATCACAACGCGGATATACAAGCTGGCTCACGCGGCGCGCCGCGCTCCTGAGTTTCCCGCCCTCTCCAAATAGCTTCGCGCCCTTACCATATTAATTACTGGGATTCATTCCACCCTCATTTACAATGGGCTAATTTAGCGCGGAGGCAACCCCGCGTCGGTCCCCCTCTGCGAGCACGCACGTGAGAGCGACGCCTTTCCACTTGTACGGGCCTCACGGAGCCATTAATCGCGGCGAAATAATCTCGCGCCGTTATTCGCCGAGATTGCCCCGATACCGAATATCTTCGACTGCGTGAAATCTACATCTAGACATGCACGTTCGTTCGTGATATTGTCTTAAAGATAAAGGCACGATTATCTCGAAGAAGTCGGGGTTTTCACCGTGGGATTTTCACGAGGGGGACTGAAAGTTGCGAAAGTCTTGCAGAGGGTTGTACAGCAAGCGTGTACATTATCTAGCTCGCAGTATCAGTTACGTTTGCGTATATTGGATTTATTGACGTCGCCGGAACGTCGCAAGTCAGTCGTAAATACGGAAACAAAAGCATTATAAAGAAATAGATTCTCGATGCCCCCGGTGAACTGCATATATGGGGTACATATGTAATGTATGTGTCCTTATCAAGACACGCGCATGCATATGCGTAGCCGAACAGGATTTTTCTAGTTGTTTTTTTTTGTTTTACGCGCAATTTATATGTATCTACACCGATACATCTGAGATCGTGTGAAGACGCGCAGAAGTTTCCTGTTAAACCGCATGAATATCGAACGAGTGGCCAACGAGTGACTCGTATAAATTAGAAAAACTAATTTAAATGAAGATATACGCGAGATTACCATCAAATGCATTTGCGCATTTCGTTCTGCGTTCGTTACTAAACGAGGTTTTTCTGTTTATTTCATTTTAGCTCCTGGTGAGCGGCGGTCAACCGACAACGGCGACGTCGCCAGCAATGTCGTCGGGAGGTGCACTCAGTCCAGGCGCCCTTTCACCCTCGTCGACGGCGACAACAACGGGGGCCGGGCCAGCAGGCACTGGCGGCGCCACCACCCCCGTGGGTGGTGCAGCGACCGGGCCGGGTTGTTGCGAGAACGGTAGGCCCATGATGACGGACCCAGTTACGGGGCAGACGGTGTGCAGCTGCCAGTACGACAGCGCCGCGAGATTGGCGTTGGGCGCTTACCCCCGACTAACCCCCACTGCGACTTCCTACTCGTCGTACCCCACGCCGACGCCCTCCACCACGGACCAGGGGCCTTACCCTAGCATCGGCATGGACAGCTCTGCGTTCTACTCGCCACTGGTAAGTTTTTTGCGTCTCTATGATGATAGCAAACTGAGTTTGAAGTATTGGTGGTCAGGTGGTTTCAATCCTCATAGGGGACCGTATAAAATAGTAGAGATGATTAGTGAAAAAGTTCAGTTCGATTTTTACGCCAAATTCTACTTTGTCAATTTTACTTCAAATGATTTGAAAAATTGAAAATCGACCCGAACTGTTTGATTGATTCAATAAAATCATCTCATATCCCCATATCTATCCCACAATTCTGTGATAAATGTTCAAGTTTTGCTAAATCTGTGGTTCGCTTAATCAAATTTGTAATAGTGAGAGATGTGAGAAAGAATTAATTGCTATAATTGCTGCGTTTCTATCGCGTCTTAACATTCGTCGTTCCATTCGAAGCTTATTCGATTTATGATAAATCGCTGCCGCCACGTCAAAGTGCATCATAAGATCATCGTTTCTCCGCCAAGGATCGTATCACATGGCACGATGCGTAAAACGCTTTGCAACGTGTAAAACGGCCGTTGGCTGGATGCAGATTGATCGGTTCGTCGTACTAGGCGTGCCGGGCGATTATTGCTCCTCCGGTATTAACTTAAGACGGATTAGCACGTGGTGTTGCTGCGAATTAGCCTGGAATCCCGGCGACGGGACCCTCGATCGGACGTCGGGACCATGCGGACCCCTCGATCACCCCGTTCAGGAATTCGTGCGTCTTCGCAGACGTAGTACACCGGCTGCGCCAAATTATTCACGCGTCCCTTTCTCGAGAGGCGGCCCGATAATCCCGTTTGAGTCTTGGTTCGCGGAAGGCACGACGCTCGTTACACTCTTCGGGCGACTCGCCGGATGACGAATTCGCGCGCATATGTCACCGCGGAATCCTTCTCGGTTTTTCGACTGCGACTCGGTTTTTCGTTTCAGTGGCTCCTTCACGAGAGCCGAACGGGAATCTTGTGGCAATGGCATTATCAAAGTTGGAGGGCTTTATGCAATTTACAACTCGCGCGAAAGTATTTTAATTTTGCAATTCCGGGTACTTTGTGATAGGGAAATTATTTCCCTCGAATCGGAATCTAAAGATAGCATCTACTCTATTTTCGGAATTTATAACGGAAGGTTACATGTTTTTTATACATGTAGACAAACATTTTTCCTGTTTCGAAGTTGGTAATCGAGTAAACCGAACTATCGAGAGCGTTATCTTTCTACGAAGTCACAATAAATTCTAATGTTCTCTGAATGTAACGTTATCGCTTTGAGGAGGTCTAATAGCGGCATGATCAGTCCACAAGTGGCAATTTTCTAGGACGAAGCGACGTATCATTGACGCGCCGTAAGTGTGTCATTACTTCGTATCAGATATTACGTGCGGCTATCTTGTACAGCACATTTTCATTTTGACGAGTTCGCGTTTGTTGTTTGTACAGCTTGAAAGAGCCGTCAGCTTTTTGATGTTACCGCGTAATCAGTGCTTGCCGGCCAGATAATACATCGATACGGAGGAGCCTTATCTGCGCAACACGCGCGCGTAAATCACGATCCGTCCTGCGATTTTCCATCGTCGCGTCGCCGGGCGGGCATCGACTACTCTCCGCGTGTTCTGTTACATTTCGCGAATTAACTTGAACGACAGACGCAGCGATGTCACAGCGCGATTTATGATCTCGGACTTAAGCGCGGACGTCGGAGTTTAATGCTCAATAAAATCTCTCGTGTCATTTCACAGTCGGTTTCACACACTAATAATATTCGCGAGGTTAATGCAGTTAATTAAATACAGCGGGATTGCGCTGCACGCTAGGCGCTCGACTGCCGATCCCGCGCTTTCTATCATTAGACCCGCGTGATCATCGTGAGATCGGCAAAAATTGAAGGAGACTGTCGATACTAATAATCGACGTCGTAATTATCGTAGCGATTGCAGCAGTGGAGCGTTACGTCAGGAAACACGCGGTCGCGCGGGATTAAAAAAGCATCGAACTTGAGCACGATTACGTGCGTGCGTGCATTAAGCCGTGCGTTTCTCTCGTCGAGTACTGCTTTCGTAAGCACTTTGGGACGCTTTTTGTAAAGCAAGAGGACGTCATTGCGTTACAGATATTCCGTGACACTCGACATCTGCGGATGCGCTGCGCGTCTCTCTCGATGCGAACGACAGAAGGAAGGAGAGGAACGCGATAGACTAAAAGAACGAAAAGCAAGAGGGAGGAACGCTCATCGCTCTCGCGAACAAGTTTATAGAATCAATACGGGATGCTCGATCAAGATGTAACGTTTTTCCTACAGTTACTGGCCACAAAAGATGCACAAAATCTGAACTCATTTACTGAACAAAAACTGAACAAAAACTAGACAAAAAAACTATTTAACCTACTACTAAGCAAGTTTACTGCTCATAAAATGGGCTTAGTAAAACTCTATCTAGTTTTTGTCCATTTCCTACACAGTATTGATACAATTTATGAGAATACAGTAATACTAGACAGTAACTGCTTGGGTGTCTAGAAAAACTGCACAGATTTCTACCAGGGTTACCACGGGGAATACCGCGATGGCAGCAAGGCAGCGCAAGACGAAGATGAGACGTAATAGGGGGACCAGGGGAGGGATAGAGGACCAGACAGTAGAAACCTCTTCTCATCAAGCGACGGGATTTGTCTTATTTCGCCAGGCGACGGTGCCGGCGTGACGGATCCCGAGATTCACGAGCGACATTTTCCTCGGGATTGCCGACGCCGCCGATACTCTTTCTCAACATTCCGTGCTTTATTGGCATCATCTGCAGCGCCGTGATGCTTCGTGATAAACACCTTAAAATCGATTGGCGAGTTGGCACTTCGCGGATTTATGCTTTGTAGAATATCATGTAGATGATGAAAATGGATCCCAACGCGGCTGCGTACGATAACGTAAGAATGAGAACGGCGCGGCGTCACGTGATCGGCGTCTAGGAACCCACCTTGGCGAGATTTCAATCGATCTGGCCGACAACGAGGATGCCCGTCGGTTTGCGATGCTTGAAACAGACTTTCATCCGAGAATATCGCTAACGCTCCGCGAAGGAGAATCACGCATCTCTGGCGCGATACGGGAGTTGTAACGTTCCTGTTTCACGATGCCGTGCGGTGCGTTATTTTACAGCCCATTGATAAGCGCAACACGCGTACCTTTCTTAATCGCGGATTGTTATGCTTTTGTAATTGGCACTTAAGCATCGACCAGCATGCAACGCGCCGCCACGCGTAGCGCGTGCAATCGCGAAGCGCATCAAGAATTCTGAAGCATCCACCGAATCCCTTCGATCTACGCAGATTCAACGCAGACTGACAGTGATGATTTTTCTCAGCCTGCAGTTTTTAATGTCGAGATCTCTCACTAATCTTAGCCCCAACTTTTTACGAAAAAAGTAAGACAGGTAATCCTCAATATTTAGAGCGTTAGGGAACTACCCCAAATACGGTATATTCGTACCGCTAAATCTCCAGATGATGAACGTAAAAGGTAAAGGTATCTTCGCGTGACCACCACCCCGGATAGCTGTTCCCGCCTGGGGAGCTCCGATCTAATTGAGACTGATGAGCATGGATGCACGATAAACCGAAGGACGACGGTCCCTCGTCGCACGTATTGGTTCAGTCCCGGCTCTCGCCAGGGTGAGACACTCGGGGAATGCCATTTGTCGCATGGCCACGACGACGTCATAGTTTTGCACCTTTATCGGCATAAATTGCAGTCCGACCGGTCAATCGTTCGTGGAATTTCAACGCCGTAACGCAATTTGGCGCACGCGACCATCGCGAAGACGCGAGCGGCTCGATGATACGACGACAATGTAGCCTGGAATGCCATAAGCGATCCCGACGTCGGGAATTTTGAGCATTTTGACGAGGGGAAGGAGTATTTTGCACCCTCGACGATTCCGTATCCCTCGTATATCTCGTATTATCGAGGCGGATACCATTCTCCCGAAACGCGCGAAAAGAAGACTCGGATTTGCCTCGTGAAGGGTCGCGCTGCCATTCGACACTGCGCCCTTTGCACGGTGCTTTTAGCGGTGCTGAATATTTGAGTGCATGGCGAATACATAGTACACGTGGAAAATGCTCTTCGAGCGATCATGCAATTATGTAATCTCGTTCTACTCAGCGGAGCCGCTCAGGAAAATGCGGGAAATGCGATCTTTTTGCGATCATCGACGATCTGTTAGTCATTGCGTTAACACGCGCTTACGTCCATCAATATAATTCGCGTGATGGTCCGTGAAAATGCGGTGTGCTGATGCATACTGATTAACGGCGAAATGAAAATGGACAGCTGCCGAGATTGACACCTTTCTAAACGTCACTCGTAATTCTAAATATAATTGCACGGATCAAGGATGAAAGGGAGAAGGTACAAAAGAGATATTGGGGCTTTTAATTTGCTGTATCAACGTGAATTTTAGCGATGTTAATTATATTGAAAGTGAAACGAACAATGTCTTTCACATTATGATAAACGTAATTGTTGTATTCTACTTCCTAGTTTCCGTGCTGCGATATTTTTCGTGCCCCCTGTAGCTCGGTAAGCTCCTTCATCCGCGTTTCTTCCACTCCCTTTTCATCGGATCATTAAACGGGAAGCACGTGCTCGTGACTATTCGAATTGCCGAGTCGTCGTTTCGAGGAGCATTATAATATAATAAGATTCGGATTAGCATTGAATGGGGTGGGTGGCGCGCAGTGGATTGCCGAAAATCACCTATAAGCATCGGACTTTTACGGTACGCAGGGTGGTCCCTGCTTTAAAGAAGAAGCACGAGGTAGAAAGAGTCATTCATATCGTACGAATAAATGTTTGAGAAACCATTGCGTTTATTGCGATAGTCGTTTTTTCATCCCAACGTTGGGGTACTCCGTTGCTCTCTGCGTGCGCGCGCTGCTGCACTTTTGGAGCAGCCTGTATAGGAGATAATTATAGGCGCTACTGCATTAGCTTGATGGACTGCGCCGAGGCGAGGGTGTCAAGTTAGAGCCACCTCGCTGCCGCGCTCCCTAATGCGTCACATGCGTCGCAAGATTTGGGGCGCACACGGCGATTATTGCCACCTTAATGCAGGGCGCGCTCGTATAATCGGTTATACTGGCAACCGGCGACCCTGCGCGACTGCGCGAGCCGTAACAATGGTCCGAGGCGTCGACGTCGGACCACCCGCAGTTCGCCATTAAAGCTGCTTCTGAAAAGAAGAGAAATAAAGACGAAGATACGTGTGCTCGGCTCTCTCGACGAGAGACCTATGGCGAGGTGAGAGCAAAGTCCGAGTAGAATGAGATGCGAGAGAAAGCCAAGGACAGGTAGGGTAGGGCCTTCGAAAATCGAAACGAACGGGCTAGAGAGAATTAGGAATTGGAGTCACGAGGACTCCAACGACGATGACGACATATCGACGACGACGATGACGACCACGACTAGGATGTAATATGAAACTCTATGGCGCCAAAGGTTCTTTCTAAGCTCCTGCGCTATTAACATCCCCCATCGTGCCACCATTAGTCGCGCAACGCGCTGCCACGTTCTTTTTCTCTTCTCACCTGTGCTCCCTTCCACCCTTTTATATCCTGTCTACCGTCGACTATGATGCGCCTTTATAATGCGTTCTCCGTCGACATCATGCCATATTATATTAATACGCTGGCTAGCCGTGAGTTTAGTAGTAGATGTTTTCAGAGATATCTGGTTAACCAAGGACTTGCTTCTTAGCCTTCTTAGTTGTGAGACAAGACAAGAATAAAGGATGTTTGAAATACTTCTTTCAGGAGCACTTCCTTTATCGCTCTAATCCTCTTTCGAATACGAACCACTCAGCATTTTAGACTAAGCGTTATAAATGAGCATGACTCATTATTGATTAAAAACTATCCATTAGAATAAAGTAAAACCAAATATTAGACACAGATTTTGAAATAATTCCAAATAATTTCGGAATCATGTTATCTACCTATTTTGTTCCATGCGAAAGATACATTCAGAAATGAAGAGGATCAAGGATGAATAACAATAACTGCTCCTTTACATGATATCGTTACGATCTTACGATATTCTACAATAATGCATGTTTGCATTATACGCGTATATCCATATTTGTGACTGCGATTTTCTCGCGAACGACTCTGGATAGTATTTCTCTCGAATGGATACCGGCCATTGCATTAAAGCAACCGTCGATCGGATCGATTGCACGCGAACATTTCCTTCGAATGCTTGCATCGCAAATCTCAAAGCTGGGACACAAGTCCGACGCGTGTTTACGGGAGAATTTATATGCATGAGCGCGCGCGTGATGCAGCGACGTGCTAAATAAATTAACGCTTATCATACACGGTGCTCTTGCAGGGTAATCCGTACGGGCTGAAGGACGCGACGGGGATGGGCATGACGGCGGACATGGGTGCTGCCTGGGGCACGGCCGCCCTTCAACCTGCCGCCACGGGTTACTACCCTTACGATCCAACCCTGGCCGCCTACGGGTAAGTTTATCGCCGGGTTTCATGGTCTCTCGGCTCCATTAGATTAAACCACCACCGGGAGAGCGTCGAGCCGCTGCTGCCTCTCTCCCTCTCCTCCTCTTCCCACCCCGGGTCGGTTCCCTGCGCTGCGCGCCGCCATTAAAACAGGAGTCACGATCCCATCGCACTCGCCGCGCACACATGTTCCGCCAGAAGCGTATCCGCGACGACGACGAGGCGGTTATCGTTATCGTGAATCCGTAATATCTCCCCGCTCGTGCAGCTGGAGAAGCGTACGATCGTTTGAGGTGTGTGGACCGTTAAATTTGACGGATCACGTCGATTCCCGACGAATCGCGCTTTTCGACGAAACATTCTTCATCATCGAATAGGAGCCACATTCCACACGCGGGCAATAGCATTCTACGTTCCCATGAGTTTAATCTCATTTAATCTCGTTCCGCGCGAGGAAGATAAACAGGTACATCGCGTCGGTTGCGTGTGCATTAATTCGGTGACGTCGGATGATCGTCACGACGGTTCGAGTCGATCCGATAGTGGGTGGACGGTTGTCGCAATTTCCGAATTCTGTCGAACTCAAGGTAGAGAGGAGAAGGAGGGAGGGAGGGAAGGGGTTGAAGGCACCGGCGCCCGAGTTAGGCCAAACACACGACGGACGGCTACAAAATGGCTGTAGGCAGCCGAGTGGGCGTATATAATGGAGGCTTCCAGGTCGGACGGTGTGTGTATGTACATACATACATACATTCATACATGCACGGACACGTACACGTGTACGCCTACACATACACGTATACGTATCGCCGCGTCGCGAGCGCAGGGAGAACAGTCTCTCTCTCTCTCTCTCTCTCTCTCCCTAGGAGAGCGAGTGAGTGAGTTTATTGATTGGCTTCCTCCCCGGGGTTGGCTCGCCCGTTCTCTCGCCAGGCCTCTCTCTGCTCTACCCTCCGCTATACTCTCGACTCCCTCGCTCCATCTCCTTCCCTCCGCCGCTCTAAATCCCTCTCTGGCTTTCTCTCTTTCTCTCCTCTCCCTGGTCTCCGCCATCCCGTTCTTCCCGCGCGTCCTCGCACGTACGTCCTCATGCTCCCCGCGTCCGTCTACTCCCTTTCGACTACTGCTTCCCCGGCCACCTCCGTATCCTACGAACGAGCCGACTCCCACAGGTGCTTTACTTGCTTCGCTTAGCAACCCTCGTGTCCGCCTGACGAATACATCCATGCGAACCCTCACACATACACGCAGAATATACATGGATACTGACACACATGTACACTCGACATGTTCACGCACAGGCGAGTGCGCGCTGTGTGTGACTCACGCAACGAGAGGCTCTTTTCCCTTCCTGTTCAGGGCCACCCCTTCGGGGCATGTAGTTTGCATGCGCTCGGCGACGGCGGTGGCGTCGGCGTCGGCGGCTGCGGCGGCGCCTACCAGAGAAACTCCGACGGTAGGCATTGTTTATCGTGGAATTCAGCAGCACCCTCACTGTCTCACTCGCTTCCCCTAGCCTCTCGTTTCCTCCTCCTCTCGCTCGCCACTCCCGGACAAACCTCTATTAATTTACTTGCTTAATAATACGACGGCCGTTCGCTCTCTCCCTCATCTCCGCCCGGTCGCGCACTCTTCCCTTAACGGGTTACTGCGTGCCCGTCACTTTCGACGCCGTCGGGCCCGCTATTGTTTCAGCGGCGGTGCCGTTGAAAGTTGCGGACCTGTGTTGTATGGCGAGACACGAGGAAGGGTACGCGAGGGCGGGTAACCGCCCACGCGCGCGCGCGAGAGAGAGCGGAGGGTGTAAATTGAAGCGGCTCGATTGGGACGCGAACGCTCTGATTACAGGAAATGAGAAATACGTCGTTACTGCTGTGCCCCGCGAAAGGGTTCCTTTGGGGACACTTTGAGCGGGCAGAAGTGTCTCTTTTTTCCTACCTTTTTCTCCTGTTGCCTTCGTGCAAATTGATGAAATTCTCTGTTCCTCCCCGTTCGTGGACTCCAGCCTTACCGTCCTGTTATTTATTATCGGGTGATGGATGAGCACGTTCGCGTGCATGTTTCCTCTTTCTCTTTCTCTCTCTCCGTTTCTCTCTGTGTAATATAAAAGATAATACAGCAAATGTTTAATTTGTCAATGTGAAAAGTTAAACGTGTCACGGATAGATATTACATAGCTTCCAATAACGAAACATCGATGTACACCGTAACAGATATGAAATAAAAATCCTGTTTCTCCCGCTCCCTTTGAAGCGCGGAAATCGCGCAGATTAATCTCGCGTGTTCGACGGACTCTACAGTCGGATGCCGCTATGCTTTTTACCCGCTAAAAGATAGGACACCGTGTCAGCGAATGCGGTGGTACTAACTTAATTTTGACCCAATCGGGAGATACAGCTTTTTATTCGACGCTCGCCTCACAGACGTTGACTATGTTGGGATCATAGAAACGCTCAGACCTTTTTCCCCGCGTCGATCGCCTTTGATTTCTCGTAACCGGTTAGATAAAGATTTACCGCGTCTTTTCTGTCAATCTCATCCGGGGGAAAATATCCGAGAGCCGGTAAGATTCCAGAAAAATCGCCGATACCCTTCGCTGATCGATAAGGTAAAAAGTTTCCCAGTCCCGAGGAAGAAACGGAGAGTCTCGCGTCTTGCGGTTTGATCAAAGTCAAAATCGAGCACATCAATCTGTCGTTATGGGAACTGTTCCTGCTGCACGTCTGGACAAAATATTACTGAGACTATATTACTGGAACAGTGCTGCGGCCATAATCCCCTGATCGGCCGCAAATAATCCCACTCTCTCGGGACAATGTGAAAGCTGCGAAATCGATGATTAGACGCAGACGGTACCATCCGGTCCGTCGTAGAACGCAGCGATCGTGGATGCATGGGGGCGGATCTCGTTGACGGCACTGCGGAGCAGACGCAGCCGTAAGCTACACGTGATTGTAAGGGAAGCTTGGAGAAAGACAGACAGAGAAAGCGAAAGAGAGAGAGGGAGAGACGTAGAGGCTGACTGGTTGGTCGGGAGGAAACATTTGCACATCCGAACTCGGGCGCGTAACTATTGAAGCTATATACACATGGCCATACGAGACCGGAGGACGTAATTACGCGCGTTCTGCCAATATTGGTTAACCTTTCGAGGTTGACGCCACCATATGCAAAGCCTCTAATGAGTCGCTCGAGTGCCGCCGGTTGTCTAGTATTACGCGCTCCTCTGTATGCACCCTTTCACGTCGTTATTACCCGCCGTACGTAGGTGGATCGCGCCCCGCCAGGAGCCACTCTGCCGTTTCGTCAACCCCCATTCGTGATACGCCTCGTATCCCGTCCATCCACTCGCTCCACCTCTCGCGAGCGAGCCAGTGATTCCGCGATCTCATCGATCTCCGAAATATTGGCCGGTAACTGTGATAACTGCGAGTTGATTCCATTATCGTGCGCGATCAATTTGTTGAAATCGAGAAAGAAAAAAAGGAGAGAGAGAGAGAGAAAGAGATGTCGCGACCCGCCTGACACCAATAACGGATTATTGGCCTTTCAAGCGACAATTGGCCGATACAATGGGAAAGCCAGTCCGATTCAGTTGCTCGCTCGGTTATTTTCGGATTAGAGTCGGAGGTATTTTTAAATGAGTCGCTCGCGTGTGCCCGTCTCAAAGTGCCAGTTCGGGTTAACGATTGTAATTCGCACGAACGCCGAGATCACGCGCGACTCGTAGTCTATCGACGGATCGTGCATCTCGGATCCGTGTACGTCGGGTGCCCAAGGACGCAGTTCCTCGTGCAGTTCCGCTTTGCGAAAAAGAAATCGATAAGAGCGTGTACCGGGATTTTACGATGGCAGATAGCGTCGTTCACTTGACATAATCCGCGTAGGTCTGAGAGCGCGAGTTTTCGCGCTCCGAGCGCGGCGCGCGGATCTTTATCGCCGTCTTCGTTTGCATTCCTGCGGAATGTACAATATAAGAGCTCGAGCCGCTTATTCCGTGTACGTGTACACTTGCCGTTCCAATTTGCGGCAACATGGATCACGAACAGTGCGCGCGACGCTCGTGCAGTGTGAACAAGGGCTAATATCCTCTTCCCATTTTCTGCACACGCACACACGTCTTCAACATCAAACGTGACGTCGTTCGATCTGCGAAGATCGTAATGAACACCAAGATCTTTCGCGAGTCCATGGCGAGTCGAGATACATTGCAGGGTGAAGAAAGAAGGTTCTTCTCGTTCGCTGCGCTTATTCGCCGCAAACCCCAGGTTTTTACTGCGCTGCCATTCATCGTCGTCGCGAGAGAGAAAGAGGAAAAAAGAGAGAGAGAGAAGGAGACGCGAACACGTCGATACATCCGAGAGCGATTCTCTCCCGGCACGCAACGGTACACTTAGTATGTAAATGCTGGCCGGGCTTGTTGTGTATGTGGATAATTGCGCGGCGTGGCTCCCGCGTGGGAGGCGGGCCAAAATTGCGCATATTAATGAAGGGGCGAACTTTTGATTATATCTGAAAGCATCGCCTGGCCCCGCTGCCGATTCTCCACGAGCCTCCGCATCGCGGCACAGGCAGTGCTCCCGACATGTTTACCGGCTTCGGTCTCCCTTTCCGTCCATTCGAAATTCTTTCCGATCTTCAGCATCGAATCTCCCGTCTAATTGGGGCACAGGCACGTGAGGAAATCATCGCGACGCCCAACGAGACTCGACGATAATTCACAATGTCAGTAAATGTCCGCCGTCGCGCCTGAAATTCCCGTCTCGCGGAGCAGATTCTCCACTTGGCGATATTCGTGGCATTTCCGGCCGTGATACGTGCGTTTTATTGTTTCGTCTCTCGCGAGTGCCGCCATATGGCCGCGATCGCTCCGGCGACGGATCCCGGCGCGGCGGCCTATCGAAATCGATAGGGCTCCTTCGAGGACATGGCCGCTTTCTTGCGGTAGCGGCGAGAGCGAGGCGAAAGGAGGAACGCAGTCGGGAAGAGAGCGGGAAGAAAGAGAAGGAAAAAGAGAAAGAGAGAAAGAGAGAGAGAGAGACATGGAAAAAAAGGAGAGGAGAAACGTGGAAGTCGAGAAGAGGCTCGTTTTACTGACGGCGTATCCCGGCGGCCGCCTTTCCCTTGTACTAGGGAGTTTAATAGAGGGTGAAACGTCCTCCATCTTCTCCGAGTCAGCTTCCTGCGGATTGCCGCTACCATCCTCGTCGACGCGGTCATCTCGCCAATCTCGGATACGGATCGCGGTGATCGAAAGGGTCGCGGGGGAACAAAGGGTGATCGTGCAACCTTGTGCTCGTTGAGTAGAAGCAGGAATCTAATCATTCGCCATTCGTTCGATTTACCTTGATTCCGCCTTTCCGGCTGTCTCTCTTTCTCTCTTTTTTTCTCTCTCTTCCTCCCTTCTCCCATCTCCTTCCGCGCGCCAAAAGACTTTTCGGCTGCTATTCGACGCACTTACCTAATTCGATTACTTAAATGGAAATAGAAATGTGACGGTGACTTTATTTTTAATGCACGTGCTCAATCGTGCCGCCGTGAGGATCATTTCCCATTCAGTTTGCAACATGTGGATGTCGAGCGACGTCAATTGATGAATTATACGACCGCTATATCGCCTCAGCGGAGTCTGTGAAATTATTATATTAGTTTAGATCGAGCGATGTTTCGCAAATTCAATTCGGTTATCAATAAATCGGTCCACGCGCGCGCGATATCATGAATATTTCCACCATCATCCCCCAGGTCGCCAACAGAGCGACAGCGGTATCTCGTCAGGTTGCGTTCCGCTCGGGGCAAAACATCGTCGCCAACCACCACTAGCACCACCAACGGTGGGGCACTGCCTTTTCCGTCGTTTCACAGCCGACGGATCGTCGATGGGTATTTTAGCCTGTAGTATATAACAGTATCCACCTATAACATACTCGCGCGCGCACACACCGGGTTCTTCGTCAAAAGCGGGAAAGGGAGGGAGGAGGAGGAGAAGGTGGTGGTAGACGCGAGCGCGGGGAGGTAGACGAGAGGGGATCGATCGAATCGCCATTACGGCGAGTGAGTGCCGGGGGTGCACGATGGAATCACGCCGCCGTTGGGGGTTTATTCCCCGTATATATTTGCCGGAGTATCACCCTCGACCCAGTAGGATACCGCCCTCCCCCGATCCCAGAGGGGTTTGATGTTCAGCAAGGCGAAGAGAAACAGAGAGAGAAAGAAGGAAAAGGCTCTCCTGGCAAGGGGGAGTGAGAAAGAAGGAGAAAGAAGGGGGACAGAGACAGAGGTACGGATCTAGGAAAGCCGAGGGCTCGTGCAGAGCACTTCGGACTTGCCAAAATCTGCGGGGAATTCGCACCCTCGACACGATACCACTTCTCGGGAGTGGAGTGGCCCGTTTCGACAAATATGGAACAATAGTTGCCTTCTGGCGGGCAGGCAGGCAGGCAGGCAGGCAAGTGATGTGTGTTGCTCAATGGTCGATTACCCTATCGTTAATAATGCATTTGACGTTCATTGACCGGGCGCGACTCTGGAGATCGCAACTGCTATAGACGTTCCCAAAATTTTCACCGGAATAAATAAAACAAACGAGTGAAGTAATAATTAAGCAACCGATATGCTGACTGATCAGTGATTAATTATAGCGTAGAGAAATAAGGCACTCGCGCGCGAATATCGTCGACTTTGTGGCTCGGTCTTCGTCGCCTTGCGTCGCGTTTCCTGTTTACAGGCGGCTGTTTAATCGCGTAACAAGATTTTTCAAGAATTTCAGGGGCGATCTCATTGTAAGCGAGCGTGGTTGTTCTTTTTCAGATACAGCGCCGGTTACGACCTGGCTGCGCGGCGGAAGAATGCCACGAGGGAGTCGACGGCGACCTTGAAGGCTTGGCTGAACGAGCACAAGAAGAACCCGTACCCGACGAAAGGCGAGAAGATTATGCTGGCTATAATCACGAAGATGACGCTTACTCAGGTCTCCACTTGGTTCGCGAACGCGCGGCGGCGTCTCAAAAAGGAGAACAAGATGACCTGGGAACCGAAGAATAAAACGGACGACGACGAAGACACGATGATCTCCGATTCCGAGGATAACAAGGAGAAGGACGAGTTGGCGGTGGACAACAGGAGCGACCGGGTTGGCGAGGAGGCGAGACGCGGTCTCGACGATACCGGTAAGCGGATTTTCCTGTCCGCGCGCGATACCCCGCGTTGTGCCCGCGGCGACGGCGGCACGTCAGAATTCATTATTCAGTAAAACGGAGGCTTGCAAGACACGAGCCGTCACGTTTTCACGTCGCTATCAGTGTGCGCGATTTAGAAAATTGCCCCTGGACGCGAGCGGTCGAGTGGGCTGACGTTGACACGCGAAATCACGACTGACCGTTCGCGCCGCTAACGAGACTGCAGCATAAAACGAGAGGCGTGTCTGCAAACGCCGCGAAATGCAGCAAAAATTATACGTAGAAATAATAATAATAATAATAATAATCATCCTTAAGACCAGCTGTTAGCAGTCGCAGAGATGCGGCCCGAGAGAAAAGCGGCGACGCGCTTTAGCGAGCGCAGCATCCGCGACTGGCTCGTCGTCGTGCTATCAGGAAATTTCTATCGTTTAGAAACATCCGATTACATCGATATCGCGAGAAGCATCGTCGACCGGTCGTCGGAATAGTTTCTCGAACGGCGGGTCTGGCGAGCGCGGCAAGAGCCGATCTCTTTGACTCTGGAATGTCGACGGTGAGTTTTACCTCGCGTGACTAGTCTCTCCGCGATATCGGATACTCATCAGCCCGGCATTTCTCGTATTGCGCAAGCATGCATTTCGCGCGCAACACAGCTTACTTACGACTTCGAATTGCGAGCGCTCCGGGCTCACTTATCTCCGGCGATTTTCCCGGACCTTCTTTTCGGGACTCGTACGATGCACGGACAATGCACGCTAACGCGAACGCGCCCGAGGCGGAGAGATCGATGAGATGGGGCTTTAGCCTCGTCGTCCGCGTGTCTGTCGTTTCGCGGATGCTACTGGCGAGGCGGCCGTTGACCGTAAACTTTACGGGCGACGATTCTGAAATACGGGACCGCTAATTCCGGTTAGTTCCAGCGCACGATCTGCCGGACGCGTTATGGTCACGCGCGCATTAAGGGCCGCGCGAAAGGGCCGCTAGCAGCTTGCCAAATTGCGGTTTTTCGCGAGGACGCGTCGCGGATTCGTCCAGGCGGCCGGAAACGGCGAATTAGGAATTTGCAGCGGATCGCGGCGCGGCGCGGAGCGGAGCGGACGGGTTCTATATTGCGGGGGCGGACATAATGGTTCACATGTGGGTAAACACAGTGACGGGTTGCGGGTTGCCGCGCGAAGAGATTAATGGCCCTCGGTTCGGTCCCCCGGTGGACCGGGCCGATGCCGTTGGTATTGGTATCCCGGGATGGACCGGACTGCTTGCCCGTGAGCCCGACCGCGAGCGCGTATATGTGCGTACACTGGCGTGCACGGATCTGTGTACGGCGGGCGCGCGTAATTGTATGCGTGCGTGCGCGCGCGCGATGAGAGGGAGAGGGTGCGCCCGGGCTGAGTAGCCATTCGTGGAACCATATATATACACTCCATACCAAGTCCATATATATACACATATCCTATATATATATATATATATATATATATATATATAATGCGTATATATGTACATATACACGTACATGTGTGTATATACGTACATATACATATACATGTGCTATGAACGTATATAGATACACGGGAGAACGTTGGTTCGAGGTACGGTGATGTATCGGCGCCCGCGGCGAGACGAATGGTGCGGACCCTCCTATGGCCACCATTACCCCACCGCACATTGGCCAATATCGACTCTCTCTCTTACTCTTCCTCTCCCCCGCACGTCGTTCTCTCGCCTCGTCTCGGTCGCTCTTTGCCGATACAGGACATCTAGGTCCTGTCGTGCTGCGTCACGCGTCCTGCAATGGCACGTAATTTCAAAAGACCGGCACTTCGACGACGCACATTGACTGGGAAAGAGAGAAAGAGACTAACGAGAACCGACGGGGAATTGATTCGCCGCTGGTTGCCTCGCAAGATCGCGTGTGAGCGCGAGCGTTTTTGCGCGTTTTGCACCGAAGGTTTTTGCGGATCTTCGTCTTTCCCCGTGAAGACAGTGAGAACGCGTATCGCTGTTGCGACGAGCGCGTCTTCATACGTCTTTCTCCGTTACGGTGACCCTTAGAAATTCAAAGGGGAGCCTTTGGCGCGCTCATGAATTTCTACGCCGAGCATCCGAGAAAGATGGGTCACACGAGCTGTCAGCTACCTCCATGCGCGAGGGCTGAAATATTCGCATTCAAGTGGAATATATTCAAACTCCGGGCTTTCGGTACCCCCGTTATTGTCACGCTGAAGTTGGAATACGGGCGCAACGTCGGTTCTCCCTACGAGACGCAAAAGTGCAACACCGAAATGGGCAAACCATTATGTATCCCGAGTGTGACTCGTGGATAACCATGTCCTACCATGCGCCCGAGTAGCCGAGATATAATTTAGTTATTCAATTTAAGCGCACGGTATCCGCCCGCACGGCGCGAAGATTATGAGATTAACGTCTGATAAAAGAGGGTCAAAAGTTAAAGAGCCACTTGTGGACTCGACGGTAGTATCTATTTAGTTGGCCCATAAGGTTCCCTTTATAAGGGAGTGCGTGCGCCCTAAACCGAAACTCTCTTTTTCTCTCTTTCTCTCTCCATCTCGTCACTTTTCTCTCGCACTCTCCATCTACGTCTGCGTCTCTCTTACACTTTGGGATGTAGCAGCACGCCCTTCGAGCTTGGGAATTATCGCTTGACGACCCATCAAGTAAACCCTCTGCCGACACATTCGAACCTCTTAATGAAATTCTCACCCCTGACTGACTGGCTGGCTTGGCTCGGTGGCTGCCTGGCTGGCTGGCAGACGGTCGGGACGATCCGTGGAGTACCCTGAGAGACGACGGGACAGGGGGATCGGGGGTAAAGGAGTGGGACACGGTTTCTCCTTCTCGCGCGTCCTCTCACTCGCTCGCTCGCTCGCTGCCCCGAGGGGAAAACCGAAATCTCTCGCGCCCCAAAGTGGTTGAAGGCTTCGCTCCCTTTTTTCGCAGCATCCCTTACAGCTTAACTATATAGAGGCGTGAGGGAGAGATATCCGCGCTTTCCCGGCCGCTCGACGACCCTCCACGGCGCTGAAATCCCGTTACGATTATTCGCGCGCGCGCACGCCGCGTTTCAATTCTCGAGCATTATAAACCATCATAATGCCTCTATATTTCGCACATTATCCACTTTTGTGAGTCGTAAATCGATCTTACGCAAGGCATCCCGCGTCTATCGCTTATCGACACTGTAGCTGTGACGTTATCACAGTAGCCGGCAGATTATTTCCCGCGGATTGCTTGCAGAACCAATGCGGCACGTAAAGGCGGAGCTGTTACAACATGAGAAGGACATGGACGAAGACGACGACCTCGATCTCGATGAGGACCGCCGGCGGGGTGAGCATTCCTTTCATACGATGCAGCACCACCCTCATCATCACCATCAGCCATACGGCAGTGACAATCACCTAAAGGACGAGGGCATCAAACCGGATTGTAGCACGGGTGGCGTGCCAATCCCCGCAACGAAGCCCAAGATCTGGTCGCTCGCGGACACGGCGGCCTGTAAGACACCACCACCACCCACACACCCGCATCATCAGCATTACCACCTGCATCACCAGCAGCACTACGGCCAGCAACAGCAACAGCAGCAACAACAACATCACGTGGCCAACCAAGGCCATCATCATCATTCCCAACAACCTTGGTTGGGTCCGAGTAGTACGGGGGGTGGTGCAGGAGGTGGTGCGAGCGGAGGTAGTCTCGGAAGCTCGTTCGCACTGCCTTCGTCGGCAGGGATGAGCCCTACGGCGGCAGCGACGACGCCATACTCGGGCGCAGTTGCACGATATGGGGGTTTCTTGTCGTCTTCGTCCGGTGGTCAACTCCATTACAACCCGAACGCGTCGTCGGGCACGAGCGCGGCTACGTCCTCGTCAGCGGCAGCGGCGGCGGGGTTTCCCGAAGTTGGTACGGATACTCCACCCCAAACGCCGCCCAACATGAAGGTGGCTACGCCGAATGGAGTGATCCAGCCACCACCGGGCGGTTACTGCCCTGGTGGCAACGCAGCCACGAGTAACGGCAACCCCAGCAATCCCTACAGTGCAAATCATCCTGGCGGCGGTGGCGGTGGCGGTGGCGGAGGTGGTTACCTGTCGACGAACTCGGGTTCGACCAGCAGCACATCGTCCTACAGTTCGAGGATGCAGAGTTCGCCGCACAAAGACTTTTCACCAGTCGCCCAGAACTCCATCCTGCATCAGCATCAGACTACTGCCAGTCTGCCGCCCACGGAAGCCACCACCGCTTTCAAACCGTTCTACAAAGGGTAAGTGTGAACGATTTGACGACGTTTCAGTATCGATTGTATTTCCCGGTTCAAGAAACTGAGAAGGGAGAGGATGTTAATTGGATGATGAATCGCGATTAGAGCGAAGATAGATTTGTATACGAGCGAAATAAGAGATTTACTGATTCACCTGAAAACCTACAACGAAAACTCAGGACGTGTGTCTTCTTTTGCAGCTCGCAGTCGATGGGTAGCGGCTTTGTGTCACCGGTCTAAGATGAAGATCAGAATGAATATTCGGAGCAATCATCGCGTTTCTCAAAGTAAGTCACTGTCAGAGCTATTTCCTTACGATCTCCGTTCTCTTCTCTTCTTTTTTTGCCTCGCGACGACACTCCTCATCTTTACGCGAACAATATGTTTGTACGCGCGTCGGGAGACCTCAGCTACAGAAGAATCGACTTAAGATTCTGGGTCATGCCCCGTATACTACTACGACCGCGTTAATATCGGCAGCGAGCGATGTGTCCGTAATTTACTTTCGGCTGTAAAAAGAGGAGCCTCGACGGGACATGCAGAGAGGGGCAGAGGAAAGGAGGAAGGGGGGAGGATGAGGGGACAGAAAAGGTAAGTTGTTCGAAGCAACGGTACATGACCGGCTTATCAGCACGAAAATCGATACAACGATTCTCGCTTGTGCGAAGAACGAGAGGCGAAAGGCGTACACCGGTCGAACTGGTGTGCTGCCCCGTTGCGCTAAACTCGTGGCGCACACACCTCGGGACAACATCGCGGAACAATCGATAAGAAATTAATATCCGGCGTGTCGATTGGGTCGTTAAGGCCGGGCGACCCGAGTTGAAATAATAATGGCATCGGACACCGAGAGTAGCGTGTGGGCAGCTTCGCGGTACGGGTCCACGAGGGAGAGAGGGACGCAGATAGAGAAATAGGGAGAAGGAGGCTATCGCCACCTCCTTGACAGTGACAAATGGACGGAGATTTCAATCAGTGAATGGAATCACCACTGGCTAACCGCGTCTTTCTCTCGCCACGCCGTAGTCGACTGTAGGCTTTTATGCGCGCGCGCGTGCGTGTGCGACTGTGTTTAAGTGTGCGCGCCTCTACGTGTGTTGGAACAGCGTACTCTCGGACACACCTCAACCTGTCGCGTTAGTGACCGAACTCTCCGGTCCAGTCTCGCGTTTAGGTCTCATGCTCAAGATCTCCTTGCCGGCGAGCTCAGATTAACCATAAGACGCGCCTCGAGGCGTCGCAAGAGAAAGAGAGAGAAATGGAGAAGCCAGAACGTTGTTTGCGCGCAGCAATGTTCTCGTAAACAACAATTATACGTATCACACGGAATAAATTATTTACTCATATATCAATTTTTATCGCACGTTGTGTATCAATTTTTATGCATCAAATATAGAAACGATCGTGTTCTTCGTCAAAGATTCGTGAGAAAAAGGTGCAATTTCATCATGAAAATTCGATTGAAAACGAGCAAAGCAGCCGATCGTAAAGACCGCATTAATGCACGTTGCTGTACATCGTGCGCGATTCGATAAGCCGGCAGGAAGACGGAAAAGCGGTTATCCGCGATAGTCGAGAGACGATCGTTAGACCGTCTGAGGAAAGAGCCAGTCTTCGTCTCATTCATGAGCGTGGATAAAAGGACGGGAGGAGGAGGAGGAGAAGGAGGAGAAGGAGGAGGGCGGCCGAAACGGCTGTTCTCTCGTTTCCTTACAAACGATTCGCGGGATTCATCTCCAGGGCTTACCTGCGTCTCGCTCTATTCTTCTTGGTGAATCTCCCGAGGCATTCGTAATGCTCGCGGTGCGAGCGCGACGAGTCTCCAAACGTTATCTGATTCTTCGGAATCGTAAAAGAAGCCCCCTGCTCCCTTCGTAAAGACGATTTCCCGGATTTCCTCAACGCCGCGATTCGAGAGCGGTTCGAGCAAAGCGGCACTCACGAGAGAGTGCCCTTCTCCCTCTATCCCGACGAGAATCTGCTCGACAAGATCGAGAGTGTCGCATGAAAAGCGCGTTTAACCGTAAATGTGGATAACGGTAGGATCGAACTGGTATAACGAGCTTTATTTCGCTCTGTGCATCGAACGAGCGTCCGATAATCGCGCTTACACGTTACGTTACGCGCGGTACTATCAGAATGACGATTGTGAATCCACGCGATAAATTAAGAATGAGCGAGGGAATCGTGTTCGGTTGTTTACCACTCTCGCCTGCTGCGAGACGAGATGACGAAGTGAATCGGGAGGATCACCAGGTTTGTGTGGAGAGGATGTGCTGCCACGCATCGGCTGCGGCTGGACGATGTCCGTCGTCGTTGTCTTTGTAGGATGCCAGAACGCGGACGCGAGTAGAAAGGCGACGAGGGTAAGCGAGCGGAGGAGGATAAAGACGGGGAGGAGGGTCTTTTCGGAGGGAACCGGGTGTTAGCCGGTACTGTCTTATCTTGTGGCGATCTGATCCTAATTTATAGCCGCGTTCCAAATAAACTAGTTTTCGCTGTCGTCACCTCGCCTCCTTTTCTCCCAAGTATATATATATGTACATATACATATACATTTATATATATATATATATATATATATATATATATATATATGTACATATGTGCATACATGTATACTTGTGTGTATACTGAACGCGTCGGTGCGTTCGCAGCTCGGGCGCACTTATAATGCCACCCTCTGCCCACCTCACGATCCGGCACCCGCTCTTCTCAATCCGCGGACCATCTCTCGATCTCCTCTCTCCCTTCCCCCTCGCCTACCCTATTGCACGCAGGCAAGTATATACAAGTGTGTGTGTGTGAGTCGCAGGGTCGCGCGAGACACAGTGCCTTTTGTAGCACCTACTACCAGGTAGATTTGGTACCTCTTTCCCCTACCATTCCCCTTACGACGACCCCGCCGACGAATATGTGGGCGAGAAGAGGACGAGAGGGACAGAGAGAAGCATAGAACACAAAGAAGGCTTCCGGTCAGAAGTGAAGTCCTCTCGATGTCCGTGCCCTATAATTGCCAATTAGCGCGGGGACGTTTAATCGTCGTTTAGGACGGCCGGGACACGCTCGATCCCGGGCGGACCGGCCGGCTCCTTCCTCCCCTCGGAGCCCCTGGGCCTGCCTCCAACCATCCCCCCGTCCTCGCCGTGCAGACCTAACGATATTTACACGATCTCACGGCATCTGCATAAAATTCGCGACCACCATGCACCCGTGGTCCGCCTCGGAGGCGAGAGGATAGGCGATCTTTTTAACGGCTTCGAGATTCCGGACGGTGGGGATTCAGGTGTCTCCTTAATAAATCCTCGAACACGTCGTCGCGGTTTCCCCGAGTCCTCCTCCCGCTCCTTCGCCTCGTCGTCTCAGGGACCTCGCTCTCGCCTCTCATCTCTCTCGCTCTCTTCCTCCCTCTCGAGGGAGAGGACCCGTCGTCGCCGATGTGCCTGCTTTGAGAAACGCGCGCGTTTGCGGAATTCCCAAGGTACGGTCGTTTCGTCAGACGATACGCTCGCTCGTCGTGCGCCGCGTCCTTCTTTGTCCTCGACCTCCATATCCCCGAGGTTGTCTCGCATTTATCGCGCGTATCGCGCTCGCGGTATCAGCACGATCCCGGATCGTGAGATCTCCCGGATCGAAACGGTAGCCCGGGTTCACGGTTCCCAGATGCGCGCTGCTTGGACGGGGCCCCGCCGCTACCTGGGTAATCGGAGAGCCCCGCCGGAAGGCACGCATCGTCGCCTCCTCGACCCTGACGCGGCGAGGCGTCCACTATCATTCATGTGATTTCGTGACTCCACCGGCCCGACCGACCCAACGAGACCGGCACGGATGCAAATGTTATTGATTGGGAATAAAAACGCAGCCCGTAGTCGCGCGGTCACTCTGTTCCCATCTTTTTCCCCCGTTTCTGTCCCCTGAATATAAATTGACACGTTAACTCTGAAATCGAACAGATACATATATCGCAGAGAGGAGGAAGGAAGGGGAGAAGGAAAGTTGAGATACTATCTCAACTTATTAAAAAAAATGACGCTCGCCTCTCGCTATCGTGATCGCGCTCGCATGCGCGTAAAAAGTTTTGCAGACGAGATGGCTCGTTATCCTTACGCCCTATCCTTATGCACATTACTGCATAAACAGTTCGCCGGTCGTCGTATACTTAACGGGATTATTAATAAAGTTATAAAACAAACAGACTCGCTTGCTTGCTTCCTCCCCCACTCATTCATCCTTCTTACTCTCTTTCTCTCTCTCCCTTGTTCTCCCGGTACATTATAATTAAATCATTATTAAAACGCGTACACGTCGTTGAGTTTCCGAGGGAATAATTCGCGTCGATATACACGAGGAATGCTATGCCCCTTCCTCATAAACGGGAGAGGAGAAAAACGCGTAATGTAAGGCGAGCGTACGCAGAGCCCATCAACGTGAGTTATTATTAAAATTTCCCGCAGGCTCGGTTGCTTTCGCTGAATTAATGATTGTTTGCTGTTTATAATTTCATGCCGGGCCGTCTGCTGTATTATGCACGCCATTGCGGCGGTATCGAGACACGAGGGATCAGCAATAATATAATAATTACACGATGGCACACACACGCGGTCATTACGCGAGCTGTTCGCGATATCCGGCAGAGAACTCACAGAAAACTTGCGGGAATAATGAAATCCGTGTTGTCTCTCATTTATATAATATCGAATTTCATCGTCATTTCTCTCTCTCTCTCTCTTTTAGAGGTCTTTTAAGAGCCTGGCTGCTGGTCTATGGAATGATCTGCCGCATGACAGATCTTCCGACTCAGTTGCAGGTTTTAGGAACAAATTATATAACTACCTTAGTAGTTATATAATTTGTTTACGCCAAGTACTTCAATATCGCATGACGACATTGAAGTACTTGGCGTGCCCGGATCACATTAAAACGTCCTGTCCTACCTATAAGAGACACAAAATCATTTGCGAGTCATTATTGAAAATCATGAAGATACAAGATACAATACAAATCAAGATATTGTACAAATTTACAAGAATACATGACCACTGCGATCCGGGCACGCCAAGTACTTCAATGTCGTCATGCGATAAGAGAGAATGCATGGTAAACGTTTGGGTAAAATACTCAAACTGCTTCTAGATACTTGGCTAGTTAATTATTGATTTCATATTTAGTTTTGAGTTTTGACAAGTTGGGAGTTTTTATGTACTTGGCGTATATTTTTTCTTTTTTTAAAAAGGTTTTTTAGGGATTTTATTTTATTTTTGTTATTCCGTACATGAGTACTATTATTATCTTTTATTTTATTTTATTCCTATATATTCTTGTATATCGAGTACTGCCATTGTACATGAGTACTATTATTATCTTTTATTTTATTTCATTCTTATATATTCTTTTATATGGAGTACTGCATTGTATCGATATTTGCTTCTACTGTTGTATAATTGTTATGTATTAATTTTTGGTCAAGCGCTTGAGGGGACTTGTCCCAGAGTGCAAATAAACGTCTATCTATCTCCCTCCCTCCGTCCCTCTCTTCCTTCCCTTTTTTTCTTGATGCCTCGTTCTAATAATCGTATGTCATGCGTGTCGATTGACACACGAGATCTCCGCGTCTTCACCTCCTCGCCGCGATAAAATTCAAGGTTGGGAAAGTTACTTTTTAAAAGGAACGCGTTACCGTTACCGTTACTTTCGGTAAAAAGTAACTCGTTACCGTTAGTTAAAAGTAACGATAAAAAAATCGTCACTTTTCGTTACTTTTTCCTTAATATTTATCCTTACCGTATAATGTGAAAAACGGCACTTTATCCGTACAAACACGGGTCTTTCAAGTCCGATAATTTTTCACTTATTTAAAGTGGTTCAAAATATCGGAAATAATTCATGAACATACTTTCAAGTTTATAAAACAAAAGTTACCGAAGAATAAATGAACGAATAAGTGCGAAATCGCTCGAATTCAAAAGATTCAGGTTTGTACAATAAGGGTTAAGACAGAGTTATAAGAAAGAATGATAACGCAGAATATACCAGTTAGTCAAAAAATTGTTCGCTCAGTAATTGGTGTTTATGATCGGATTATACCTTCAGATTTATAATCTAGAGGAATGTACCAATAGCACTAAGCACTTTTTTTTTTGAACGTTGTTTATTTAGACTTTATACCATTACATTTGATTACAAATAATAAACAAAATTTCTTCCGTTACAAATGAATTATGCTTCTGCGGGCATCTAAGGTACTCTCGGAAGACGTACCTGTATGTGATTTAATAACTTATAGCGTAAATGTATTAATGTGAGTACAATAACTAGGGCTGCGTTATGATATAATCGTTCTGATGTTTTGCCAATAAAAAAAGGTTGTACCCAAAACATTTGGCAGACTTATTTCTTACGAGTGGTTTTTGTAAAATTTAAATAGATATTATGAATATATATATCGTCATTTGACGGGTTTTGTTCGCTAGATGGGTGTTAGCCACCAATATTTCTTTGTATTTAAGCGGTGGGTATCCTTTCTATCACGTGTCGCACATGCGAAGCTGTATTCGAGGTCGTTTCCGTCCACCGAGCAGTCTGTTCGGGGTTCGAAATTAAGTTTTTTGTTTCTTTTGTGCCTTTTTGCATGATAGATTATCGGGATATTATTTTTATCTTGGATATAGTTGTTAACGTCTAAATAAAGAAACGCTTCAGGGGGCATGAATCCCGTTTTAATTGTCCTTTCAAAATATTAGGGGTTCGGATATAGTGCGCTATTGATTAAATTATTGTTAGTAATGTTTCTTATATTCGCAAAATAGTCTCTGGTTCATTTTAAGATAAAATTATCTATTCTACTGATGTTAGCTGTGTCGTAAAGCCTTGCGTTATTTACTTTTCGTTTGTATTCGTGCTCAGGAAGATTATTTAAGCCAGTACAAATTCTCAAACATTTCCTTTCGAATTTACGGATCTCCTCCTCCATTACTGAAGGGCCGATATTATACCATATCGGACAGCTGTATGTAATGACGGGCCTGATTAATAGCTGATAGCATAATAATTTAATTTTTGTATGTAGATAACTGGAATAAAAGAGTCTCTTATGTAGGAAGAATGCTTTCTTTGCTTTCTCTAGTTGTATTTTTATATGATCATTAAATTGCATGCGCTCGTCTAAGTTTATGCCTAGATATTTTACGCTTGTTTTGTGAGGGATTGTCTCTCCTTCTTCCTCTCGATCAATAAGTTTAAAAGACTTATAATACTTTTTGACAATTCTATTCGCATTTTGCAGTCGTGTCCTAAATAAGATCGATTCGCACTTGCCGACATTGATACCCAATTTCCATTGATTATAATAATTTTTTAATACAGTTAGGGTTTTTTGTAACGTTGCTTGGATTCTCGAGGGCCATTCGTCCCCATGGTAAAAAACTAAATCGTTGACGTATGCAATCGTTTTGACGTTTCCGTTTGACCGTATCTTGATCTTGTCATGCACGTCCGACGTGTATATGTTAAAGAGTGTAGGAGCGTTCACAGTGCCCTGTTGGAGTCCGTTGCGGATGTTAAAATCTTTGGTCGATAGATTTTCACCGAGACTCGTATGGAACGAGCGCCCGCTGATCATGTTCCAGATCATATGCACTAGGTCAGGTGGAAATTTTTTCTCGGTTAGTTTGACTATGAGCCCCTCGTGCCACACTGAGTCGAACGCTTTTTCGATATCAATCAGGCATGCTCCTACACATTTTTTTCCATTCATATCCCAACAAATATCAGATGTGAATTTGTTAATCGCGTGTATTGTGGAGTGTTTCGCGCGAAATCCAAATTGGTTATCTGGGATGATATTTAAGTCATAGCATACTTTTACCATGGCATCATTTATTATCATTTCGAATACTTTACTGATATTCGGTAAAAGGCTAATGGGTCTGTAATTTAAGGGGTACGAAGGGTCCTTTTTTTTAAGATGGCGACTACTTTTGCCTTTTTCCAGTACTCGGGAAAATGCTTATAATTTAACAGGTTGTTAAACAAAATAGTATAATATCTAACTATTTTGTCTGGCAAATGTTTCAACACAATATTTGGGATTCCGTCGAGTCCGGATGATTTTTTGTTATTTAGTTTATTAAATTTTCGCTTAACCGCCGCGAAGTGTGTAAAATATTTGTACGGATGCACTTCTGCCACTGGGGCGTCCGCTTTATTAGTTGCATTAAAGCAGCAAAGGGTCGCGTCTATAGAATCAAGCATCGTTAGGTCGGTGATAATATTTCGGGCTTCTCTTATTACTTTGGCGTCGTGTTCGTTATTCGGATTGACGTTGATCTTATCATTTACATTCGCAAAGAAGGCTCCGATCACGTTCATTTTATCATCGATGTTGTTCACCACGAGCTCGTCATTGTCATTTATCGGGAACGCTTCCGTTTGTATGCCCTGGCGATCTAAGTCCCTTGATCGGTGCGGGGGATCTTCAGTTCCGCGATTCCGGCAGCGTTTTTTTTTTCGAAAAATCTTGTTTACGAGTGGAAACATGCGCGTTGAGTCGTTCTTGGGTATCCGTTTGATTTTATTCATCCAAAATTCGCTGATGGATCTGGCTAGTTCTTCTTTCAACGCATCGTTTATTCTTGTTAGCGAACATTTTAATGCTAATACTATATACGGATCACTGTTGTGCCAGTACCGCTGTTCCCTGTGTAGTCGCGACAGTGCTTGGCTTTTCAATTTGTGTAAGTTACGGATATCTCTATTAATGTATGCATCCGTGCTGTTACTGCTATTGGCTCGGGGGATTTTTTTTTCCATAGTATCGCGGGTTTTTTCGTCTAGGATTTTGAGGTATGCCAAGATCTCTGGTTTGGTCAAGTTCCGATCCGCGGGGATGTCAAATTTGCATGTTTCGCACATTAATTCCATAAAAGACTCCCAATCTGTTTTTGCAAAATTATAAGCGATCCCTTTGTTTTAGTCCACATAGCACTAAGCACTCACTCAACTATTGTGTGCGCTGATGATGCGACCAATGACTTATTTGCCTCGGTCTCCCTTAAGCCTATTACACAATGCAAAGGAACAGGCAACAGGAATAGGGAATGACCAATTTTGATCGCGTTATACGGATGACCAAATCGAGCAACGCGATTGGCTATTTCCTGTTCCTGTTGCATGTTACCTACCATTGTGTCTCCGGCCTTATAGTGTGCGATGTGAATTCT